>NW_004955481.1:6511184-6559228 GCF_000276665.1 Chinchilla lanigera
GCCCCGGCCCCGCAGCGCCGCCCGGAGGTCGGGTCACCTGAGCGGCCGGTTCGGGTTCGGCCGCGAAGGGCAGCGCGTCCCCGCCGCCCGCCCCGGCCGCCAGGAGGGGTGGCCGTTCGAGAAAGTGTGTTGGGGATCCCGGAGCCGGGGAAGGGGGCTCGTCGCCCGGACCACTGCATCCCCGCGCCTCCCGCCCCCCGGGACTGGCGGTGTCCGCAGCGCGCCCCGGCCGGGCCTCGAGGGGCGGTGCGCTGCGAAGTTTTTCCGTAGCCTTCGGCGGCTGCCCGGAGCCGCTTTCCTGGATTCCCTCCTTCCTGCGGGAGCCCTGCGGGCTGAGAGCGCGAGCCCAGCCCGGGGTGTGCGGCAGGGCCCTGCCGTCTCTCCGGGAGATGCTGCTACGGCTGGCGGCGTGCGCAGCCTCCCAGCCCGTCACCCTCCCGCCCCGAGCCGGCGGCCCGCCTCGGCAGTAGCTTACCCAGCCCATCGCCGCCGGGACAAGTGTCTCCGGGACCCTGGGCTGTGGCGTCTGCTTGGGGAACCTCGGCCCGCACAGCCCTGGACCCAGCTCATTTCCAGCCGGGCAGACCTGCCGGTGGCACCCCCTCTCCGTTTCTGCCTCTCTTTGGTGCTGCTGTCCCGGAATAGGGCTAGAAATCTCTCATCCCTGCGCCCCGAGAGAATGCTCATTTTCATTGACTAACTTAACTCATTTACGGGCCTCCTTCTCCAGGGGTTGTGAGGGGTCTCGGTTCTTGCCTCTGCCCACAGGCTGTCCGTCTTGGAGTGTGTGGACCCCTGGTCTGGTTGCTGGTGCCCCACCAAACCTCTGCCCCCTCTCCCCGGAGCAGAGGCAGGTGGGCTCTTGGGGTCCAGGCTGCGGCTCAAGGCAGCAGTGGGGCAGTCACATCCCCAGGGGCAGCCCTGGGCCCCTTCTCAGATGGAAGATGGCGGGGACAGGGACAGGGAGAAAGAATCTCGGGGGAGGGGCTACCAGTGCAGTGGACCAGCCTCTGCACGCAGTTGGGTATCACCACCACCCTGCCCCAAGTTTCCTCAGGTGCTGGCGCCAGGGCCCTGGCCCACACCCTGTCCTGTTAGCTTGCATTCCCATGCAGGTATTTTTATACGTGGGACACTTCCCTGCCCTTAAGGTGTCTGCAGGCCTAAGGGTTGCTTGGATACCTGCTGTGCTCTGGCCCTCCCCAAGTCCCCTGAAGGTTGGGTAGGTTGATACTGGCTGTTTTGAGCTCCCAGTCACTGCACCATGTCTTGTGTGGCCTGCATGAGTGAATCCAGTGAAGACCATGGGACGAGCACGTAGGTGGCACAGCTTGGACAAATACCTAGCAGAGAACAGCTTTGGAATGTTTTGGACCCTAGGGTTTAGGGGGAAGGGGCCGGGTAGGTTACTAAAGCTAGCAGGAGAGATAAGGCAGGGCTGGAGGGAGAGATGACCAGCAATGGGGCAGAGAAGCGTGACCTTTGCCCCAAGGGAGATCTTGTAAACAGGACAGACTGCCTGGAGCCTGTCCTTGGAGAGGACTTTAGATAAGTAAGGGAAGAAAGGCTGTAGGAGTCACGCAGTAAGGAGGTAGCCTGCATGGGGGAAGGTCCCTCCCCACCCTTTGTGCCCCTCTGTAAAGCATCTCCATGGTCCTACCCTCTCCTTGTAGGACCTTACTTCTTTTCTTTTTTTTGGTACTTCAGATTGAACCCAGGGAGCACTGGACTATGTTCCTAGCCCTTTTATACTTTTTACTTTGAGACAGTGTTTCCTTAAGTTGCTGAGGCTGGGCTCTGACTTGCTATTCTCCTGCCTCAGCCTCATTTTTTTTTTTTTTTTTTTTTTTTGGTTAGCTTATTTGAGATAAGATACTGCTCTGTAATTTAGGCTGACCTCGAACTCACAACCATCCTGCTGCCTCAGCCTCCCAAGTGCTGGCAGTACAGCCATGTGACACCATGCCCGACTGCCTCAGCCTCTTGAGTAGCTGGGATTACAGGTCTGTGCTGCTAAGGCCAGTTAGGACCTTCCTTTAGATGTTCAGCTAGGGCCTTCATAACCTGCCCCCTGAGTTGACTAGGTGCCTCCTTTCCCAGGCTGGAAGTCCCTCTGGGTAGCCTGTTATCCCAAGGATGTTTTCCACAGCCAACCCTTCTTTGAGTAGCCTCACAGTTTGATTTCAGTATCTGTTTTAAGTGAAGGTAATGAGACAGTCAAGGGAGAGCCTCCCAAAGAAACGGCAGGTTCCTGGTGGTGCACATCTGAAATCCCAGCACTCAGGAGGCTGAGGCAGAAGGATCGCTGCAAGTCTGAGACCAGCCTGGGCTACATAGCAAGATCGTGTCTCAGCAGGTAGGCAGTGCCAGAAGGCAGGCATCTTGTGATAAGGAAACAACCTGGACAGAGTGCCCACCCCACCCTCTGGCACAGGCCAGGCTGTGTTTTGAAAAGGAAGCAACCTTCTCTGTCTGCATGGTGTTAGCGGTGGGCATAGTGGTCTGGCCTTGCCAGGTGTGCAGGACCCCAGGGCTGGGCTCTGTGTTCCTCTGGGTCACTTCTGCTGGCTCTTGACTTCATAACTGGGTGTTTGTGGCATTGAATCTCTGTCCTTGCAATGAGGAAGGCCACTCAGACCTCACAGCTGGTTACTGGGTGGTCCTGGCCAGGGCCAGCTGGGCACAGTAAGATAAGCGTGTTGATTTGGCAGGCCTGCCTGTATCCCACTGGGTACTGCACTCTCCGCTGGGTGGTAGGACAGTCTCCTCCATCTGATGGCATGTAAGGGTACGGAGTTTCCCTGATTCTGTATGCCCAGTGTCCAGGACATAGCTGGGACATGGCAAGTGCTCCTGAATTCACTCAACAAATGTGTGGGCGTGTGATTTGTGCCCGATTCTGTGCTGGGGCTGCATTCCTGAGTAGAACAGACAAGGATCCCGCTGCAATGTGGCCAACCAGCTAAGACGGCAGCATTTGAGCTGGGTAGAAGGGAAAGCCAGGAAGAGAGTGCTAGGATTTAAATGCTGTGGCCAGGGACCTTCTGTTGTTAAATAAGGTAGTCAGGGAAGTGTTCACTGAGAAGGTGACATCTTGACAAAGGCAGGAGCAACCGCAGGAGCTGCAGTCCCAATGGCTGGGCCGCGGCTGGCATGGGGGTGAGGATGGAGGCTGTCGGCTCGCTCCTTTCAGGCAGCAGCCAAGAGCCCCAGGAGAATCTGGGTCCCAGGGACATCACAGCACACGTTGTGGTCCGTTGCTCTGCCCTCTGCAGCCTCTTTGTGTTAAGGGGATTTGGGCAGTAAGGCGTTTTCCAGGGAAGAGCTGTCTGTGGGGCCTAATTTGGGTCCCTTCAGCTAAGCCCACCATGTGCTATGGTAACACTTCCTGCCAGGCTGTGGTGATTCCACCACTCATATCAAACTAGTCAAACCCTCTCTGGTGGTGAGCACCTGCTGAGTCTTGGAGCTGTTTGGGGCCGTCTCTTGGTTCTTGTGGGTCAGCTCCTGGCAGGGTGGGGGCAAGACCAGTGCATAAAGTGGCCGATAGCATGTCCTTGTCCACACTGGCTGGCCCATGCTTGAGCTCTGTCCTGACCCCCCCTCTGTACTTCTCTTCTTGGGCAGTGGACAGCACAGTTCTGTGCCCTGGTCCCTCAGGGACCCCAGAGTGGCACCCTGGCACCTGGGCCGCCCCTTTGGGGTTAGTCTCTGTCCAGCTTAGGCCCTCAAAATATGTGTGTTGTCAGGCAGACATCTGGGTGGGCCGCACTCTGGGGTTCTTGGCAGAGGGGTAGGGTGCCCCCTGAATTCCTGTGTTTGGGTGAGTTAGTGGCCACCTGCCCTGGACAGAATATGCTGTCATAGAAGGATTTGCCAGCTTTGAGCCACCACAGTTCCAGGACTGTGAACTGGAGCCCCTGTGGGGTGGCAGTCAGAGGAAAGTGTGCACAAAGGCCTGGGCAGCACCTTCCTCATCTGCTGTTGTTCGGAGCTGTCATTTTCTAGTGCCAGGTGTCTGACCGCAGGTGACAGGTCTTACCAAGTGTCTGCGGCCTCGGTTAATTAAGTGGAATTTGGCGAGGGCCAGTTCACATGGGCCCCTGTCAAGGCAGAGGTCGTGGCTTGGCTCTCGAAGAGCTGAGGGCTTCCTGAGAGCATTTATGAGCAGGAGCTCAGATTCTCAGAACCTTCCTGAGCACCCAGGGAAGGAGGCTGTGGGCTACTTCCTTCTTTTTCCCAGTGACCTGGGAGGAAGGTGGAGGGGGGAAAGCAGGCAACCAGAAACGTGTACATCCCAGGAAAGTGCGCTGAGGGTTGGACGAGGCGGCTGTGGTGGCCCTGAGCCACCAGGTCTGGGTGACCTGCAGCTCAGCTCTGCCTGGTAGACTGACACTAATAATCCCAACATGTCTAACCCTGCTGCTTGACCTCCTTTGACAATGGGAAGCTTTCCAACTGTTGTTGGTCATGTTTTTACTTAATTCTTGTGTTTCATCTTCCTAGACAAGTGGGTTCTTTCCCAGCCACGGTCAACAGTATTCAAATGAAAACAAAGCTCTGTCAAAGTTACTAGTATCTGTGCTTCTGCCCGTGGGACCATCTCTCTTTTTAAGGGACCAAAAAGAGGACAGTCTCGACAGAGCTGGAGTGCGGGAGAGTGGGTGGGCATGTTTTCTAGTCATCTTGGGTTCCCCACTGCTCTGTACCCTGCAAACCCAATGCCACGAAATGGGAACCCACACCTCACAAGTAACCCCTGCCATCTGTGTAGACTTGGGGTGCGAGAGCTGAGTGTTCTGCTCTGTGTACCAGACTGAAGTCTCTGACTGAAGGTAGGAGAAAGAGTAGGAGCAAATTTCTCCTTCCTGCTCATTGGTTTCTCTCGGAGAAATACCCACTTCGTACCAGGCACCCCTTCCTCTTGTGCTCAGTCCCCCAAAGCCTGTTTTCTCAAGGCAGAACAGATGTTTCAAAGCCGTAGAAACATCTGGGTCTCGACTGTGGCTCTGCTGCTTGTTAGGTGTGGAACTTTGCGCAAACTTCCTCACGTTTCTGAGCCCCGCTTTCCCCATGTGTAGAATATTGGTTGATGGTAAAAATAAAATGAGCCGCGTGATGTAAAACAGCTCGGGTGGGTTCCGGCTGTTACCTGGCTGGCACTCTGGATGGCCGGGGAGCTGGAGAGGCAGGTGCCTGGACTCCTGAGTCTGGGCTGGGACCCTGGCTCTGCCACTTCCTACTTGCAAACTTTGTAACTTCCTTGTGCCTTGTGCAACAGGAGAATGATGCAGGTAGCTGCCAGACAGAGTTGGTATGCAAACCTAGCATGGGAAAGGCGCAGGAAGCACCTGAGAGAGTGTCTGGCATGAGCAAGAGCTGCCATTTTGCTTCCTGCACCCTCCCACTGGCTTGCATCTTGGGACTGTCAACCTTAGCACCTAACAGTTTCTTGTAGGGCGTATCAGAGCTGAAACAGGAAGGTGGCAGTAGACAGACTCCACCACCCAAGGGCCTGTACCGTACAGGAGAAGCAAAACTGCTTCCTCAGCCTCTGTGTTTTTAAAGAAAGCAACAAGGGCTTTGCAGACATAGCCTCTGGGCCCTGAGTGACTGGCGCCTGCGTGGCAAGCCGTGAATGAGATGCAAAGCACATTCGCAGCCGACAGCCTTCTCCCCAGGGCTCGCAGTGGGGTAGACCATAGGATGGCACCTGGCCCTTCCTTCCAGAGGATGTCTGCTCCCTTCCCATGGCTGGTCCGCCAAGGGGAGGTGGCCCTGTGCACCCTGCCCACGCACCCTTCACCTCCTGCTGGGCCCTGCTTGTCCATCCACCTGTGCTCAGCTGGAAAAGCCAGCCTGGAGCAGCCGTGCCCGTCTGCCACTGGCAGCCACTGCTCTGCCTTACTGAAGTGCTGTGGCTCTGGCTGGTGCAGGCCTGGGGCGGTCTGGAGAGGGGCCAGACGGGAAGGTGCAGGCTGTGCAGCTGCCTGGTCACACTAGGTGACTGCCCCCGGTAGTTTTCCGAGGAGTGAACCTACCTGCTTGGCCAGCTTATCCCTTCCAAGCCCTGCAGTTCCGCTGCGGGAGAGCTGGTCTGCCTGGGCAGGTGGTCGGGACAGCGTCCATCTGCATTAGGCAGCTGGGAATGGGTGGCCTCTTTCCCTGGTGAGGGTTGTGGGCAGGGCCGATCTGGCCAGCCATTTTTGCATGATGTCTCTGCACAGTTGCGTCAGTTACTGTATTAGCAAAGACGGATCTTGTAGCAGGCATGGTGTGTGTGTGAGTGTACATGTGTACGAGCATGTGTGGAATTGTAGACTGCCCTGCACTGTACACACAGAGCCTAAGAAGCGGTGACTAAATCCCCATTCTCCACTTATAATCACACCAAATTTTGTAGATTTGATTTTTTTTTTTTTTGTCTTTTTGTGACAGGGTGTTGCTGTGCAGTTCAGGCTGGCCTTGAGCTCACTTTGTAGCCCACGCTGGTCTCAAACTCACAGCAATCCTCCTTCCTCAGCCTCCGAGTGCTGGGATTATAGGTGTGCACCACCACGCCTGGCTGTAGATTTGATTCTAAGACATACTTTTTTTTTTAGTCTTTTTGAGACAGGGTCTCACTATGCAGTTCAGGCTGGCCTTGAGCTCACTTTGTAGCCCAGGTTGGTCTCAAACTCGAAACAATCCTCCTGCTTCAACCTCCTGAGTGCTGGGATTACAGGTGTGTGCCACCACACCCGACTTTTTTTTTTTTCCTTTTTAACTGGAGATTGAAGCTAGGGCTTTTGCACTGAGCTACATCTCCAGTCCTTTTTTATTTTGAGACAGGGTCTAGCTTAGTCACTAAGTTCCTCAGGCAAGGCTTAAACTTGTGATCCTCCTGCCTCAGCCTCCCAGAGTAAAATACACTCCTTTTGTTCCTTTACATTTTAACATCTGAGGTTAGTCCATGTTGTAATTTGGGTGGTGCGTTATAATTTCATTGAAAGTACCTTTTTTCTCTTGCTGTACTTGAAATAACAGTGCCGTTTAAAATCAGAAGCATCTGGGATTTAATGAAACACGGAAAGTAGGTAACCTCTGGAGAAATTACATAACTTGACTAGTTTCTTCAAGGAAGGGAGTGTGACCGCCCTGGAGTGGTGGCAGGATCATATGAGGGGAAGTCATGCTGTGGTTCCCGGGCCAAGCGTGGACACAAGGCCACCTGGGCTCAGGTCCCAGCTGGCTCCCCGGCTGTGTGGCCTGGAGAAAGTGGAGCAACTTCCCTGAGCCTCGGGCTGTTCCTCCAGCACATGTGGGTGATAACAGTTGTGCTGGTTAGAGGAGGCAGCTGTGCCTGTATCTCTCTGGCTGTGTCATCTAAGGTCACACTGCCCTGCTGCACCTAGAGTTAAGCCAGGGAGCCTGTCACTGACCCGAGGCAGCAGAGGAAAACGGGGTCACCGGGCTCCTCGCCTCTCCCACATCCTCCTCCCACTTTGCCTGAGTTTTCATTTTTACATGTTTCCCTTTAGCAATTAAAAAATCTCTTTCCTTTCTCTCTCTGTCTCTCTCTCTCTCTCTCTTTTGTAAGACGTCTCGCTGTGTAGTCCAGGCTGGCCTTGAACTCACGGCGATCCTCCTGCCTCCCAGTGCTGGGATCACAGGCGTGCGCCGCCACATCCGGCTCCTTTCCCTTCCTATACGGTCTTCCCACGCATGGCTTCTGTGGCGGGGAAGTGGAAGAGGCTGTGCTCCATGGCCGACTTGCACAGACCTCCGAAGCTCGTGCAGCCTCTGTCCAGGGCTAGGGCCACCAGCAGCGCTGGCTGCTGTTCCTGTGACCGGTGGGGCTCGGCAGAGGCGCTTTGGCGCTCGGTGTTTTCCACAGAGTGCCAGACACTGCATCTCCAAGAGCGCGGGGACTCCTCCGCGCCCCCCTTGCTGCACTGAAGTCAGACCTCCTCTTCACGTCCCGGCCCGGCCCGCTTGGTGACCTTCTCTGCAAATCACTCGGTGTCTCTGAGTCGGGGTTAAGGTGGCTGGTGCGCAGACACACCTGACACAGGAGGGTGCTGACTGGAGGTGTACTTTCCCGCTCCTCCTCAAATGTTTAAGAGGACTGGGTTTTGTGTTTCTTTAGCTAAATGCCAAGGATCTCCAGGAGTGCCAGCCGCCCGCCTCGTTCCACTAAATGCCCTGAGACAGGTGGAGGAGTTCTGGGCAGGGAGGGCACAGAGACCTGCGAGCAGGACGCCACCGTTCAGGATGGCTGAGCTGCAGCGGGCCGCCAGGACGGGGAGAGGAAGATGGTGGGTACGAGGCTGCACCAGGTCTGGCTGGAGCCGTGCGAGGGTCCGGCCTAGGCTGCTCTCGGAGGCCCTGGGAGACCATCACGTGGAGGGGGACAGCTGACCGGGCCACACCGGGTCGGGGTTGGCAGGAGCTGCTTGCTAGAGGGAGACTTTAAGAGCAGGTGTTGTTTTGTTTTGTTTTCTTCATTATTTTGAGACAAGGTCACGCTATGAAGTCCAGGCTGCCCTTGAACTTACTGTATAGCCCAGGCTGGTCTGGAACTCCTGATCCTCCTGCTTCAGGCTTCTGAGTGCTGGGATTACAGCAGAGAGTAGTTTTAAATCTCGTTTTCCTCAGAAGTCTCCTCCCCACCCCCTTGGCTCCCTCTTGAGGTTCCAGTGAACACCAGTGGCCTGACTCCCTTAACTTTGTATACAGTGTCAGGGACTTAAAGCTCCCCCTTTGATGAGCTGGTGTTTATGCCCCACATGTAAGAGGCAGTGTGTGCCAAGGACAGGCAAAGGAGCAGGAGCTTGTGTGAGTCGGGGGGTGGCATGTCCTGGGGCTGAGGTTTGCTGGAAGACGCTCCACTGCTGCCAGGACCTGTTTTTGTAGGCGGTGGGGAGCTCACAGGGTCTCTGAGGGGATTCCCAAGCTCCAGTTGCAGTCAGACCTGATGCTTCTCACGTGTGCCCGTTGTGGGAAAGCCCGGGATGGGACCTGAGCTGTCTCATCCCTCCGGGCACCAAGACCCCCAAGCCGAGCTCCAGTTAAGGATGGCAGCTGTTAGAACATGCAGCTGGGTAGTGGCTGGCAGAGGCCACGGGATGAAGACGGACCCCTGACCTAACCCTGCTAGGAGGACTGCTAGGGCCCTGGGCTGATGGGAAGTATTAGAAAATGGAGCTGGGGAGGGCTTGGCAGGAGGCTGATCAGTCTGATGGGATCTGCCTGGTCTGGAAGAACAGGTCAGGGGGAGCCTTGGCCTTTAGGTGTGGTGAACATTGGTACCCTGCTTGGCTTCCCATGGCTCGAGGGCTTCTGGGGCAGAGGCGGGTAGGGTAGGGACCCCTCCCCCGGCTTCAGACCATGTGTCACTCCATCTAGGTGTGCCTTCCTGAAGCCCCTAGTAGCCTGTCCCTGGGAAGCCCCGTGTCACCTCTTCTGAGGGTACCTGGCTGGTGGACTCCCAGAGGGGAGGGAACTTGCCCAAGACACTGCTTTTCTGTCCCAAGCCTTCCCTTTGAGTCTGAGGTTCCACTCTGATGATAAAACAGAGCCCCCAAAGTAAGCCCTACAAGTTCTCGGCTGTGTGAGTAATTAAGCCGTCATTTCAAACAGCCACATCTTTAAAAGCTATAATTTGTAGCCCAGAATAGCTGCCTGTTCCAAGAGCCAGGGGAGTCCTAGATGTGCGCCCTCTCAGCGCACAGCCTGTGGGCTCTGCTTTGACATGCGAGTTGCCCCAGTACGTGGCCCATGGGTTTCTCAGAACTGGAGTTGTGGTGGCTGATGGGACTAGGAGCTTCTAGTGGGTGCCTGGGAAATCTTTGAGAATTTAAATGGGGTGTCTGAGGTTAGGGAGTCCTGATTCAGGTTTGCACAACCATTACTTTGTAGATCACTGCAAAGGAAGGAAAGAGAACAGCAGCGTGACTTCAGGGGAAAGTAGATTGAACTCTCTGGATACCGCTCCCACATCGATAAGGAGGAGACTGTCTTTCCTTGCAGATTTTAGGGGAGAATACAGGAGCCGCTGTAATGCACGGAACAGGGTTGTCTCGGGAGGCGCTCCAATGGGTTAGCCTCCTTTCCTTTCCCAGTATGTGGCTCCACGAGCCGCTCATGTAGACAAGGAGACCGTCTTTGTGCACACAGGTAGGTGGGTGAGGGAACTCCATGCTAACAAGAAGCATCTCCCTGACCTTGGCTTCTCCGGCTTCTCCACTGGCTGGCATGCCTGGAATTCTTGGGCTGCCTGCTGGGTTTGGTTTCCAGATGTGGAAGCAATTTAAGTTCTGTTTTCATAATCCCTGACCGTTCGCCTGTGAAGTCTACATTCTCATTTGAAAATCAAGGCTGTTGGCCCTGGCTGAGGGGCAGGGGAGGACCAGATGGCCTCTTTGAATCCTTTTTGTTCAGGAAGTGGGTTCACTAAGGCACTTGGATCTGAGACCCAGAGCTTTTGGGGATAGTCACACCCAATCCAGGGCTTGGTCAGAAGGTGGGTTCACCTTGGCTTCACCTTCCCTTTGTGTTTTCCTTAGAGATGAGTCAGCCGAGTTCAGCTGTACCTTCCGTCACCATTACTGACCCTGACAGCCATGGCAGGAGGGAGAGGGATGCTCAGGTTACCATATGTTGTAGGGAGCCTAGCGTCTCAACTGAGTAGGGTGCCTACGTGCCCAGGAGTGGGAGGAACCTCCTTGCCACGCTGACCGCAACAGAAGGATGAAATCTGCTCTGGGTTTTAAGTAGCCAGAAATACTGTCTGGCATGGAGAAACTGGAGCTATCTTGTTCAGTTCCTGGATCCTTCTGGCCACAGAGGCAGCCTACCCAGGATTAGAGGTTGTGTGTTCAAAGCCTGTGGCTCCAGGGCTGACTGGCGGTCTCTCCTGCAAACGAGTCACTGTTTAGGTAAAATAGCTTTTATATCTGTCTTGTAACTACACTAAGTACAGTTATGCACAAGTAGAATTGGACTTTGCAACACTAATGTTTCTGAACTGTGTACAAACCTCTTTCAAATTAAGCTACGAGAGCTGAGCTACTGAGAGAACAGAAAAAAAACAGGAATAATTGACTTAGCTTCCTGTATAAGTAGTGTTTCCAAAGCATCATCCTGATCAGCATAGATCTACCAAGTGTTGAATTCAGCAAAATACAGTAGAGCAGCTGGGGGCTTGGAAGGGTATCCCAGTGGTGGGTGCCTGCCTAGAAGGAGTGCCTGTGTCAACTCCTGGGTCTGATCCCCAGTAATGAAGAACAGAAACAGAAATAGCAGTATCTTAGGTTGACCATGGAAGAGAATCCAGCCTTTCTTTTGAGGAAAGACTAAAAGTAGATAGGTGAACCCTGAGTCTCTGGGTGAGGCTCTGCAGAGCCAGTAATTCTCTTGGAGTGTGAATTCGGTCGACCTTACAGGAATTCAGTTTCATTATTGAGATGGGGAGGTGGGTGAAAACTCCAGGCAGGGCTTGGGAGGGGGTTTCCCAGGAGGTGCGAGGTGGGAGGTGGGGAGGAGGAAAGTCGTGGTTGCCAGGGCTGCGGACCAGAGTCCCTCTGCTGAGTGGCTTAAACGACTGAAACACATTTTCTTGCAATTCTAGAGGGCAGAAGTCTTAAGATCAAGGTGCCAAGCCCTCTTCTGAGGTCTCTCTCAGTGGTTTGTACGTAGCCGTCTCCTCTGTGTGTCTTCACATGGTTGTCCTTCTGTGTGTCTGTGTATGGCTCATCTCAAGTCATTTTGGACTAGAGGCTGCCCTAATGTCTTCATCTTAATTTTTTTTTTTTGGTACTGGGAATCTAACTCAGGACCTTGCGCTTGCCAGGCAGGTGCTTGTGTCGCTAAGCTATATCCCCAGCCCTCTTCATCTTAATTTAAATGCTTCTTCAAAGACCTTGTATCCAAAACCGGTCATGTTCTAAGGTTCCTGGTGTTAGGACTTGAGCATATGAATTTTAGGGGGATAAAGTTCAACCCGTAGCATAAAAGAGTCTTGGGAACCTCCCTCCACAGGAAGAACAAGAAGAGGATGGGAAGAGCCTGGCGCCTGGCTGGAGGGGGCAGCAGCAAGGGACCCACTGAGGATGGCTCTTAGCCAAGCCCTCCACTTAGAGACGCTTCTGCTAGCACTCTGATGCGAGAGTAATCTTTGAGAGACTGGATCAGCCTTAACTTCATCTGTAATTGCCTCTGGGTCTGATCCTTTGGAACCCTGACCGCTTGCATTACTTAAACTCGTGGAGCATAACACATTTTTTGTCATAAAGGCCAATAACCATGGGTGTGTCAAACTGGCATTTACTCTTTAGCATATTTCTATTGGTGATTTATTAATTTTAATTTAATGAGCTTTATATTAAACAATGAGTACTTAACAGGAAAAATACCAAAAAAAGTAAAGTATTGAATTCTTAATATTTATTTAGTATTTATTTAAAAAGCATCAAATTCTTCAACATGGAAGAACATGGTTTTTGGTGTACAAGGTCTAAAAAACAATAACAGCTGGGTGTGGTGGCATACACCTGTAATCCCAGCACTGGGAGGCTGAGGCAGGAGGATTGCTACAAGTTTGAGACCAGCCTGGGCTTCATAGTGAGTTCAAGGGCAGCCTGAACTATACAGCAAGACCCTGTCTCAAAAAACATAACAAAACAAAAATAAACAAATAAATTCCTATATGAACTACAGTGAAAATACCAATAATGCTCTACAAAAACCAAATCTTTACTTATCACACTGAGGGCA
The DNA here is from genome assembly GCF_000276665.1 of Chinchilla lanigera. Taxonomy (NCBI): domain Eukaryota; kingdom Metazoa; phylum Chordata; class Mammalia; order Rodentia; family Chinchillidae; genus Chinchilla; species Chinchilla lanigera. The sequence continues at coordinate 6,523,941 of NW_004955481.1, forward strand.
GTCTTTACACATGACCTCAGCATGTTCCATGCACACATATCACTTACAGTGACAGCACATGTGTTTTGCTTTCCTGGCCTTTTTTGTAGGACATACTGGACATCTCAGTGGTCTTACTGTTTTGTCTGGAGGTTCTTACCATATTATGCAATGTGTAGTTAACAGGAACTTAAAATATCAATAAAACAATAAATTCTCAATATGTATTACACATTTAAAGTAAATATCAATATTTTTACATCAGCTGTGTACTTGCTTACAAAACCTAAAAGATAACATCAGAAATAAAAGTCTGTGTGAGCCACAGTGTAAACACAAACAAAAGTTACCACAGAAATAATCTTTGCTTCAACTATCACCTAAGGCAGTCTTCACACATGACAACTGCATGTTCCATGCACACATCTTGCTTACACTGACAGTGCATGTGCTTAGCTTTCCTTTCCTATGTGGCAGTCTTGTCACCTCTCTTCCTGTTTTGTCAGGAGCTTCCTCCTGTGTTGCACAGCATGCACTTAGCAGGAAAATAAGGTATCAGTAAAATATCAAATGTCCAAGTGCTTAGAATAGACATCAGCATTTTCACATCAGCTGTGTACTTGCTTACAAAACCTAAGAGATAACATCAGAAGCAAAACCTATGTGAACTACAGTGAAAATACCAATAGAACTCTACAACAAAAGTGTTTGCTTCAATGGTCACACCCAAGGCAGTTGGCACACATGAAAATTGCATGTTCCATGCACAAGTATCACAGTGATGGCATGTATGTTTTATTTTCCTGTCCTTTCTTAGAGAGCACAGGTGACATTTTTTGGTTTTTCTGTTATTGTAGTGGGTCTTTGGGATGCTGCGGCTACCTGTTCACTTGTGGGCTCACTAGTATGTTCCACAATATTTTTTGCATAGTTCCCTGGGTGGAAACATTTTGTTTTTCTTCTGCTATAAATGATCTCTTATGAGTTCCAGTCTCAATCCTCCAAGAAAATTTCTCTGGGCTATGTTGCAAGTTATCAAACTATACCACACATGTTTAGGATTGAGTAAAACATAGCCATTGGCCAGTGCTTTTGTGTTTTAAGTAACATCATATTTACTGCATACCTCATCAACAACATCTCCTTTGCCTTTGGTTTTGCTATTGAAAGTTTCCATCTCAGGCTTCCGTTTTGTTGTGGTTTCCTTATCAGTATTTTCATCATGGTGCAGTGTTACCACCAGCAGTACCAGTTTGTTTTTCTTTACGATTTATGAGGCCAATGTAAATTTTTATGAAATCCAAAGATTGTATTACACAATTCTCTGTTTTTAAATTGTGACATTTCATTTGGAATTTTTGCTTTGTTCCTGTGTACAGTTCCTGTGCTGGTCAATTTGTGCTGTGTTAGCAAATGTGTTCCTATCAGTTTGGGGGATGGGAGCAAGAAGTCTGCTCACAGTATCATTTGGTTTATTTCTACATGAATAAGGGCCTGGTGGCTGATTGGACCGTGCACAGGATAAATTTCTAAATTGAAAGCCTAATGAGTCATCATATCTACAAGGTCATAAATGTTGGTGCCAAATTTTGACCCATCACTTTTCCATAAGTCTTCTACATTCCTGCAATTACTATGAGAAATCCCTGCTAAGTGCAACAGACCTATGAATGCTTTCAGTTCAGCTAGTGAGGTGTCATAATAAATACATGATTGAATATGGCTATTGGTATGTACAGAATGTTTTACTTGTATTTCTGCCTTTGTGTATTTCATAGCACCTGTAGCATTTTGTCTGTTACAACTTCTAACATTGAATGGCAGTGCTGACATTCTGTCTAACACGTTTCACCCCTGCCAACACCTTCACTATATTTTCAGACCTAGTTCTAACGTTGGATCATTCCATTTGGTTGTGTGACAATTTTGCAACATTTTGACTAGTGAAATATGTACTCACATTGGTGTTTTCTTTGTTGTCTGAATCAGGGAGGTCTGCATTCCCTGTCTCTGTATCAGTTGATCCATTTCACTGTCACAGGTACTTTGGCTCACATGGTGTCAAAGTCATAATCATCATCATCATCATAATCTACCCACACCACTCTTCTGCTATAAAAACATGTATTTTACCATAATGGATCATCTCCATCATCCATGCATGACTATGTTAATGATTCACTTTTGACCTCCTCCAAAAAAACTTGCAAATCTTATTTTTCATGTGCCATTGTACTGGACTGAGCTACTTTTACCAGAAAAATTATAAGAAAAAGAAAACTAAAAAAAAAAAAAAAATCTGAGAATGCTGTGGGTGTATCATACCCTTGTGATGCTTGCAAGCCCTGTTAGACGGAGCATCATGTGGCTGTAAACCCCACTTTGACACTTTTACACATGTGCACACACCTTGTCTGCCTTTGTACCAAGTGGATAAACACAAAGATTGCTTCCTGTATCCTCCAGGCCCAGCGACTGAGACACACAGCCAGCTACCATTACACTAAAGTAAAAGTTTTAGTAGAAAAGTACAAAAAAAAAAAAATGAACCTTATGCCTGTCTGGCAATTGTGAGGTCCTGAGTTTGATTCCTGGTACAAAGAAAAAAAAGATATAGTAGAAAAGTAAGGGATGTGTTTGTGGAACCCAGTTTTTAATCCTCAAGGAGTGCCCGGGGGTCCCGGGCTTGGTGTTTCCTGGTGCTCTCCCTCTAAGGTAGTGTTCTTGAGATTGTTTCACTGTTCATAGTCCTTTTCAATGGAACTGAAACTGTCAGGGAGGTTACACTTTTCCTTAGTTCAGCAAGTTTGGGCCAAGATGTGTTTATGTTTTCATATAAAGTTACTTCTAACAGACTGAAAAATAAATGTCTGTGAGAATTGATTATGGTTCCAGGAACACTGTCTGCCCTGGAAAGCTCTTGTTGAGGGTAGGGCCCAGCCATCAACCTGTGTAGCTCCCCAAGAGTTTGCCTGAAGCCCAGTGTCTATAAGGGGTCACAGTATGTATCCATCTCTGTTCCATTAGCCATGTGAGCCACAGAAGGGACCCACAGTGTTTCACCTGCACCCAAGGCAGCCCCTGGCCACCTGAGAGACCTCTGTGGAGCTGGTCGGGGGAAGGCGGCACCACAGGGATTTGCATGTCCAGTTGCAGTTCAGGACTGCTGCAGTATCTGCTTTATCTGTGTGTACACCTTTTTTTCTAGAACTATATGAGAGGAAATTAGACATAACAACCAAACTAAGGACATTTTACTTTAAAATGTGCCATTAACACACTTAACATAAGTGTAGTTCCCTAATACCGCCCAGTATCTAGACCATAATCAAGCTTTCCTACTTGCTTTATGAGTTTTGAGACTGCTTTTCAATGCATAAATGTGTATGAGTGTTACATCTTGTTCAATAAATTATATATATAGTTTTTGGTTTTTTGCAACGTCTCACTTTGTAGTTCAGGCTGACCTTGAACTCTCAGCAGTCCTCCTTCAACCTCTTGAGTACTGGGATTACAGGCATGTGCTACCATGTCCAGCTATATCATTTGAAAATGACTTTTATAGCAGAGTTGTCTGACCTCATTGAGGGTGATGTTGACTTTTTGTGTTCCTTGATTAATTTAGAACAATGGGTTCTCAAAGTTATCCCGCAAACAGCAACACCTCTTGAGACCTTGTTAGGCATTTTAAATTGGGGGGGGGGGGGCGTGCACAGTACTGAGGATTGAACCCAGAGCATTACCATTGGCCTACATTCCCAGCACCCCCTTTTGCATTTTGAGGCAGAGTGTAGTCAGTAAACTGCCCAGGCAGGGGTTCCACTTACAGTCATCTGTCTCAGCTTCGCAACGTGCTGGGATTACAGGCCTGTGTCACCATGCTTGTCTTTGTCTAAAGCCGTGGAGATGCACATTTTCAGACCTCTTCCCAAGTTTAATTGGAAACTGATTCAGTCTGAGTTTTAACAACCCTTCTCCCACTTCTGCCATGTGATTCTGATGCACATTCATGGTGAAGTTTGACAACCTGTGGTCCAGAATAACCCTCCTCCATCCTTTTTATGGCATTCTTTTGGTAATAGTCCAGGCCAGTTGTCTTGTAGAAGTTCTCACATACTTTTTTGTTTACTTTCTCCCTGGTGATGTGTGACTTGTTACTTTATGTGCTGTTTTCCCCTTAGGAGAAACTAGATTGTAAGGCTTGTTTAAATGTGAAGTATCTTGTGAAGACTGCATCATAGGAGCTGCCTGTGTAGCTTATTTATTTATTTTGGTTTTTTGGAGACAGGGTCTCACTATGTAGTATAAGCCTGGCCTTGAATTTGCTTATGTAGCCCAGGCTGGCCTCAAACTGATGGCCATCTTCCTACCTCAGCCTCCCAAGTGCTGGGATTACAGGCATGTGCCACTTGCTATGTAGTCCAGGCTGGCCTCAAACTCAGAGCAATCCTCCTACCCCAGCCTCCTGAGTGCTGGATCACAGGTGTGCACCACCGCGCACAGCCTGCTGTGTACCTCTTACTGTGCCACACTAGGAGGAGGCCAGGGTCTAGTGTTCTTTCTCATTAATGAGGATGTTTGATCACTGTATGAAGGGGACATTAGCTTTTCTCATGCATGGTGGAGAAATATAGAGGCTTTGGCACTGTACCAGTATCCACTGTCTTGTCAACCTCTGATGTGTTGATTTCACTCTGCGGTTGTTGGGGTGGTATTCTGTGTGTATGAGGTCAGATTTATGGTGGTCCCACCTTTTGTATTCCCTTTGATCCTCATATTTTTTAGTTCCATCTTTAAAATCTCTAACTCTGAGTTTGGTTAAGCTTTATGTATTTTTGGTAGTTTGTTATTTGAAGCGGGAGTAGAACTGTAGGAGTGTTACATCTTATTAAATGATCCTTTATCATTTTAAGCATCCTCCCACCTCTTGAATTTCTTCATCTGAGATTACTGTGGCTCTACAGCTTTCTTTCAGTCAATGTTTATCTTTTTTTATTCTTGCCTTCCACCTGTATTTGTTCTTTTTTTTTTTCCCCTGGTACCAGGAATCGAACTGACAACCTTGCACTTGCCAGGCAGGCAGTGTGCCGCTGAGCTAAATCCCCAACCCCCTGTATTTGTTCTTAAACTTAAATTGTGTCTCTTGTAAAATAACATAGTTACTTTGAATCTAATCTGACACAATATATTTTTGATAGGATTGTTTATTCCAGATGTGTTTAATATATTACTGCTATAATTGTTATTTTTTGTCTTATATGATGTTTGATTCCTTTTTTCCTGCTTTCTTCCTTTATGATTCACATTTTTAACTCCTTTTCTTCTTCTTTTGTTTTAGTGATATATAGTATAGTTTAGTTTTTATTTGTTAACTGCCAGCTTTTTTTTTTTTTTTGCGGCAGGTTTTCACTCTGTAGTCCAGGCTGACCTCACACTCACTGTGTAGCTCAGGCTGGCCTGAAACTCACAATCTTCCTGCCTCAGCCTAGTACTGGGATTATAAGCATGTGCCCCTGTGTCCAGCTAACTGCCGACTTTTGATGTGCTCTGTACTGCTAGAGTAAAAGTGGCACTGTGTTGGCAGAGGGCGTGGGACATCTCCCCAAAAGGTGTTTCCAGTGGGGACACAGCACAGTTCAAGCCTTGGCCTGTAACCCAGGAGGCTTGAAAACCATATCCCGCAGCCCTGTGACTCGTGTCTACTGGCGTTCAAGACAGTCACTCACCGGATGCACAGAGCCAGAATGCCAGCAGGTTGCTTTGCAGTGAGAAATGGCCCTGCTTGTGAGCTGGGGCAAGTGGGGTGGTGAACTTGGAGCAGGGGCGCGGGTGGAGGGTTTGGAGAGACAGGGGTGGTCAGGGCCCACAGGCTTCAGAGCAGGCTGGACCCGCCGGCGAGCTGAGCAGGACTGAGTGGATACTGTCTGAACCTGCCTCAGACCCCACTGTGGACACTTCCCAGAAGACCCCTTGCTCTGAGACCCATTGGGAACTTGCCCATTTCTGATCTGAGCTCAGTCCCAGGGGCTGTCCGATGTCCCTCCTTTAACGTTTTCTGGGAGCTGCGGCTTTCTTACCAAGCCCTGGATTGCATACCAACCTCTGTTGTTGCCGCCGTCTTTGTGTGATGAAGCGGTGGAGCCCCCGTGGGCTGTGGGAGGGCTCAGCCCAGATAACCCCTCCCGGTCCCTTTGGACCTGAGGCGTTGGCGCCTGCAAGTCCCCTCCCTAAACTGAAGCTTCAGCTGCCCATGGGAAGGTCCCAGTGGACCCTGCCCAGGCCCATCTCTGATCCCAGGTGGTCAGCTGGCTGGGACCACATGCCAGCTTCCCTCATTGGGCCGGTCCTGCAGCCACCGAGCTTTTCCCCTGCACCTTCCCTGCGCTGGTGTTCCACATGCGCCCGCAGGTGCCTGGCTGCTAGGGAAGCTGGGATGTGCCCGCCCAGGCTATTTTTATCCGGCCTTGTCCCCACAGAGCTGCGCTTGGCTCCAAGTTACTGCCTGCGGAGCAGAGATGTTGCCAGGGCTGGGGGTGGATGAGCCCAAGCCTTAGAGCCTCCTGGACTCCCTTCCCTGGGGCATCTCATCTTCACAACTATTAAAGGCTGTAATTAATATGCAGACAGATCTTTCAAGGGAGTGGGCAGGACAGGACCCTGCCAGGGGGAGGAGAGGCCGCCAGCCTTGTAGGGCAGGGCCTGGACTTGGCAAAACATCTGGCCTTCCAAAGCTGAGCCCAACCTACCTCCAGCCAAGCGTGTCACCAGGGGTCGGAGGGAAAGGGTTCCATGGGCTGCACAGAACAAAGTCAGTACTGAGGAGCACATGGGTGTCTTCTTGCAACATGATTATGACAATAGTAACTCATACATACTGAGCACTGTCTGTGTGAAGACTACAAAGTGCTTGGGACACTTGCCAACTCATTTACTTGTAATCATGGTTAATGGATGGGGAACTAAGGCACTGTGAGGTTCAGGCTGTAGAGCTTGTAAGTAGTGGAGCAGGACTTGAACCCACTCCAGGTTGTGTCCGTAAAGACCAGCACCCCTCTCCCCTTTGTAGTACTGGGGACTGAACTCAGGGCCTGTGCCCTGAGCTATGTCCCCAGCCCTTTTTAAATTTTTTATTTTGAGACAAGATCTTGGTAAGTTGCTAAACTGCCCAGGCTGGGCTGGAACTTGAAATCCTCCTGCCTCCACCTCCCACAGTACTGGGATTATAGATATGCGCCACCATGCCTGGCTCCTGCCCTCTCCTCTTGCCATATTTTTAGCATCCTTGAGATGTGGGATGTCATTGTAGATTGTCTACAGCTATCCTGTCACAGAAGTATTCGCCACTGTTTTTAGAAGGAGCTCAGAAATTAAAGAGCTTGTGCCTGGCCACGCACTGAGGCAGTGACCACACCAGAATTGGCCCAGGCCTCAGGCTCCTGTGGTTGGACCTTTCCCACAGTGTGTTTCCACAGTGTGGCTTGGTTCAGCCTGTGTTTGTTAATCACCTACCATGTGTGCCTTCCTGTTGGGGTTCAGACGTAGAATCCCCGAGGCTCCCGTTCAGCATCTTCTTTCCCAAAGGGAGCAAGGAGATGTAGTCACTCAGAATCGCTGGCCTTTGAGCTTTAGCTGCCAGGAAAGCGTAGTGGCCTGGTGGACGTGACTGTGGGACGGCTCCCCGGCTGGGCGAGGTACGAGGGTGAAGGCCAAGCGAAGCGGTTTGACGCGGGCCCTCTGCATCCCTTTACGGTGAGACAGTGGGCCGTTGAAAGCCACTCCAGGGCTTGGGTGCCGCCCACATGTATCGGTTCTTGGCCTTTTCAGCCTGTGTTGAGTTCAGCCCTTGCCAGCTTCTGACAGGGGAAGAGGTGATGTTGGGGCCTGCTGGCGGGTGGACATGGCTCTCGAGACTGCAGAGGATCCCCGCGGGCAGCCCGTGTGCCTCCAGGCTCCCGCTCCAGTGGGGCCCAGCTCTGTCCAGCCCCAGCTGGACACAGGGTGGAGAAGTAGAGGTGGGGACACAGCAGCAGCACAGGGCCCTGGTGGCACAGACCTGCCCTGCTGGGGCAGCCAGCTAAATCCTGTTTCCCCAGCCTTGTGCCTCGGACCTCTTTGTAAAAACCCCTAGCTTGGCTGTCTGCCTGTCGGTACATTGCTGGTTGACCAGCTGGGGACCCTGGCTGCAGGGGTGGCTCAGCCACCACCGCACACAGCCCTTCCGGAGGCCAGATAAGGACTTAAGCTCCCACAGCTATTGTCTGATGCTTGTGAAATTGTCTTGTGTGGCCCTGGAGTAGCCTTTGAGGTAGAGTTGAGAGTCCTTACTCTGTAGGGAAGGTCTTAGGTGCACACAGCTTGTAAGTTTCTCATCTACCAGGCTCTAGTGCCAAGCCCTCACCCGGCCCCACCCACAGCAGCCCCCAGGTTTGTAGAGGGACACACTGCATCTGCTCTGTCTCTTTGGATGTTGGGAGCCCTGACATAGGAATGAGGTGAACTTGGGGCACTGTGGACATAAATCAGCTAAGCCCATGTGGCCCATGGGAGCTGGCCCTGGGCCCTAGGAGGATAGGAACCCTGTGCTCAGGGCCCTCTAGGTCTCCAGGACCAGAGCCCGGGGGAGTCACATTGGGCCATGCACAATTCCCAGTGCACCGTCCCTTACCTGAAGTCTCCCCAGAAGCCCAGCCACAGCTTTTTGTGCAAGCCTGAGTTCTTACTAAGCTCAATGCCCGACCTCTCCCCAGTGCTAGGGCTGCTGGATGGTGACTGGAAAGTCTTACACAAATAGTTGTTTCACACACTAGGAAAAGAGTTCAGGAAAGGGGAGCTCTGAGGGGCAGTGTCAGAAGCTACCGTGGGCTGCAGCCTTGTTCACTGACACCTGGATGCCTGGAAACCTGGGCTCTGGGGAAGCCCGTTCTCTGCCTGAGATTCTGCCAGCCTTTGAGAGCCTTTGGGATCTGGGAGGCACAAAGCACCGCTCTGGGTAGACAGAGCAGGTCTCTTGGCCTCTGGCAGGAAGATGAGGTAGGACAGTGCCATCCTCTCTGCTGCTGCCCCCAGCTCTTGTGGGAAGGACCTCCGATATGCTGAGGGCTGCCACAGCCTGGAGTCCCCTCACCAGAATCAGCCCTGGGTTTGCCTGGGAATGAGGCTGGCGTTTTGCATCCACCTGAATAGAAGTTACCTAACCTCCCCCAGGCAGCTTCATCTTCCGACCCTCCACATCCTCCAAAGATCTCCGGGGCGCACACCACAAGGCAGCCTTTTCAGGAGCTGCACACAGGTGCTCTGTGTGTCAGCCACCCACGCAGGTGGCCTGCCTGGAGGGTCACAGCCTCAGAAAGCCCGTAGCCCCAGCCACCCAACACCTTGTGAGGGTGACTTCATTATGGACCACTTCTCCTTCTTCCTATGCAACTTTTAAAAACGTAACAGAGACACTGGCTCAAGTTCCCCAGCCAGTAAGGAGTGGCCAGGGAAGGATAGGAGCCACCTTCCAGTGCTCCCCACCCAGCTGCCTGAGGTGTGGGGGAGCAGAGCAGGCTGCCTGCATCTGGCAGTTCCCTCCCAGCCCCACCAGGAGAATGTGCTGGTGGCTCCACCCAGGCCTTCCCCAGGGATCCAGGGAATCAGCTAAGGCCAGGGACTGTGGCCTGCAGGGAGGAGCCAGGGTGAACAGGAAAGCTTTTGTCCAGGACAGTTGCAGACTGAAAGGGTTTTGGGACTGAACAAACGGGTACTGTCCTGAACTAAGCAAGGTATACAGTTACTTTTCTTACAGCTGTGTTAATAACTCTCTTTTAATTTAGGGTAAATATGAGAAATGGCTTTGAAGTTATAATTAAAATTTCCACTTGCTTTGGGCAAACAATTGTGGGTTGAAGGAAAAGGTGTTAATGGAGGAAGTAGCTAATTTTGAGAGGTAAAGCTGGAGTGAGTGTGAGTGTAGGCAGAAGGTGGATGAAGGCCTGACCTTGCGTGTCTGAGCCTGGCTTCATGTCTCAGCTGAGTCCTCAGAGCTGGGACGTTCAGGGCAGAAACCCCCCCCCCAGTGTCAGAGACAAATGAATGCAGCATCACAGAACCCTCCTGGGGCTGCTGTGAGAGATGGACAGACAGGGCACTTTGTGAAAGGTAGAGGCCAGGCAGGTGTGGACTCAAGATCTGCCAAGGAGGAGCTGGTCTTACTGGAGGGTGGGACATTTGTGCCCCTTCTGCCTACCTGTGACAGTTAGGCCCCTTGAGGCCACTCTTGTCGCCTGTCAGGAGCTCAGGCCAGCCTGTAGGTGCATCGCTGCACTGCTGTGGGTTGTTGGGTGAGGGGCTGATGGATCCCACCTGCGGAGTACCGTGAGTGGGTTTACCATTGGGCAGATTGTGCCACATAAACCCTGGATCTGTGTCCAGGCAGCCAAACCTAGCTGCCCAAAGCCCGGCCAGACACCTGGGTGACACTGCCTGCTTTCTGGGAGCCAGGTGGACTGCAGCTTCCTCAGAACCCCAGGTGTGGGGGAGACGAGGTGATGGTCTGTGCACACACTCTGGTCCCAGTCTCCACCATCCCGGGCAATGCTCTTTGCCTACCAAAAGCGGGGAAGGAGCCCTGGTCATAGGGCTGTGGTGAAGACGGGAAGAAAGGCCTTGGCCAAGTGGCCGAGCTTGTCTGTCAGCTCCTGCCTGTGTGGGCAGTGGGGTGAGGTTTGCGGTTCTTCATGGCCAGGTGAGGACATGGACCATGCGCACTGCCCCCCCCTTGAGCCCTGGCTCCCTTTGCAGGTGGGCAGCCTCCCCTTCGTTTCTCTTGAGTTTCCTTGGCTAACCAGGGTCTCATGTGGCGTTGGCAGCAGGTGGGTGTGGAAGTTGCTGCATGTGCAGAACGTCTGGGCATCACAGTGAGTGACGTGATTATAAAGCGCGTCTCCTCCTTGTTACTCTGAGGTTTGAAAATGCGTGAGGAATGGAGACATCGGTGACAAGTGGAAGCAAGGGTGGGACAGCAGGAGCAGGCGAGGTCTTCAGGCTACTTGATCAAAGGACTCTGCCAAGCTATTCTCAGAGCCTGTTTCCTTACCTGTAAAGTGGGACTTACGTTACGTGTCTTGGAGGTTGCTAGGAAGTGCAAATGGGATAAAATACGAACGCTCAAGTTCTGTCTGTGGAACAAGGTGGGTGTTTGACAATGTTGGTTTCCTCTTGTTTCCATTGGATGCAGCTTCATGCTGGCTGGTGAAGCACTTGGTCAGGGGCAAGGTCTGATAAGTTTGCAGCCGTGTGGGATCAGATTAGTGACGTCTAGGTGGAGAGGACCTGTAAGGGTTAGGGTGATTTAATTACTCAGCACCTGGTCCGCAGTCACGGGTGCCTGATGCCAGCTTGCTTGGCCCATTTGGTGCCCAGCCTGTATTACGGAGCAAGCAGGAGCCCAGCTCATAAATCGCCACCTGTTCTTAGCCCAGGGGTTTCCTGCTGGGGACAGACCCCCAGGGCTGCATGTGTCCGGCCAGCACATCCACACCTGTCTCCTTCCTCACATATCCTGGAACCTGTTCTTCTCTTCTCTTTCCTGTTTCAGTAGGCAAGTGTTACTGGGGAAAGGAAGACAGGAGGGGTCCCACACGGGTTGCCCTGGAACCTGTTCTTGTCTGAGGCTGGCAGAGGCTTTTCACAGCCCTCATTTCTGGTACCGTTCTTGCAATCTGGGATGAGGGAAGCACTTTTATAGGGCATTGTGCCAGCCAAGGAGCACACACAGAACGTTTGGGACCATCCCCCAGGGGAACAGATAGATGCAGAGCCACCTGGGAAGTGCCTGCCTCCTCAGAAGCAAAGCAGGCCCAAGGATAGTTCGTCAGCAGCTGCTCCTGCCATTGGGGTGAACTCTGAGGAGCAGAGCCAGAGCCCTTCTCTGAGCCGGCACCAGGAAAAGGCACATGTGCTTCTTTATTGTACTCCAGCGTTGTGCAGTGCTGTGCTGTGCACCGGACCCCGAATGAGCAAGTGTGAGCCAGAGCTCAGAAGTGAAAGACTTAGGGTTCTTTTCCTTTTTTTTTTTTTTTGGCTTTTTGAGGCAGAGTCTCGTTATGTAGTTCACGCTGGCCTTGAACTCACTTTGTAGCCCAGGCTGGTCTCGAACTTGCATCAATCCTCCTGCCTTAGCCTCCTGAGGCCTGGGATTACAGGCGTGCGCCACCGCACCTGGCCCAGGCCTGGGGTTCTTCTCCCTAGTATGGCTGTGCCAGAGCCAAAGTTGTCACTCGTCTACCCAGCTGGCATCACATCTTCTGGCCAGAATGTATACATTGAGGTCCTACTGTGTGCCTGGGGCTAACTGAAATACCTCATTCAGCGGGCCCCATGGCCCTGTCAAACTCCTTGGCATGCTTGCTTTACCGTGGAGAGAATGAGGTTCCGTGACATGCAGTCCTGGAGGGTGGGTCCTAAGCTGGGCAGATTTAACCTCTGCCATGCTGCATTAGACGCTGTGAGGCCAAGGTTGTTCTGAAGGCCACTCAGCGTGGCTGTGTCCCTAATGCAGGTCACCAAGACACCTTCTTCGAGTCACTTGGCGTCCCATGCAGACTGATGAGGCCAGTGTGCTGGCTGGGGGCCCCGACGGCTGTGGCTGGCCTGGCTGCATCCCCTCTCCATGGGTACTGTCTGTCTGACGTCCAGCTTCTCCCAGTGTGAGGCCCCCAAGACTAGCCACCTTCTAGCCTTTCTCATACTTGGGGCGTCAGGTTCTTGGCCTTCCTGAGCTCCCATCCACGCTGTTCCAGGCCTGTCGATGCCTTTGCAGTCTGGTGAGGAACGCTTGATCCCAGCAAGCGGACTTTGCTCATTCTGTTCCATGTCTTTCCCAGGGCAGCGAGGTTTCGGACCCCACCTTCGCTGATGGCGAGCTCATCCCCAGGGAACCTGGCTTCTTTCCCGACGACGACGAGGAGGAAGCCATGACCCTGGCCCTGCCTGAGGGCCCCCAGGAGTCAGACACGGACAGCCCCATGGAGGGCGCTCAGAGCCTGGAGGGGTCTGTCGGGAGTCCCGCCGAGGAGAAGGAGCGGGGGATCGGGGGCCTGTTTCTGTCAGAGGACAAGTGAGTGACACCGGAAGGAGGTCAGGATGTGGCCTCTGGGCCAAAATGCAGTTCTTTCCGGGAAGTACATGTTGAGTCACACCCAAGACTTACATCACAGGCCTGACTTTCGTGTGCATTCTTCGTAGTAAAAAATTCTAAGCAGCCTAAGTGTTCAGCAGTAGAAATAGTTCTGGAATTACAGGCAGCGGTGCCAAGTCAAGTTTTGATCTTGTTTTATGGTAGGGGATTCATGATCTTGATTCATTTAAAAATTGAGCAGTTATTTCTGGAAGATAGGATAATTGATTATTTCAATGACCTCCCATCTGCTTTGCTATATTTTCTGTATTGATCATGCACATCTCATTAGGTATCTGAAAACATTATTAAGACCTAATCATTGCTGGGCGTGGTTGCACATGGCTGTAATCCCAGCACTTGGGAGGCTGAGGCAGGAGGATCGTTGGGAGTTCGAGACCAGCCTGGGCTATAAAGTGAGCTCAAGGCCAGCTTGAACTGCATAGTGAGACCCTGTCTCAAAAAGCCAAAAAAAAAGACCTAGTCATTAAGTGGACTGGGGTGCAGCTCATGCTAGAGTGTTTGGCTATACACATGGCTGTGTTTGATCCCTAGCACCATGGGCGATCCATGGTGATTGGAGGCGGTGACCCAGGCATCAGAAGAAGGTGACAGGAGAGAGGGAAGAGGGTGGTTCCGTTATGATTGAACCACATGGCACTGCCAATTTTTAATCATTTTCCACATTTCCTCCAAGAAGTAACTTCATGTGATTTAACCTGACACATTTTCTTCGTGCTGGGCTTGTCAAACTGCAGCAGTTCTGAGGGTTATGATTTCCAGATGGTGCCCTTTGGAGCGCTTTATCTATTGTGGGGTCCATGTTGCTTCCTGGGAGCAGTTCTGCTACTGTACTTACAATTAGCCAACCCAAGGAGAAGAGCTGTAGACAGTAGAGTTGGTGATCTCTTTTTGTTGTCATTGTTTTTGCTTTTGGAGACAAGGTATCACCATGTAGTTCAGGCTGGCCTTGAAGTGTGTAGCCAGGCCAGCCTCCAACTCACGGTGATCCTCCTGCCTCAGCCTCCTCAGTGCTGAGATGATAGGCGTGTGCTGCTATACCCAGTTGACCTGTTGATTTTGTAGTAAATCATCTGCCTTTTGGCAGTCACGTTGTTGCCTGTGACTGACCACCTGGAGGCTGGCCAGCAGTGGGTGCCAAGAATTTTAGGAAAATCCGTAAGAGAAAGAACAGAGCAGTGTGATTAATCCACCCACAGTGCTAAGGAATCTGAGGGTAGACAAGCAAACATACTACTGTCCCAGGACACTTATTTTTAGCATCCTGTCATTGACACTGTGATTCTCAGATACAACCTGGGGTTCCTCAGGGATATGGTGTGAGAATTACTGCCTTAACCCAGGACATGCTTCTTGCACTGGTCAGGTTTCCCCTTGTTGAGTGTGAAGGCTCAGTAAAGCTGGGGAAATCGTGATCTATGAGCAGTAATAAAGAGAAACTGCTGCACAGTGATGACAGGGAAGATCTGCTCAGCAGGCGATGTGTTATCCTTCTCTTCCTTCTCAGATCGTAGATGGGCTCGGCCAGGCCTGTATAATTGGAGGCCAGGCCACCAGTCACTCATAAGAGGGCGCAGAGCCTGAGGTCTCCGACCTCTGCTCTTTGCCATTGAGATGCTTAGGACTGGAAATCCCCCAATAAACCACAAGATGCTGCTCACCCAGTATGGCGTTGTCATTTGTCATTTCATTATAAAAGGTGCGCGTGTTAATTAAAGAAAACTTGAAACAGGTAGGAAAAGTGAGAAGGCAGAAACAGCCTCCCATAAATCCAAGTCCTTCCTGTTACCATTTTAATATCTTTCCTATGTCTTCTCCTCCCTCCCACAGAGAGCTTATACACAGTCTTTAAAAAAAGCATCTAACTTAATTTATATTCCTTTCTCCACATTATTGCCCATATTTTTATAAGCCTCTCAACAACTGTTTGATAATCTAATAACTTGGTTCACTAATAAGTGTTCTAATTGAATAACTATAATTTGATTGTAATTTTAAATCTAGTTTGTAGTTAAACCATTAAGCGGTAAGCAGCGTTTCACTACTTCGGGGTAGCACAGGCTTGTATCTCTCTCTTGCAGAAGGTTTCTGTAGTGAGGCGTTCCCTTGAGGGGGCTCCCACTGTCCCCAGTGCTGAGGGGCGCCCCTAGCCCTTCACTAACCCAGGTGCTCGTGGCCCCTAGGTCCCTGGCCCACACTCCATCCATGACGACGTCGGACCTCTCCACGCACTCCACCACCTCACTCATCAGCAACGAGGAGCAGTTTGAAGACTACGGCGAAGGGGATGACGTGGACTGTGCCCCCAGCAGCCCCTGCCCTGATGACGAGACCAGGACCAACGTCTACTCAGACCTGGGCTCTTCAGTGTCTTCCAGGTGGCCCCTTGTCTGGGATGGTATTTGGAGTCCAAGAGAACGGTAGAGCCAGTCCAGCCTCACTCAGGGGATCAGGCAGGCAGATTCCCGAGCGCCCTGCCATTCCCGCTGTCACGTGCCTCATGAGTGTGCTCCTGGGGGTTAAGAACTCGGTCCTTGACCCCTGATTGGGAGTCTGGAGTTCCTCCTTCCCCTTCCATCTTGGGAAGGGAAACAGTTACTGACCTGGGAGGCAGACGAGTGGACTTCCAGGCTGTTCTGTGTCATCCTGCTCCCTAGGACCTCTTTGTTAGAGGGTTCTTCAGAGTGACTTCCTATAATCCCTTCCCACCCACCTGAGTCACTGCTTCTCACATTGACTCAGTTTTCCTTGTTTGTTAAATGGACATATCTCACTAGCTTCTTCTCTTCAAGAGTACTCGGAAAGGGATGCTGTTGCTTTATTTCTATTCCTCATGCGACCCATTTAGTTCTTGGGGCAGGGTAGGGCAGGGCACAGCCTGACAGCAGCTAAGAAAGTGATTTCTTCCCTGCTCTGGATCAGCGCGGGACAGACCCCGAGGAAGATGCGGCATGCGTACAACAGCGAGCTGCTGGATGTGTACTGCTCTCAGTGCTGCAAGAAGATCAACCTGCTGAACGATTTGGAAGCCAGGCTGAAAACCCTGAAGGCCAACAGGTGAGACCTGCAGCCCAGCGGTGGCAGAGGAGGCTGCCAGGCTAGGGCTGGGAGGGAGAAGCAGCAGGCAGGCACCTGCCGTGGCTGGGAGGTGAGGGTGCTGTCTACCCAGGACCAAGGCTGGGGGCTTTTCCTGCAGTGGGAAATCAGGCCCCCTCTTCTCAGGACCAAGCAGATGAGTGAGGTCCCGTCAGTGGAAGAAGAGGTCCGTCGCGCAGCAGGAGGGAGTCAGGTGGACCAGCGCCCCATCTGTCCAGTGACTGTTTCTTCTCTCTCTTTCTCTCTCTCCCTAGCCCCAACCGGAAGATCTCTAGCACGGCGTTTGGACGGTAACCCACTCCCACTACCCGTTAGCTATTGCTGTTCGCTTGCCCCTGCTGCCTAGGGCCCAGGCTCCATGCCATCAGCCCAAACCCAGCCTGTGCCGTGTGTGGCTGAATGAGCAGAGAGGTGTGAGGCTACCCCAGGGTGTGACAGAACAGCCAGGTCTGCTTGTGAGGAGGAAGGCCAGCCTCCTCCCTGGCCTTGACCCGCGGCTGCCCCCACCAGACATCTGCAAGCTGTCGTAACAGCCTGGGTGACCTGCGGGGTGCCAGAGACACAGCCCCCCAGCTGCCAGTGCCCTTCCCTCCACGCTGGAGCAGGAGCTGGGTTCCTGCCGACAGAGACCCGGTGCAGTACCCCCTATCAGAGAGGGCACCTTGCGCTGGGGAAATCCTTACAGACTTGCCCAGTCTACACTCAGGGCATTAGGAGCGGCCACAGCGCCCAGGTTGTAGCCCAGAGCTAATGTGGCCCAGACCCTGGCTGCTGCCTGTCGGGGAGTACGGAAAGGGGTGTCACTTCAGGGTGCCGCTGGAATTTTCCAGGGGTGACCTCAAGTGTCCACCTGTTTCATTCTCACCCCTCAGCTCGGTGCCCTGCAAGGAGTAGGTGGTGCTTCCTCTCACCCTCTTAAGGTTTCCCCAGATAGACAGCACAGAGGAGGGGAACATGTCGTACAAGGAGCCCTGACCCTGGGCCAGGCCTGTGGATCCAGGCTGCCTCCGTGGCATTTTCTAGCTGGAGGATGGGGGCCTCTGAGGTCAGCTGTGCTCGCTTGGTAGCTGCTGCCTAGCACTGGGGTGAAGAGTGTTCAGAGGCCGCAGGAAGGAGCTGATCAGAGGCTGTGGCTGGCAGAGGCTCAGGAGGGATGGACATAGCAGCCCCTCTGCCATCCGCTGAGCACACACTCTATCGGATGTGGAGCTCAGGCCACCCACTCCTCCTGTGGCTGAGTAAGGGCCAGCTGCTTCACTGGGGCTTCCTAGCAGACTGGTGTCAGGTGCTTGCCCAGCCCATAGCCTGCGTCACACCCCCAGCTCTGAGGGGCCTCTGCAACCGCTGCCCTCCCACTCCTGCAGGCAGCTCATGCACAACAGCAACTTCAGCAGCAGTAACGGCAGCACAGAGGATCTGTTCCGTGACAGCATTGACTCCTGTGACAATGACATCACAGAGAAGGTAGGCCCTGTGTGATGTAGAAGGAGGGGATTCCATGTGTGCACACTGATGGAGGCAGTGGGGAGCACTCCAGGCTGCTGTCTGGAGACTTGGGAGACCCTGTACCTGCCCGGGGGGAATAGGGGCACAGGTCACATGGTTCCCCCACACGCGCGCACACACACACACACACTGTCCTGTGCATGTGTGGTCACCTAGAGGTCTCGGTCGTGAATGTCAATTTCTCAGTGCTGTGGCCTCAGAAGTCCCTCCACCCCACCCCTACCCACTGCTGCAGGTGAGCTTCCTGGAAAAGAAGGTGACGGAACTGGAGAACGACAGCCTGACCAGCGGGGACCTGAAGAGCAAGCTGAAGCAGGAGAATACACAGCTGGTGCACAGGTCAGGCTGGGCTCTTTGCTCTGGGGATGCGGGGCTGGAGCTGTAACCTCAGGAGCTTGGCTTTGACTCTAGGCCCAAAGG
The DNA here is from genome assembly GCF_000276665.1 of Chinchilla lanigera. Taxonomy (NCBI): domain Eukaryota; kingdom Metazoa; phylum Chordata; class Mammalia; order Rodentia; family Chinchillidae; genus Chinchilla; species Chinchilla lanigera. The sequence goes on from NW_004955481.1 coordinate 6,542,122, forward strand.
ACTTCCCAGGTGTGCAGCGTCCAGACTGCTCTAAGACGGGACTGGGACCTGTTGACTCACTGCACGCACTGACACGGGCCTTCCTGGGGACGAGTGCTGCGGAGGGAGAGCCCCGCGAAGGGGCCCAGGCGTTGCCATGGGTGGAGGCCCACGGAGGTCACGTTCCCAGTGCTGTGGCGGTGCGGCAGTGGGTGTGGACTTAGTCATCCTCTTCAGATGCAGGAAACTTGGGAGCTGGTGTGGGATCTGGTCCCCTACCTTGTGGGACCCCAGAGTGGGCCCTTTCATACGGCCCAGGTCGGCCAGGTGGAGGGACTGTGGGCAGTGAGAGGCGCCTGAGACTGACAGGCCAGGGAGGCCACAGGTAGTGGGCTTAGAACCACCCATGGGCCCGGCCCACTTCCAGGTCTGGAATGTTGGGCCACTGGCTAGGATGTCCCCATTTTTGGAGTCACGGTGCCTAGTGAGCTAAATTACTGAGCAGAGGGGCTCTGGCCAGGAAAGCAGAGCACAGAGGAGGTGAGGCCTGAGACTGTGTCCAGTGTGGCGAGGCCCGCTGTTCCTCCCTGCGCTGTCCCGTCTCACGGCCACCTGTCGTCTGTGCCTCTGGGTGTGTGTGAGGGACACACCTCTCTTTAGATGTCTTAGATGTCAGGGTTCCTCATTCACCTCTCAGCAAAGCTGTTGGCCCACAAGTCTGGGAAACACCTCGCCCCCTCCCTCAGTAGACACGTTCGGACTTGGGGGGACCCTGGGGCTCCCTGTGCCACAGCCTGGGTTGGGGTGAGCCCACGTGGGCCACGAGAAAATGCCGTGAGCTGTGCCCCCTCCTCAGAGTGCACGAGCTAGAGGAGATGGTGAAGGACCAGGAGACCACGGCTGAGCAGGCGCTGGAGGAGGAGGCCCGGCGACACCGCGAGGCCTACAGCAAGCTGGAGCGGGAGAAGAGCACAGAGCTGGAGCTGCTCAGTACCAGGTACACAGTGCCCCACCCTTCCGCCTCCATGAGCCCTGCAGCCTCAGCCCTAGGAGAGGCTGTGTGCCCGTTACGTCAATGGAAGAACTGAGCCCCTGGTCCCACCATTTCCACTTCGACGCCGTAAGCGTGGTGCGTTCATTAGGGAATACAGAGACGAGTCCTTATGTCAGGTAAAGGGCACAGTGCAGACGTCCAAAATAGGTTAGAGCAGGCGTGGTGGCACATGCCTGTCATCCCAGCTGTCAGGAGGCTGAAGCAGGAGGATCACGGTGAGTTCAAGGCCAGCCTGGATTACAAAGTCAGTTCAAGTCCAGCCAGGGGAAACATTGTCTCCAAAAAACACCCTTGAATAGGTTAGAGGTTTTGGCCTAGTCTGATGTCTAGACTTGGAGCTCCCCCTGGTGTCAGATCCTCATGACCCTGAATTCCTGGGCAGATGGAGCCGGACCAGAGGCCAAGGGGAGTGGAAAACCAGTCTGGGTTTCCTGTGGACACTGTGCCTCAGGTGCACGCGTGGCTTCACTGTTGAAAGCTGAAGCGCACCGGGAAATGGGCAGCACCGGCTGGCCGTCTGGGCTGGCTCCCCGTTAGCCCTGTGACTCAGGCGCACTGTCGTGTTCCCCTCTGCCGTCCCTCCGTCTGCCCTGCCGAGCCTGGGGAAAGGGGAGCCGATGCACCCTTGCACATGGTGAGGCTGTGAGGCCCTTCGCGCCTTGCTGGTGCCCAGAGCTGCCTGGCCCCAGCCCTCTGTGTCCTGGTGCTCCTTGGCCGCTGGCCCCTGGCTCTGTGCAGGTGTCCTGGAGCCTGGCAGCAGAGTGCTGAGCAGTGGGCTATGTGAGGCACCTTTCCTGACTCCCCTGTGCCTGGCACCTACTTTGTCACCCTCATTAGCAGGGTGCATTTTACATTTGGGCTTGTGCTGTAAAAGCTGCTGTTCATAGCACTTGGTGTGTGCATTGCGCGGGTGCTGGCCAGGCAGGGGTGCCTGCAGCCCCAGCTGGGAGAAGACAGCCTGAGTGTGGCCAGAGGACGAAGCGCAGAAAGCCAGCTCCCAGGAGCTCTCCTAACGCGTGCCCTCTGCGCAGCCCCTCAGGGTGCTGTCCCTGCACATCGCGCACTTGGTGTTTTGAGTCACCCAGTCACAGGTAGCAGCTTCGTTCAGGTCTGTGCCACCTTCCCTGAAGGATCTGAATTTCTCTCTGGTGCTGGCCTGGGGTGTCTGCTAGGGATCTCAGAGGGCAGCAGCAGAGGCCAGGAACCCATGCTGGTCTCAGGATGCGCTGCAGGAGTCTGCCAGAAATGGCCCTATGCACGCTGACCGTCCAACACCCCTGACTGCCAACCCACCCGAATACCAGGCTCTGTCTTCCCATGGAATCACTGCGGACAACCCTGCGTGAACACTGACTCCCGGGGTATTTCCAGAGGAGCCAGGGCCTGTGCGCCTCTGGGGCGGCTACAGTGGGTGCACTGCACAAACCACACCTGTGGGAGATGCTGGGGCAGGAGAATGGAGAGCTCGTGTGGCCACTGCCTTCAAAAGGCAAATTCTGACAGGTGGGCCTGTCACAGCCAGCCACAGGAAGACTCAGTCTAGCGGAAAAACATTCCCCCGCTTTGTGTTGTTTCAGGCTTCAAAGGATACATGGGAAAAGAATGCTACCTTGTGGCAGGGCATAGCAGCACTTACCCATGATCTCAGCATTCAGTAGGCTGAGGCAGGAAGATCGCCACCAGTTTGAAGCCAGTCTGGGCTACATGGTGATTTCCAGGCCAGCCAACACTACAAAGCAAGACTGTCAAAATAAAACAAAACAACCCACTACCTTCTTATTCACCAACAAATGTTTCCTTTTATAGAAAAAATAAGGGGGCTGGGGATTTAGCTCAGCGGCAAAGCGCCTGCCTGGCAAACGCAAGGTCATGAGTTCGGTTCCTGGTACCGGAGAAAATCCAAAAAAAAAAAGGATGAAAAAATAAGAGTACTATTAGTATTTTGCTTTGGCTGACAGGAAGTCCAAGGGTATAAAGATGGAGTATACTTTATTCATGATGCTTGGGTCCAGAAGTGTTTCAGATTTCAGGGTTTTGTTTTGTTTTGTTCCCAGATTTTAAAGATTTACATATGTGTAATGAGATATCTCAGGACAAGGACCCAGGTCTAAACATGAGATTCATTTATGTTTCGTGTACAACTATGCATATTGCCTGAGGGTAATTTTATACAGTATATTAAATTTGTGTATGAAACAGTCTCATGGTATGTGGAATTTTCCATTTGTGGGATCATGTCAGTGCACAGGATGTTTGGATTTCAGAGCATTTTGGACTTTTGGATTAAGAGTGTTTAACATGTATTTATCATTCAACATAGCTATTCTTTTTTGTCTTTTTGAGACAGGGTTTCAGGCTGGCTTTGAACTCACTTTGTAGTCGTGGCTGGCCCAGAACTCACAGCGATCCTCCTGCCTCAGCCTCTCCAGTGCTGGGATTATAGTTGTGCACCACCAGCCTGGCCTTAATATTTTCTTTCTTTTTTGCAGGATGGGTGGGTTATTTTTGTTTTTGTTTTTCTTGAGGTAGGGTCTCGCCATGCGATTCAGGCTGGCCTTGAATTCACTGTGCCTCAGCCCCCTGAGTGCTGGGATTATAGTGTTCACCACCATGCCTGGCTTGTCTCTGTTTCTCTTAGTTTGTTTTGGATTTTGTGTGTGTGTGTATTTTCCCTTTCCTGCCTTGCAGTGGAGAGCTGCACATTGTCATTCTCTTGTGAGATTATTTCCATTCAGCGTTCCTGAGATTATGTCTTTCTTCTTTCCCCAGGGTGCAGCAATTAGAGGAAGAAAATACCGAGCTTAGAACAACTGTGTCTCGACTCAAGTCTCAAACAGAGAAGCTGGACGAGGTGAGCAGCAGGTCCAGGCAAGGACCAAATCCACAGAGAAGCAATGCTGACCGTGAGGGAGGGGCCTTTGGTTTATACTTTCTGCAATTCTAAAAAAATTGCCCTACCATGAAAACTGCAAAAAAATAATGTGAATAATGATGTGTATCTATTTCCGACTCACTGAGTTTTCTACAGTGAATATATAATGTGTGCAGTGTACTCCTTATAGTCCTGCACCACTGAATGACGTTAGAGGCCTGAGATGTTCTTCGCTGTTTCTAGAATTACAGGGGACCTGGCTGTTTTTGCAAGCCAGGACTCAGAGCGCTCTGTCACTCGAGGTGTCCGATAGCTCCCCAGGGAAGTGCCTGGGCATAATGCGCCTCTGTATGGAAACTCTCCTCCCCTGACCCGGTCTCTGGCTGCAGGAGCGGCAGCGCATGTCCGACCGGCTGGAGGACACCAGCCTGCGGCTCAAGGATGAGATGGACCTGTACAAGCGCATGATGGACAAGCTCCGGCAGAATCGCCTCGAGTTCCAGAAGGAGCGGGAGGCAACGCAGGAGGTGGGTCCCAGGCCCGAGGCTCCCAGGGCTCCCCACGGTGTCCCTGCTTCCACCAACTGGCCTCTCTCCCTTACAGCTCATCGAGGACCTGCGGAAGGAGCTAGAGCACCTGCAGATGTACAAGTTGGACTGTGAGCGGACGGGCAGGGGCCGCAACTCCTCCTCCAGCCTGGGCGAGTTTAACGCCAGGGCCCGAGAGGTGGAGCTCGAGCATGAGGTCAAGCGGCTGAAGCAGGTGGGCCCGGGAGCCCGTACCCAGCAAGACTGTGGGCTTCTGGTGCAGGGACCCCCCCCCCCCACACAGCACACTCAGTGTTGTCTACTCCCTGTGACAAACTATCAGGGCCGCTGGTCATTTCACCTCAGGTCAAGCAACAGCTCTGGCTATCTGATGGGCCCCAGGATCTTTCTCTTGTGTCCACAAAAAGGAAGACATACTACTGTCCTGCTCTTGGTGCGTGGGGTGAGAATGAGCTGACACCAGCTGCAGATTAGTGCCTGACTGGGGTGGGTCTCCAGAAGCAGACCCAAGGCCCGAGATCCCATTTCATGGAGTTCCTGGTAACTCTGCCTTCACTAGAAACCAGTCCGGGGGTGAGGGAGCGGGTCAGGAAGGAGCAGTAGCCCAGTGGGGGGTTGAAGTCTGCTCAAGTCCCCCACCTCAGCCAGACCCTGCAGCTGGAGGCTGTGGCCCAAGTCACACCTCTGAGTTTACGTCACCACCTGTCACAGAGGTGCTGGTCAGGCTGGGTGCCCTTAGTGACTCTAAACCCAGCCCATCCAGGAGGAGCTCCCAGATCTCAGGTGTGAGCCTTAGGTACCTTTAGGCAGGAGGTGGAGCCTGGGGTTGTGACCCTGGGGTCAGCTGTCCCCAGGAGCAGAGGCGCCCCGAGCAACTCGCAGTGATGGGGAGTCCAGAGCCTGGCTTTGAGGGCCCACGGGGGTGAGCCATCTGCCAGCCCAGAGACGCCAGAGCAGCGCTGCCTCAGCAGGGCTCAGGGCTGCAAGGTGATCCCTGGGCAGGAAGGGATGGCCAGCGATGCGCCTGGCTCAGGGAGACATGGCTCCTCTGAGTGGGGCCAAAACTCCTCCTCCAAGCCCATGAGCTCACAGGATGCCAGGCCCCTAGACCAGCACCCAGCCCTTCCACCCCAACACCTAGCAAAGGCCGCATATCTGTAGGCCACTGGGCCTGACCATGACACACAGGGAGGGTACTGGTGGCCATCGGAGACAGTGGATGCAGAGAAGTGGGTTGCAGAGGGCTCCAGGTGCTTCTGGGACCTGATGTTACCTTCTTCCTGTCTCTGCAGGAGAATCACAAGCTACGGGATCAGAACGACGACCTGAATGGACAGATCCTGAGCCTCAGCCTCTACGAAGCGAAGAACCTCTTTGCCACCCAGACCAAAGCCCAGTCTCTGGCTGCAGAAATAGACACAGCCTCTCGAGACGAGGTAGTCATGTCCTCTTGCTTCTTGTGGGGTCTGGCCCTTTTGTGTGCGTCCTGCCCCTTCCTCCCTTCCGGGACTACGAGCGCCAGGCTGCCCAGAGCCCAGATGCAGCCCAGCACCTTCCTCTGCGGAGACCCATCAGGGTACTTGTGCTGCCGAGCGGGCAGGGGAACCCGCGCTTCCTGTTGGCAGACGTTTTCACTTAGCGAGCTCTGGGGCTGTGTGGCATCTCAGGGACACAGGCTCCTCCAGCTGCGGAGGGAGAGGGACCCAGGCCTCAGAGGGTCACGAGCCACTTTTTCTGTCACAGATCCCAAAATGCCTGTTTCAAGGGGAACTGAAGACCCCTTGTCCTTACTTCCTTCCTCCTGGTTTTAGAGCTCAGGGGTGGTTTCTGGCCTGAAGGAGTCCCCGAGGGAACTGGCACCAGCCCAGGGCAGAGCAGCAGGGCAGGAGCACTCTAAAGAGTGTGCTGAGAGCTGCCCCAGGGCAGGCCTGGGGTGGGTGGAGAGGGGGTCCTTCAGGCAGAGGACGAAGCTGGCAGCCCCAGGAGTCTTTAGTCTTGGGACCGTGAATGTGACTGTCCGTTACAAATACCTGTGGCAGTGTTCCCCACCTTTATGAAGGTTTACCTGCACCCTGGCCCTGCCACAAACCGGTTACATTGCCACAGGCTCTGGTCTTGGCCTCTGAGTGCTGAGGTTGGCCAGGGGCCGCCTCACCCAGGGCCCTTCTCGTCATCGGACCGCACCTCGGCCCAGGCCGGGCCCCTGACCACCCTTCCTGTTCTTCCAGCTCATGGAAGCCCTAAAGGAGCAGGAGGAGATCAACTTCCGGCTGAGGCAGTACATGGACAAGATTATCCTAGCCATCCTGGACCACAACCCCTCCATCCTGGAGATCAAACACTGAGCCAGGCTAGCTGCAGAGCAGCCTCAGGAACCTGGGACCAAGGGGCAGGCCTGCTTGAGGACACAGGGCGGCTGCACACTCACACTCACGCCATAAATGTACCTCTGACCACCACGCATACCGTGCCCTGGTGTACGCGGGAGGGTGGGGTGTTAGCGTGGGGCCATGGTTGTGAGCGGCACCTGCACAGTGAGCTGTTCTACATGCTCTGGGCCCCTTGCCGAGGGCCGAGGGTGCTGGAAGTGCAGGGGCGGGCGTGCTCTTGGGAGTGACCGTAATAAGGAGAACTGGAAGCACGTGTTTGAGATACTGGATGAAATGATTCTACCTCTGGGGAGGAGGATGAGGAAACGCCCTAGTGAGACAGCGCCCACCCCACCCGACCTGCTGGGGCGGGAGCGCCAGGAGCTGGGTCGCCCTCGCCAGGCTCCATGGCTGCTGTTCACATCTGGGTGTTGGAGCTTGGTGAGGAGGAAGGGGCGCTGGGGGAGCTCCTGCCCTCGGGGCCCGGGGTGGCTGGGGTGCACGGGACCGGAGGACGCGGGTTCGCTGGGCAGCTGCACGGGCCTCCCTCTCTGGTAGCGTCCGTGGCATTTTTAGGTTCTTTGTGCCCTCTCCATCCCTGCTTACCTACCTCCCTTTTCTGTTTTAGTTTTGTTTTTAAAACAGTGAAATATAAGGACCATTCACTTGGGTATAAAATAAAAGAATGAAAAAGAAGGTGAGGAAGAAGATTGGGACCTGGAGGCGTGTGAGGCCAGTGTTGGACACAGGCAACCAAAGAAATGATTTCCGGAGAGGAGCCCGCTCCCCAGCTTGACATGGCTGAGGCCCATCCCGCCCACCGCGGCTCCACACGGCCTGCGGAGGGCTGGTCTCGGCAGGGTCTGGGAGTGCAGGCTCTGGGTGCCCCTGGGAAGTAACAAGGCCCCCACTCCAGCCCTGAGGAGCAGACCTGTGTCTGCTTCTCCACCAGGAGTGCTGCTGCATAGGGGCTTGAGGGCGCACTTGGCAGAGTTGCAGGGAAACCTTAGTCTTCCACCCTTCTGACCTGCGGTGGGAATTCACACCAGGGATTTTTTAATGTGATCTTTTGTTCCAAGGGCTGGGAGTAGATACGGTACTTGCCTTTGAGTTTTCCATTTTATCTCAATTTTATATAGCTTGTGATTTGTTTCCTTAACCCAAATCAATACACACAACATGTGGTTTATTTCTTTCCCTGCAGCTCTTTGTATTCTTAAGCACATCTAGGGTAAGAAGCAAGGTTGGGGCTGGGAAGGTGCCGGAGATGTGTGTGCAGGGCAGGGAGGGCGTGGAAGGTCGAAGAAGGGCCTGGGGGACTTGGCTGTGCTCCGTGCCTGACAGAGACAGGGCTGCGGCCAGGACCAGTCTTCATACCATTCCAGTCAACTTGTGCTTTTGTTAGATTTCATGATTCCTTCTTAATCATATGTGTGGGGTTTGTTTCATGCTTCAAATAATGGGTTGCACTGGTGTTCCCAGGACTGGAGCCACCCACGCCCAGCAGACTGGGAGGACTGGTCTCTGGGAGCCTTTGCTCTTGGTATCCAGGTCTCCTTAGGCTCCCCCAAGGGTCTGAGAGGACACAGGCAAAGACCCCCTGAGGAGTGGGTGTCTTGAGAATTTGCTAGAAGGCCATGACTTAAAGATAAAAGACAGATCATGGTGTCAGGCTAGGTTCACTGTTGGAAGGTGGCCTTCAGAAGCCAGTGAAGTCAGGGTTCTGGTCCGTGAAGGGCTTAGCCCAGAGATGAGTATTTTACACATGGAATTGTGTATGCTCCTAAGCTGCATTGATGCAAATTTCCAGAGCTGGCAGTAGAGGCCATGGTCAGAGTCAATATAGAAAGGAATCTGCTATGGGAAAAGGGGGCGGGAAGCTGTCAGCCTGCACTGCTCTGCCTGCTCCTCCCTATGGGGAATGGACTACACCAGGAGGTGCAGTCTGAAAGCCACCTAGACCTAGGCCAGTGCCAGAGAGGCCTGTGGAAGAGGGCCTTGTAACCGAGGAACTGAATTCCATGAAGCACACCTCCAGTTAATTCCAGCCTTACTGCCTTCAACCAGAACGTATGTCTTACGAAATCTCATCAGTCAACTTGTTTTTTTCAGACCATGTATGTCTTAAATGCACTTCTGGGCTTGAAAGTTAACCAGAGGGGGCAGAGAGCCCAGGGTCTCCTCAGCCCCTGGGACTGTTCCTCAGCCCCTGGGGCAGGCTCCAAAGCTGTGCCGGATAAGATAGATTTGAACAACGCATAATTTTTAACTTTCAGAATATGATCTATGCCATACTTGGGACGTATTGAAAATTATCTTTTAAAAATTCAGATCTCCGGATGTTCTGGTTTAATTAGTATAGGTGTGGCTCAGGCCTTGAAGTGTTTTACTAGTGCTCCAGCTGACTCTTAATTTATCTGAGTGTCTTTTCTGGGAAGTTTGGTATTTTCTATTTTTGTTTGTTGCCAAACCTGGCAACCCTAACAAATAGGAATTACCAGAAATTTGCCTGAAGTTATAGGTGATTTTTCTACAATTGAGGGAAGTGGGGGGGGGTGTAGAAGAGGGACCTTTTGAGCCAGGTGAAGTAGCACACGCCTGCAATTCCAGCTACTCAGGAGGCTGAGGCAGGAGGATTGCAAGTATGAGAACAATTTGGGCAACAGAACATGACCCTATCTCAAAAAACAGACCTGGGGATATAGCTCTGGTTTTGCTCCCCAGTACCAAAAAGAAAACAGGCACATTTTACCTGACATGGAGCTGCCATTACATTCACCTGCAGGCCAAACGAAGTTTTTTTAAACTTTGCATGGGCCAGAGTGAAATGTAGGTCCATTTATTTTAAACTGGTAGATTTGAGAATTGTCAGGGAAATCCCTTTCTCTTGATTCATTTCTGATGTAGTAAAAAGACAGAGCTCAAGAACCTCCTGAAGCGCTGTGTCCCGGAAGAGAGGTTTGCAGCTCTGGCTGTCACTGGAGTCAGTTCTGATGCTTGGGTTGCCTCCCCACCCCCACCCCATGGTTCAGATTTAACTGATGTACGTGTGGCCTTGGCATCGGGACCTGTGCAGACCTCCCCAGTGATGCTGAGGTGCAGCTCAAGGTGAGACCCCATTATTCCGGAGGTGGTTGGCCAGAGGGAGAGGAAATAGGGCTTGCTGAGCCAAGGCTAGAGAAGAGCAGGTCCTCTGCGGGTACAGTCAATGGTGGCTTCCTCCTGTGGTGGTAATGTTGAGTGGTCCTTGCCCCGGGATAGGAGGCCAAGTGCCTTCAGGATAGCCAGGAGGTTAGCAAGCCTGAGTGGGTGGCAGGGTCTCTACCTGGTTCCCCCAGAGTCGCACGTGACGTGTTGGGATAAACTGACAAGACTCACTCCACAGTGGGAGGAGAACCGTCGCCGAGAGCTGTCCCTATGAGCGATGGCCACAGCGGCCACCTGTTTGTGTCACAGAGCAGGAGGGGACACTGGCTTTGTGGATTCTGCCCATTTCCTGACGGCAACTGAGGGAAGCCTGCGCTCTTCCCAGCCAGCAGCCTGCTTGTGCCCTGGAGGCTCCCGGTGCCAGTCTGCTGGCCAGTCCGCTCCCTGGCCTAACAAGGCTCTGACCCAGTGAGGGGCTCAACAGCAGCCAGAGCCTGCAGCAAGGCCTGGTAGGGCAGGGAGAAATTGGGTCCTCTCGCTGTGCTGTGCCGGTGAGACGTGGGCCGCTCTAACCCTAACTACGTGTGATTGGAATAGGACAGTTGGGGTGGTTACCATCTGAAGATCCCCAGAGACCCTGCGGAGGGCCAAGGTGGAGTCTGGATTGAGGAGGGGCCATTTAGGACTGTGGTGCTGGCCGCCTCCGTGGTCTTTACTCCCAGGCTCCCTCTTGGGGACCCATGGTCTCCCCTCTGAGTGGCATTTAAGGCTAGTAAGACTGAGGTGTGCCTCACAGAAGGCCTCAAATGAAGAGGGGCCCTGCCCTCACCAGGTGACTTGGAGCACTGATCTTAGGGACCTCCTGGTCCTGACATCCTGCTCTGTGTGCGGTGGTGACGGGCAGCAGGGGAGGCAGTAGGGATAAAACCGCGGGCCTGCCTTCCCCGCCTGGCAAGACAGCCCTTCTGCCATCCCCCAGCTGCCCCCTGAGAAAACAGCTGTGTTCAAGAAGTTTCTTCCTCAACGCGGAACCCAGTTGGGGGAACGCCGCCATCCCTCCTGAGTACGAGGCTTCCCATGTGACCTCGCTGCCCCAACCCCGCAGGCCCCTCCTCCATTGTGACTGTAATGTTGGGATGTCAGCCCAGTTGAGAATGGCATCCCAGGCCACCCCTCCTGCAGGTCTGAGTGCTGATGTCCCGGGGGTGACCCTGTCTCTCTCCTGCTGGGACCGTCCGCTTTGCTGTGCTGCACAGGCTGTGATTTTTGTCTGCATGGTTTGGGGTCCTTGTCCGTGTGCCTTTTTCCGTCACCTCTGTGCAGGATTCTCCTCATGACCCACTGCCCGTTTTTTATGTCTCCTCTCCTCTCCTCTCCCCAGCCCTGGAAACGTGTAACGCGCATCTGCTTTGTAGCCTCGTGCCTCCACCGTGTACGGCCTTGCTCGCAGGCACATCTACCCTGAGGGTCAGCCCCACTTCCCCTTGGCTCACCCAGTCTTGTAGACACTTTGTACAGAATTTTTCATCGTTGTCTTAAGCGTGAGGGTGCCTAGTCCCTCATCCAGCCCGCAGGTAGTTTAGAAGCCTTGCTTCCCAGAAGTGGGTAACTTTGTGTAATGCAGCGTCTCCCACACACCTCTTCCTGTGTTGATGTGGATATTTATAGACGGCAGAGTACACTTCGAATCTGGGGCACTGGTCCCAGCAGGGACGTCACAGGTCTGCAGCAGCTACAGTACCCACTCTGCCTCCAGAGGGGGCCCTGGCTGTGTGGCTCCCAGTGCTTGGCAAAAGGCAACAGCCTCTGGTGCATAGAACAGCTGCGGGCCCAGCTGGGCTGAAGGAAGAGACTGCTGCTCTCCCTGCCTGCTCTTACTTCCTGCCCAGCCCGCCTCGTCTGCCGAAGGTGCTCAGACCAGAGTGCCATTAATAACACCAGACTGTCAGGACTCAAGGGGACGGTGCATGCGAGCGGACTCAGCCCGTTAGCTCCCTCTGTCCAGCTCTTCTCACCTGGGCCGGGTCTCCTGGGGCCCAGGCCAAAAACACTGCCCACGTGGCCTCATTGGCCAGGGGTTGGTTAGCTTGCTTTTGACTCTCCATGGGATTCAGCCTGGGTGTTTTTGCCCCAGGAGCCTGTGTCTGGGAACAGTTCTGGGGCTAGAGTGGGACGTCCACGTTCCGGTCCTGGGGAGGGCAGTGTGGGCTGAGGCCCCAAGGCTGAGTCCCGGGTCCTGAGCTCTCGCCTGAAGCCTGCTTCCCCCCAGAAGGGAGCAGGCTGTCCACGGCAGGCACCTTCCAGGGAACTGTCATGTACAGACAAGGTGTAAATAAACCGTTGGCTTTTCTTGCCTGACTTGCTGTGAGTTTCTGTGGTTGGGGGAGGATGGCGGAAGAGGCGAGGCCTGCCTCCTGGTTCTGGGCTCGCTTGACATCTCCCTTACCAAGGGCGGGCCCGACAGCGCGATGCCTGGGGTGGCTGGTGCTGGGGGCGTCCTTGGTTCTAGCCTGCTATTCCAAGGAGAGGAGAGGTGGATCCCAGAAGCCCCTGCCAGGTCCCCATTGCAGCCTTGGGGCCTTGACGTTGAAAAGTCTGTCCTTGATAATCATGCCCTTCCCCAGGGAGGGCCTCCCATGGTCTGTCTGGGGGGCCTTTGGGCCATCCATGCTTTCTCCCAGAAGCCTCCACGACTCCCTGGGTCACAGGCCCGCACGCTCCACCTGAGCCTTGTTTCAGACCTGCCAGTGTCGGCCCTGCCATGCCCTCAGTCCCAAGGTGGCCTTGGTGTGAGTCACCCAGACTTCTGCCCTCTCATCTTCCTGTTATTATCGTAGGGCTCCATGCATCGCAAGGGCTTCACAAGTCCGGGTCCACCGCCCAGCACAGGCCCTGTGCCACGGTCCCCGCTGCTGCTCTGGTTTCCACCACCTTAGGGCCCAGGGGAGCCACCATCAAACACCTGGGGAGCTGTGGGTCCTCCTGTACTTTCTCCTCTCCTTCCCAGCTAGGGTCTCCACCTTTGTCCACTAAAAACACAGGATAACCTGATTAATTAGAATTGAGTTTCAGAGAAATAATGGTTAGCTTCATCTTAATTTGATGACATCTGCAGAGGCCTTATTTCCAAATAAGGTCACATTCACAGGTCCCACAGTAGGACTTCAGTGTGTCTTTTGGAGGGACACAACTCACCCCACCTATTGAGGCGGGCATTGGAGTTGCTTCCGTTTACCATTCTAGACGGGTGGAAGCAAGTGCTATGAGTGTACAGGCGATGCCCTCCCCAGGTGCCCTCCCACTCATGCACCTTGGAGAAAGTCCAACAGTCCTCACCATTGCAGAGGTGTCATCCTCTGCCCTCCAGAGCCCCCGGCACCTGCAGAGCAGTTTTGTCATCTGATCCCATCAATCACGGCCCTGGGTTAGCCTTTTAGGGGCATCTGCTGGGCCCAGGCTAAAGTCTCCTGAGTGACTAAAGACACCTGGGTATAGAAATCATTCAACCAACCAACAGTAATCCACTGGGCACCATTTGTGTCAGGCCCTGGGGATGGCACAGGCGAGGCCTCAAGCCTCCAGGAGCCCCCAAACTCCCCAGAGAAGATAGAGAACCGATTCCCAGGCCAGGAGAAGGTCTGGGGGGCTTTGGGAGCTGGGGCCATGGGGTTGCAGCCTGGTCAGGGATCAGGGAAAGCTTCCCTAATGGAGCGGCCTTTCAGCAGAGCCCTGGGGGACTGTAGAATCTAAGGGAACCATCCCTGGGGAGGGAGCTCGGCCTCCTCAGGGTGCTGTGGGTGGGAGGTGGCCGCAGAGGCGGAGGCAGCGGGCGGACGGGTGAGCCTTAAGCAGATGTCCCACCAGTGCCTGACGGGTGCCTGGTGAGGAGTGGTGCTGGGCTCACAAATGAGCAAAACAGACCCACTCCCCGCCCTCACCACACAGGAGCTTTTGGGATGTGTGCATGAGGGTCTTAAACTCCAGCTGCACACATGAATCACCTGCGTATTTTAAAATCCACAAATACACCCCACTTGGATGATTCCCATTGGCTTGGTGGGGGAGGGGGGGCACAGGATAGTTGTAAAGCCCTCAGGTGACACCGGTGTGTAGCCGGAAGTGGAGCTCCTGGTGTGGACAGAGGGCACCTGGAGTCATGAAGAGTCAGGGAGGCTTCGCTGGTGACCTGGAGGGGGAGCCGGAGGCAGCCCGGTGAGGGAAGCTGGGGCAGGAGAAGGAGCGGGGAGGGCCCAACCTGGACGGGACAGCAGGCAAGCGGGCCTGGACCTGGGAGGCACTAACAGCAACATGGAGGGAGACAGCCGGGGCACCCGCTGAAGGTTTACCCAGGGAGCAACCTGGCTGGGCCCGAGGCTCAGAGCTGGGCGTGACAGGCAAAGCTGACCTTGGGCGTTGTCTGCTGCGGGGAGTGCCCCCGTGCAGCCCCACGGACTGGGAGGCTTCCAGGACACGTGTGCTTCCTCAGTTCTGGGGGCTGCAGGTTTAAGATCAAGGTGCCCATGAGCTGGGTCAGTGAAGCCCCTCCCCTCTCTGCGGGTCGCCATCTGCCCTCTGTGTCCCCACAGACAGCGAGGAGGTCTCTGGTGTTGCTTGTCTCTCTTTGCTTAGTGTTACTGGATTACAGCTCACCTTTCTGGCCCCATTTAACCTTAATCACCCCCCAGTACAGTCACATCTACTGTAGTTAGGGCTTCAACTTAGCTGGGCAGGGTGAGACATAGTCCAATCATAACAGGTAAGATTCTTTTTTCCTGGCTGGGGTCAGTGGCAGAGCACTTGGTAGCACGCATGAAGCCCTAGGTCGGATCCACAGGGCAGCACCCCTAACCACTGGATCCATAGGCCTGATTAGTGCCTGGGGGCTTGTGTGAGCCCCTCTCTTTGCCTCAGGCCAGCTGGTTGCTGGTGCTCTCCAGCCCAGAAGTGAGATGGGGTATTCTCTCTCCCTCCGTATCCCTCCACTCTCCAGTCCCCGTGCCTAACCAGGGCTTGCCCCACAGGAGCCTCTAATCACTGCTTAATACCATTCTCCCTCTGTGTCCCTTGGTATCTACGGGGAGTTCATTCCAGGACCCCCAGCAGACAACCAAAACCCTTGGGTGCTTCATCCCTTACAGAAAATAGTGTAGTATTTGCATACAACCTACATATACCCTTTAAATTACTTCTATGGCCAGCCTCAGTGGCAAATGCCTGTAACCCCAGCTACTCAGGAAGCTAAGGCAGGAGGATTGCAAGTTTGAAGCCAGCCTAAATAATTTCTCAAGCAGTGAGAAACTTACCCCAAAATAAAAAATAAAAAAGGGCTGGGGTTGGAGCTCAGTGGCTCAGCACCCTTGGGTTTAATCCCCAATGTTAGGGGGAAAACCCCTATAGACTACATATAATAACCTAATACAATGTAAATGCTGTGTAAGTGCTATACAGTACTGTGTTATTTAGGGAATAGTGACAAGAAAAAACATCTGTACATGTGCAGTACAGACCAAGGTTTTTTGTTTTTTATTGTTGTGGGGGGTTTTGGTTATTTGTTTTGGGACAGAGTTTTGCTGAATTACACAGGCTGGGCTTGAATTTGTGCCCCTCCTGCCTCGGCCTCCCAGAGTGCTGGGATTACAGGCATGTGCCACCTATGATAGCCTGTTAGATGACACCAAGCCCCAGGGAGCCTGTGGACCCTGGTTCCCTACCTTGTGACTTTTTCTGAACTTCTCCAGTTGGCTGTCACTCGGTCATATTTTCAAGTTGGCTTTCCTAGCTTGTCCAGTTCAGCGGTCACCCCACGGACAAAGCTGGACTTAGCCAGTCTCCAGCAGAGCCTGGGCCAGACCCTCAGGTCCTCTATTGTGCAGCTGGGGGTTGTGAGCGTGGACTCAGGAAGCTGTCCAGGTGCAGGGAGTCTGGAGAGTATCTGTCCGACCTATCCCACAAGTAGCCCTCCAAGGGTCAGCCCCTGACTCCGCCCCACCTTGTATCTCTGCATCTTCTGTAGGATGCAGCCCCAGGGCTGGATCAGTGCCTGCACTCAAAGTCACAGAGCTAGGGAATAACGAGTGTGCCAGCCTCTAAACACAGCCCCTCCATTTATTCCCTCCCATGTTCAGCTTGTTGTCCCTGCACCCCACCACCAGTGTTTATTTCCTTCCCCTTGAATCTGGCCTGGGACTGTTTTGATGATAGAAGGGAAAGCGCCACTGCTTGTGGCAGAAGCGGCATTCAGGACTTTTGAGCTCTGGCCTTCAGAGGATTAGCAGCTCCTGTTTCCTTCCTCCTGAAGTGCACTTTCCGGGAGGGCCTGCTGCCACGTGGAGAATTGGCCCCGGCCTGCAGGGGTTGCACATCTACCTGCCTCCTCGCCCACACACCGCCAGACACAGAACTGCCTGATCAGCCCCCAGAATCAGGAAAAGTAATGAGTCGTTATTTTCTACTGGAAGCGTTGGGGTAGCGGGTTATATGGCCATCGATCCCTGAAACGGCAGGGCGTCTAAGTTTTCCCCCCGCCAGACTTCTCTGAACATCCACTTTTCCCGGCCGGAATCCACCCATGTAAGACCAAACGGGCTCAACCGGTCCATCGGTCCCCGGATGTCAACCAAGCAGAGCCACTGCTGCCCAGGAACCTCATCAGAAATCCTGACTGCCCACCACAGCGAGATTATCTTCAGGGAAAGGCAGATTCGCAAAGGCCGTAGGTGCTTTGGGGTGATGCAAGCATCATGCGTCCATGAGCACTCTTGGCCCCTTGAAGCATCAAAATAACAGTAAATAACAACGAGTAGAAGAGTCAGGAAAAGGTAATGGAACTAAACACTGAGAAGGGGATGGAAGGAAGAAAAATCTAAACTGCTAACCCTAAGTATGAAAAGCAATCTAACAAACAAGGGCACAAACACTCTCCAAAAGGTTTCAAGTTACAGTGAACTCTCCCCCTCATTAGCAGTGTCAGTTTAGAGCTCTCTATTGGCTGTGAAAGGTGATCGAAGGGAAACATGCCAGGCTGCTACCCTGCCCAAGGAAGAGGGCTCACTGGCATTTCACTCCCCCGTTAACTTCAGCAGTGAATAATGAAGACGTCTCTTCAATTTTTTTTTTTTTTTTTTTTTTTTTTTTTTTT
>NW_004955481.1:6559468-6573258 GCF_000276665.1 Chinchilla lanigera
TACTCGGCTGGCTCCAAGGCAGGGTGGCGCATGGCAGAGGGCAACAGTTCATGGGGAAGGGGGCAGAAAAAAGCAGCATGAGCAAAAAGGGAGGAGCAGCAGAAAGCAGCCTCTTTCCCTCCCTTGCATTGTACGCAAGCTCCCCACCCACCCATAATCCCAGCCTTGAACCATGAATCAATCATAAACTTGAGAAGCCGCCCCATGACTGCATGAGGCTTTGGGGGGACACCCAGACACAAACTGTAACAGGCCCTCTCATTTTGTGGATGAGGGGACAGTAAATGGTGGCTGAGGGGACACTGGGTATGGCCCCTGCCACACTGATCCAGCATTACTAAAGTTGTACCTACTCCATGCAAATAGCCAGCCCACAAACCTGGAACGGAAAGGTGTGCGACTTTACATGATCTTCTCTGCTAACAGATAAGTGCTACTGTGTCACAGACCACCCTCAGGCCTTGGTGGCTTCCAGCAAGAATGATCCGTGTCTTTCCACAGTGGGTGAGGTGGGGAGCTCCCCTGCTGGGTCAGGTCGAAGCTGCATGCGGCTGAAGCCTACCTCGGCTGGCGCCCAAGAAGGCCCCGGCTGCATCTGGCAGGAGGTGCTGGGCTCATCCTCCGTAGCTGGACCGCTGTCCGCAGGTGTTCCTGGGACAGCGGTTGTCAGATGGTGGAGGTAAACGCCACAAGGTACCTTAAGGCCTAAATTTCAACTTATACAACTTATATATCATTTTTGCCACATTCTTTTGGTCAAAGCAAACCATATAGCCTCCTGTATATGGGGGGGGGGAGTGTTGGCTCCATCTCAGATGAGCAAGGCTGCAAAGAATGTGTGATTATATTTATTCTCTCTGTTTGAGAGAAAGTCTTGCTATGTAGCCCAGACTGGCCTTGAACTCATGGTGATCCTTCTGCCTCAGCCTCCCAAGTGCTGGGATTACAGGCATGTGCCACCTCACGGGACTCTACCTAAAATCTTAATCCTCCCTCCTCACTCCCAGAACTTCCTATTCCAAGCTTGATTTTCCTCCCTGGCACAGTGCTTCTCACCATGTGAGATCCTGTGTTTGTTTATTTACGAAGGAAAGCTCCGAAGGCCAGGATCTGCGCTGCTCAGTCTGCTGCTATACCCCAGCACCCATACCGCTGCTGCCGTGCCATGTACACGCAGGTACTCAGTGGGGCTTTGTTGAAGCCATGAAGGACTGGCTGCTTCTAGAGCCACACGAGGGGGAACCCGGCCGGATTTCTGCCTGCCCAGAGTGCTGGGTTCCCCGGCCAGCTCACAGCTCTCAGTGCAGTTTTAGACCATTTGTGACAATGCGGAAGTCCCACATTACAGACAGTATACAGTAACGACACACAGCCAGCCAGAAAACAGAAGCCGGATTATACACGCTCCCTCCTGGGAGGGAGACAGGCTCTTAGCCCTATGAAGCCGACACAGGGGACCTGGAGGGACCCAGGCTGAGCCCCGCCAAGGGACTGATGGTGATCCACAGCTGTGGCTCAGAGAGGAAGGGATTCAAGAATTACTAGTATTTAGGTTTCTTTAAAAAATAAACTTTATTGTTTAGGGCAATTTTATGTTCACAGTGAAACAGCAGAGAGCAGAGTTCCCGTCCTCCCCGTCCCCAACCCTCCCTGCCTCCCCCAGGGTACGTTCATCACCACTGCTGAACCTACACGGGCACCTCGTTACCCTAAGGGCTCCCTGCCAGCGCCGCGTGTTCCGTGGGTCTCCACGCGTGCGTAACATACATCTCCCGCTGCAGCAGCAGCCAGAGGAGTCTCGCCTCCCTAGACGCTGTCTCTGCTCTACCAGTTCATCCCGCCCTCCGCGTAACTCCCGGAAACCCTCCATCTTTCCATCATCTCCATAGTTCTGCCTTTTCCGGATCATCACATAGCTAGAGTTATATAGTATGTGTTCTTTTAAGACTGGCATCTGTCTTGATCTGCTTCACGCTGTCACAGCAGAAAATCACAAGACGAGGTCATTTATTTCATTTGTTTGAGACAGGGTCTTGCTCTGTTGTCCTGGCTGGCCTTGAACTCTTGGTGATACGCCTGCCTCAGCCTCCCAAGTGCTGGGATCATAGATGTCAGATGGGGTCATTTATGATACACACAAGTTTATTGTCTTATACTTCTAGTGGCCGGGAAGCCCAAGATCGAAGGATTGGCATCTGGCAAGGGCCTTCTTGCTGCTCTACGGCATCTCACAGTAGAAGGGCAAAGAGAGCGCAAGAGGGAGCCAAATGGGTCCTCTGGTAAGGACCCTGCTCCCAGGGCAACAGCACTAACCCACTGTGGGCCGCAGCGCCTGCGCCTTCTCCGGAAACCTCCACGCTGGGGACAAAGCTCCCAGCGCACGAGCCTCCCACGCGGCCCCTTTCACTTCACCGTACAGACCGGAGGCTCTTCTGTGTTTTCTCACGACCTGGTAATGCATCTCTCTCTTACTGTGTCACTGTGTTAGGGTCACAGCAGAACTGAGTGCAAGGCGTAGAGAATTCCCTTCTGCCCTCCGCCTCCAAATCAGCACAGCTTCCCCCTCGCCAGGATGGAGCAAATGGAATGCTTGGCCCACAACAGGAAAATCAGGACACCACAAAACATACAAACTCGAACATGATTCTCCTGTCCAGCGGTATTTATGTTTTTTGTTTTTGATTTGCAGTATATTAGCTGTTAAACTGAGGGCCTTCACAATGAGCTATATCTTTTCATTTCTGAGACACGATCTTGTTAAATCAGTAAGTTGCCCAGGCTGGGCTTGAATTTGTGCGCCTCCTGCCTCAGCCTCCCAGAGTGCTGCAATTATAGGTGTGTACCACCATGCCTGGCCATCCTAATACTTATATCCTCTGTTTTATCAATTTCATCAAACTGACTTTTAAAACTATTTCATGAGCCACTAAAAAGAAAAGCCAATCAGCTATAAGATGCCATCAATTGCAATAATAGTTGCCATCCCAATTTCTAATTTATTAAAATGTGCAAAAGCCATCATACCTCAGAATAAATATAATGCATTGTTTTATACTCACATGAACAGAACACATACACTGCCCTTCTCTCTAGTGGTGCAACTTGAGGGGCTCTGAGTTCTCACTGTGCTTTTAAAACCCTTCCTGGGCTGGGCGTCATGGCGCACACCTGTAATCCCAGCACTCGGGAGGCTGAGGCAAGAGGGTCATTGGGAGTTCGAGGCCAGCCGGGGCTACAAAGTAAGCTCAACACCAGCCTGAACTGCATAGCGAGACCCTGTCTCAAAAAGACAATAAAATAAAACAAAATAAAATAAAATAAAATAAAACCTTTCCTATCTCTTCAGTAAATGGTGCTGGGAAAACTGGCTACCCACAGAAGAAAGAATGAAATTAGATCCTTATCTTACATCCTATGCAAAAATCAACTCAAACAGATTCAAGATGTAAAAACAGGCCTGTCACAGCACCTGCCTGGCAAGCGCAAGGTCCTGAGTTCGATTCCTGGTACCAAAAGCTAACTAAATAACTAAATAAAAATAAGCCTGTAACTACAAAAACCCTTAAAGAAAGTTTTAGGGGAAGCTTCATGATGTTGGATGTGGTAATGATTTCTGGATATGACACCAAAAGCAAGAACAGCAAACAAGACCACACTGAACTTCAGAACTGCACAGCACAGAACAAAAGCAACCTACCAAGTGGGAGACAACACTTGCAAACTTTACATCGAATAAGGAACTAACACGTCAAACACATTTAAAAACTATAACTCAATTCAAAAATGGAGCTGGGCATGATGGCACACGCCTGTAATCCCACTACTTGGGAGGCTGAGGCAGGAGGATCGCTGTGAGTTCAAGGCCAGCCTGGAATGGGCTACCTAGTGAGTTCGAGGCCAGCCTGAACTATATAGCAAGACCCCATCTCAAAAAACAAACACAAACAGAAAGGGGCAATGGACTTGAGCAGACATTTCTCAAAGACAATGCACAAATGGGCAGCAGGCATGTTCAACATCATGCATTATCAGACATTACAAACCAGAACCACAAGGAGATAATCACAAACATCCACTAGGATGACCCCTATTCAAAAGAAAAAACAGAAAAGAACAGCTACTGACAAGGACATGGAGAGACTGGAACTCTTGTGGACTGTTAGTAGAAATGTAAGAGTGGTATAACCAGCATGGTAAACAGTATGAGAATTCCAGGCCCTGGATGATGGAGCATGCCTGTAATCCCAGCACTCTGGGAGGCTGAGGCAGGAGGATGCCAAGTTTACGCCCAGTCGGGGCAAGTTAGTGACTTAGCAAGACCCAAAAAAAAAAAAAAAAAAGCAGGAATGTAGCTCAGTGTGAAGGCCTTGGGTTCCATTCCCAGTACTGCCCCCTGAAAATGGTGATATCTACAAACAGTTGAATACTATTTACCCTGACAAAAGAAGGAAATCCACGCCCACTTTACAAGTGTGAAAATTAAAGACATTATGCTTATGCTAAGCGAAACAAGCTAGTCACAAAAGACACCCTGTGATTCCCCTTAGATGAGCTAAGTGGAATGGTTGTTTCCGGGGCCTGGAGGAAGAAAATGGGAAGGTAGTGGGATGAGTAGGGTTTGCACACACAGAACACCACTGCATGTACCCTTAAATAGGTTAAGATGATAAACTGTGCTTTGTACAGCACACACACACAGTTTTCCTTAATTTCTGCCAAATCTCCACAATTTACATTTTTAAAAAGTTCCATGCGTCGACCAGGACGATCTCGGGGTGCTGGGCCGGGTCCGAGCCTCTCCCACAGGCCCTGTGGTCATGGCGGGGTCCCGACCGCCCGTCCCAGGCAGCCTCGGCCCCCCGCCGGCGACAGGAAGCTTCTCCTCCCGCCGCAGCCACCCCGCTCAGCCCTCCCCTGGAACAGACGCGGTGGCTCCAGGCCAACAGGGACAAAGGGAGCTACTTTCGTTTTTGAAAAACGTTTTATTCCACTTAAAGATCTACTAAATAAAAGGGCCACTAAAAAGGGCACACAGCACACAGTAGTAGCCTAAGAAGCACCCGCGTTCCCAACCTCTCACCTCTGCATCTTTGGCGGAACAGAAACCCGACCCCGCCTCCGCCGTCGCAGTCCGCTGTCCCCCTCGCCCGCGCGTCCTCCCGCAGAGGGTCCTCCTGCGCGGCGGTGCGGGCTCGGGCGCCCACCGCCCATCCGTCCTTCGCACCCCGATCGTCCGATCGTCCCTCGGGTCGCGACCCCAGCGCGGCGGCCCGGCCCGATCCCCGCCTCGCCCGCGCCCACGCGCCTGGGCGCCCGCAGCGGACCCGGAGCGAGGCGCTCCCAGCTCAGTGGACATGGACTCAGCGTTCGCTCTGCCCGCGGCCCGAGCTGCGTACCAGGGAAGGCTCTGCTTCCCCGGCCCGCACCCTCGCGGCTCCCCGCGTCCCCGAGCGCGGGTGTGGGCACGTGGGAGCAGGGCTCCCCGCCCCCTGGGCTCCCCGGGCCCCGCCCCGGAGGGGCGTGTCGGGGTGGCCACCGCGCCCCGCGCCTGCGCGGCCTCCCCTCCACTGAGAGCTTCGAGCGCTCGCTCGGCTGTCAGGCGCGGTGGCCAAGTGGTAAGGCGTCGGTCTCGTAAACCGAAGATCGCGGGTTCGAACCCCGTCCGTGCCTGTGGCCGTAGGTGGGGCTTTGACGTGGGAGCTTTCCTACGTGTGCTCCCGCTCCCTTCCTTTCCTCCTCCACGTGGTATTTTTTCCTTTTCGGGTTCTATTCAGGCGACCTTTAACCCCTCCCTTCTCCCCCGCGGGCTTCACCGCTCCGCAGCCAGATTCCGAGGCCCGCGGGCGGGCCAGCCCCGTTCACCCTCGCGCGGCCCCACTGCTCTGCGCCATCCGCGGGATCCGTGTTAGGCGTGGCGTCGCGGGGGCTGGGGGGGCCCTCGGTCCTCATCGGTGGATTCTGATATCTCCGGAATCCCTACAAGCTACCAACCCGCCTGCTCACCCAACCACCTCTTTCCGGTGGACGCCTGTTCCTTCCTCTGCCCCGCGGAGATGACCCTTGGAATTTGGCCCCAGCCAGTTATGACACTCCCCACGTCATCGTTAGGGTAAACAGCCCGATTTCACATGACACGGGCCTTTGATTCCTAGCCCCTCTTTTTTTGCTCCTCACCTGTCACGTTTTCAATTTAACTCCCAGCGTCGAACCTACTGCTCCAGATAGACTCATAAATAGAACTTCACCTCCCCCATTCTACATTCCATACATCTGCTAATGTCACCAAAAAATAAAAAGCGCATTACTTTTCCCAAGGCACAGCTGACCAGGAAGAACTTCAGGTGAACTGAATGTCAGCAGTCAGGTTATCAGGAAACAGGATATGGAGCTCGCAGTCTAGAAATACTGATCATATTTCCTAATAAATGAAAGAAACGCCCTTGGTTTGGAAGGGAATGCTGAGTTAGAGTGCCTGCCATCAAGAAGTCTCACTAAATGCAAATGAAGACGCCTTCTGAAAAGCGCCTAGACCGAGCCCAGGCATTCAGGGATGGGCACGAGAGAGGTTCTGCACTGCTGGGTTTTTATAGCCTTGAATCCCGTCCCTCACCTTGATTCCTGACGCAAGGAGAGAGGATTCCACTGCTGCCCTGGGGGACAAGCCAAGCTAAAGTCAACTAGAAAGGTACAAGGTCCAGAAGGATCAGTGTACAGATTTGGGGAAGCGGCCCCAGAGGTGAAGGGTCAGAGGCCAGGGTCAAGGGTGGATCCCAAGTCCAGGTCGGTGAGGGAGGCCGCGATAGCAGATGAGGGAGAAGTCGGCAACAGATGAGACCTGCAGTTACCCTGGAGGCCAGCAGGTGTCCACACACCCCGCGGGGCCGGAGGCCGGTCAGGGGTTTCACGGGTGGGCACCGAGGACAGCTATCTTGAATTTATGGCACGACATCCCTTAAATTCCTTGCCCTGCCTGGACTTCGGCTGCCCTCCTGGCTAAATTCTAAAGTTGAAAGAGTTCTTTCCTAGATGCCTCGTGGCCCAACGTTTTTAGTTTCTTTCTCAAGGGCTCAACCTTAGAGAAGGGGAAGAACCTCCAGCCGCCCTCCTACCTCTCCCATGAGCCCAAAGGTGGTGAGGCATGGTGGCCCCTTTCACAGGAGGCTGACCACTGTGTCCTCCTGGTGGGGACACTGTGACCCTGGACCCGCTTCCAGAGAGTCTGCCCCTTCCTGATGGACAGGACGGGAGCTGCGGAGGCCACCCCTCCTCCACCCCCAGGTTCCCTCGTGCAGTCCTCCCTCGGGTCCTCCGTCAAGGTCCAGAACAGATCCCAGGGCCTCTGCACTGCAGTGTGAGGACCACACTGGCAGATGCGCTCTTTTGTGGGCAGGTAAAACCTTCAGGATATTTTAAAAAATATAATCTACTTTACATCAGGCCTCTTCCTTCCTGTGAACAATTATTATTTAACTTAAAAGCAGAATTTGGCAACTATAGCTATGATGCCTCCTACTGCGAGTTTTAGTCCAATATTCCAGCCTGGAGAGGTATATTTTTAAATCTCTTATTATACAATGGAACAGATTCAGAAGTCACACAAATGAGATGAATGTGTTAATGAGTTCTAAGGGAAACACCACCCAGGCCAGAGGCGTTTGTCAGCTGCTCCGGAAACCTTGTTCACATTTCCCTTCCAGTCACCGCCCCCATAACCAAGAGGACTGTACCCTCTGCTTCTGTAGTGACCCTTCCCTGCATTTTACTAGCTAGGTGAACTTCTTTGTATTTTTATACCTTATAGTTTAATTTTGTTCATATTAAAATTGATATATCTTTTAAGCTTTATTTTTTTATTTTTTGTCTTTTTGAGACAGGATCTCACTAGGCATTTCAGGCTGGCCTTGAGCTCACTTTGTAGCCTAGGCTGGTCTTGAACTCCCAACGATCCTCCTGCCTCAGCCTCCGTCCGTGGGTAGGTTTGGTTAACAAAGCCTAAAGGCCCAACCTCATCCTCGGGGACAACAGCTTACCCCTTGAACTCAGGGATGATAGCAGTGGAAGCTACCAGCCAACCCCCTCAGGTCACAGCAAACAGGCAAAGAGAAGGGACATCACACAGACTAAGCTCTTCCCAGAAAAGTCATCACCAGTGTTACCCTGAGACAGCCGTGTGTGTACCAGCCTGTGGGCCGCCAGGCATATCACCTGTGGAACATTCACCCCTGCTCCATGAGAAATGTGGGTAGTGCCCCAAGCCACGCAACCTGAGCAGTGTTCAGGCTTTGGGGGCAAGGGAGGGACACAGACACACTGCCAAAGGTTGGACTCCCCAGGTGGCCCAGCCTCAGGCAGATTGCTATGCAGAACTGTGCTCCACTTCGGGTGGGTGGGAGCAGGTCAGAGCAGAGGCTGGACCCCTCCCATCACTCCGGGGACGGGGGTTGTCCCCAGCGCCATAGGCCAGGTGACTCTGGTAGCAGAGGACAGTGTGTTCATGCACTCCTCACGGGTGGGACAAACCCTTTCTTGGAGGGGCAGCATCTCAGCCACCACCATGCACGCACACAGAGGAAATGCAAAGAGAAGAATCAGTTTGGCCATAGGAAGTGTTACGGTTTATATCTGGATGTTCCCCCCACCCCCCGAAGCCTCATACGCTCACAGGCTCTGGGAGGTGACTGGGTCACGGGAGTGTGACATCTCTTCCACGAATGAGTTTATAGCTAAGTGTGGTATCGGGAGGTGGTCACTGGGGGCGGGGACTGGGAGGCTCTATCGCTCTTCCTCCTCCCTTGATCTCTCCCTGCCTCCCACTGCCAAGCCGTGAGCTCCTTCTCCTCCGCAGTGCCATGAACAGCTGCCCCTCCGCCCTGCTGCCCTGCCGTGGAGCCAGCTGACTGTAGACTGAAACTTCTACAAACTGAGAGCGGAAGTAAACCTCTCCTCCTTTTAGCTGTGGGTGTCAGGTATCATGTCTCACTGATGGGAAAGTAAGACAGGAGGCAAGGACAAAGATAAGACTCAGAGGGCTCTGGCCAAGCCTTTCAGGGACCGTTCAGGGAAAAGGCCACACCCGGATCAGCCTGACACCGCGTCACTCACTTCCCAGGACTGCCCACCCTCCTCCTCCGGGCGCTGCACACCCTCTGGCCCGTTGTCCAGGAGACTCAAAGCCAGTCTGAAGCACAGCCATGACGTTGCTGAGCCACGATGCCACACACCCGCACAGAACTGATTCCTGGGTGGAGAAGCCATCTCTCTGCTGTTTCCTGAGGGCAAAGATCGTGTCTTCTCCAGGGACCTGGTGGACAAAGGGGCTCTTTGCACATATTGGTTGAATGAATGAAGTCAGCAAAATCAACTGATCGATCAGTCAATCACCACTTCTCTTCTTGCAGTTGTGGGACAATCAAGCCGGGAGAAGTCACAGAGGCAAGAGATTGCACAGGAAATGAGGGACTAGAGCAGGTCCCGAATGCCGGCAAAACTGCTAATCCCAGGACGGTCTTTCTGCAACAAAGCGTTCATTCCAATCTTGTTTTGCCCCCAGGCTCTGAGACTTTCTCTGTCCAGCCTATATGGGTGGAGAGAATAAAAGTCCACATAAATTGCCATATGGGCAAAACATGCAGAGAAAATGATCCCTATGAACACCACAGGCAACATACAAACAACTTCAGCTCTCAAGAGAGAGGCCTGTGTCTCCTGCCAAAGCTTTCAGGCGGATGGCAAAAAGCTAAAAAGAAGCCAGCACAGTTTTATTGATGCCACCACAGAAGTGGCATCTGGTGGACTGCACTGTCCAGGAACGCAAGCTGAGCGGAGGGGCATCAGTACAGAGTCACCCAGGTGAGTCATTTTACCCCCTGGAGCCTAGGATCCGCATCCAGAACATGGAGGCTGTCATTCCTGCACTGCTTCATGACATCTTGGAGCCCGCTAGAGTTATGTCAGGTGTCCCTCACCGACGGACAGTGGCAACAGGCTGGGTGCAGGCACTGGAGGCCACGGTGAAGGTCTGCCCTCTGGCCTGTGGGGAATGCGGTTATCCTCTGAGAGGAAACTGGTATGTTCTGGTATGTTCTCAGGGGAGGATATGCACTGAAACACACTCAGCAGATATCTACTGATTGTGCTCTATGTGTCAGGCACAAAAGCCCCCGTGCCTGTGGACTTACGTTGTAGGGGAAGGCAAAAATCAGCAGCAGAGATATAGACTATTCACCAAAAAAATGAGTTATAGGCTACTTCTGTCACAGTACAAGTACTATGGAAATGCAAATTCCTATAGCTACTGAGAGGGCTGGTTCCTATAAAAACAATATAATACTGCCCGGCGTGGTGGCACACACCTGTAATCCCAGCACTCGGGAGGCTGAGGCAGGAGGATAGTTGTGAGTTTGAGGCCAGCCTGGGCTACAAAGTGAGCTCAAGGCCAGCCTGAACTGCATAGCAAGACCCTGTCTCAAAAAGACAAACAAAAACAAAAATATAGCAATAACAAAAAAAAATGAGTAAACTATGTGGCATATGAGAGGGGACAAGGGCCATGGAAGTGAAAAAAAGGAGGGGCTAGCAGAAAAGAAGTGGTGGGCCAAGGATTGCAATTTAAAATAGGGACGCAAAGCTGGACATGGTAGCACACAATTGTAATCTCAGCATTTGGGAGGCTGAGGCAGGACGATCCTTGCAAGTTCTAGAGTAGCCTGAGCTTCAGACCAGCCTGAGCTCAAGGCCATCTTTGGGCCAGGGATATAGCTCAGTGGCACAGCACCTGCCTCGCAAGCATGAGGTCATGGGTTTGATTCTTGGTACAAAAAAAAAACGGCCAGCCTGAACTTCATAGCAAGACCGTTTCTGAAAAAAAAAAAAAAAAAAAGACAAAAACAAATAGAAAAGGGAGGCCAGGGAGGGCCGAGGGAAACTCAGAATGAGGGCAACCAGAAGATAAGGCAAGAGCTTCCAGGGCTGGGATTTCTGTCCCAGCTTGCTAGCTCCCAGCCACTGAGACGGGCGTGCACAGCACACTAAGATTTCCCTCCACGTGATACCACACACAGCCTCAGCCCACTTCCGTGTCTGGGAGGACAGCCTGCCGAGGAGCCCGGGTCCTGTGTGTGCGCTGGGGGTCATGTCTGGAGGCAAAAAGAGCAGAAGCTGGGGGCGGGCTCAGAGAGCAGACTGATACGAAAAGGGCAAACGCGGTGTAAGTGCCTTGGCAACTGCGCTTTTTGCTGTGAGACTTCACTCGGGGCAGGGTGGTGGGCAGCACACTAGCCCTGGGGGAGCTGGGTGCAGAGGGGCTGGTCTCAGGTCAGTTCTTGCTGATCAGTCACTTCACTGGTAAAATGCAGACCATTATAAGAGCTGTGTGCTCGAGTCCCGGTGAGATGGTGAGGGGAAGCTCGCAGTCCAGGGCCTTGGCTCCTAGAATTTTCTCAGAGAGAGCTGTCAGCATCATCACGTCACCATCAGGCACTGCTCTTGGGCAACAGCCCTCAACCTGCACAAGGCGAGCTTGTTGGGTGAAATCATTTAAGCAGTTTGCAAGCAGCATTTTTAAATGGAACGGGATGACATAGAATATATATTTGAGTGCGTAAGAATTATCTCATAATTTATATATGTAGGTATGATACACATCATCTGCATACCACACACACACACACACACACACACACACACACGCACACACACGCACACACACGCACACACACACCTCTACCACGGGGCATGAAGAAGAGTCCGTGAGCCACTATGCTGGCAAAGGCAATGTTTCTAAAGAAGAACACAGGTAGAGTTTTTGTATGTTTAGGAATGTGCATATCACCACCACTATGTTTGCCATGCCAGATGTTATGGTTTGTGTCTGCGTGTCCCCCCAAATCCTGATGCAGTCATAGGCAGGCTTCCGGATTTTTGGTTGATCCATAGTTCAATGCTGGGATTATGGGTGCGAGTCCTACACCCGCCCTGGGGCGGGTAGTTTGCGTACAATATAAGGGAGGGAAGGAGCCTTGCTCTCTGCCACTCCTACATTTCCGCTCTCGTTGCTTTTGATATCTTCCGCTGCCATGAATGGTTGCCCTCTGCCATGTGCCACTCTGCCTTAGAACCAGCCAAGTATGGACTGAAACCTTCACAAACTGTAAGCTAAATAAACCTTTCCTTTCCTCATTTTGGGCGTTGCATATTTTGTCTCAGCAAGGAGAGAAAAGAAACCATGACACCAGAATACCACTGGTATCATTATTTACCAAATACTTGTCTTTACTTTGCAAGGCTGTGTGACCTTGGGCAAGTCTCAACCCTCTCTGGGTCCCTTTCGGCCCCGGAGGCAGGCCCAGCCCCACTGTGCTTCTGTGCTCGACCTTCCCATAGCAGCCATCTCAGGAAGCAAAGGACAGGTCCCGGCTGCTTGCGGACTAGCCAGGGAATTTTCTAGGAATGTAGGAGAAAGAGGAGCCCCGGGCCTTAGGATCTGTCTTTCTCTAGCACACTGAGTCCTGTGGCTGCCCCAAGTTTGCACAATTTCCTTTCTTGTCCTGCTCTGATTCCATTGATAGGATTAGGTGCCCCCCATGGCCGAGCCCTTTGATGTGGTCAGGGGGTAGAGGGGAGGTTCCAGGCCCAGGGAGCAAATCTTAATCTCTGCGGGCTTCTCTGGGATCAGTGCCTGGGTAAACCCATTACATCCCTGTCCTTTCATCCCCCCAGGACACCGGCCCCTCCAGACTCCTTGAATCTCACAGATCCTTAGGGTCTGTCAGATTTGGAGAGAGCAATAAAAGGGGAAGAGAAAGCAGAGCAGGAGCGCCAGCCCCCTCCAGCACCTGCAGCATCTCCCCAGTTGTCAGGGCATCTCTTTCTTCCCTTCTAATCCTGGGCTCCCACAAAATGGGGATTACAGAGGCCTGGGGCCAAACCCCTTCCCCGTACAGGGTGCTTCTGCCCTCCACCCCTCCCGGAGCCGCGTTCTCTGGTGAGCACCTGCTCCTGCAATCTGTCTGTCCTGCCAGGAATCCCCTGGCCGGTGCAAGGGACCGGCAGCTAGGGCAGAGAAGCCCCTCAGCTGCAGCCGCAGTGAGGATGTAAGACACGATTGGGGCGCGTGAGGCCAAGGAAGAGAAGATAGGAACGTAGCTCATGACATCTGTGTCAGGACACTAACAGATGTATATTAGTGTTTTCTTTAAATTAGACTGCAAGGGCCGGGGTGCAGCTCAGTGGCACAAGCGCCTGCCTGGCAAGCCCAAGGTCCTGAGTTTGATTCCCGATACTAAAATATAAAATTTTTTTTAAAAATTAGACTCCAAGGCTCCACCTGAAAGAAAGTGGGGAGACTCAGTCTGGGGGCTATTTGCGCTGCCCCATCACCCTCTCTTCCATACCCCCGGGGTCCTGGCGGACGGGAGGCTGGGCATCTGCGCAGAGGCCTATGTAAGGCCCAGAGGGTCCCAGCTGACTACGCACAGTCCCCGACGTGTGCGTTGCCTTCCCCAGACACTGTGGCGGCGGACAGTGGGGCGGCAGGTCCCCACCAGACGGAATTCCACCGCCTCTCACCTCTCTCCAGTCTTGAGAAAGCTTCCCGCGGCCTCGAACCCCTCCTCCACCGCCCCCCTCACCCGGAACTGGCATTTCAAAAAGCACTGTGCAGTCAACCGGCGCCGGGAGCTGGAAGCACACACTTCAAGAATGCCGGCTGCCAGGTACCATGCGCGGCTCTTTCGCTTATTCTCTGCCCGCTTCGCCACCCGCGCTCTGCGAGCCGCGCCGGCCGGCCGGGC
>NW_004955481.1:6574170-6719416 GCF_000276665.1 Chinchilla lanigera
CGCGGCGGCGCGGCGCGGGAGCGCGGTGAAGTTTCTCGACACGTAACTCGTGCGCCCGGCGGGGACGCGGTGGGCAGGCTCGGGCCCGCACCTCCCCCACCGCGCTGTCCTTCGGCCTGCGCCGGGCGGCCGGGTGGCCTGGAAGCTTGAGGGCCCGCCGCCGGCCGAGATCGGGCGGCGCAGGTGACCCTCTGGGGCACGCTGCTTGGGGGAGCAGAGCACGGTGCAAAGAGCAGGCGGCCTGACCCAGCCCCGAGGAAGCCCGTCGGGGATGCAGCGCACCCCGAACTCCGAGGCGGACGGGAGCTGAGGGCTGGGTCTTTGCGGGCGAGATGAGGGTGTCGGTTCAACTGGCCTACAAAGTCCCAGTCCTCGGCCCCCAGGACCGGCGTCTCCTCCGCTTTGCTTGCCCCAGCCTGGCTTCCTCCGGGGCTCAGCCCTCGGGGCGTGCGCTCGGGCCCTTGCCCAGACTGGAGGAAAGGTTGCAAGCCGCGCGCACCGCAGACTGCGCCGATTCGAGGACCCCGCGCTTTGCAGGAGAAACGGCAGTGTGCTCGGACGTGTGAGGCGCGCTTTACCTGGGGGCTGTGCTCTCCCGGTGGAGGTGGACCTCGCTGGGGCGACCTGGGGTGAGGGGAGAGACAGACAGCCGCTGTCCCGGATGGCCGAGCCCAGCCCGCCCACCGTGGCCTGGCTTTCGTGCTTTCCAGGGTGGCAACCTTGCACTGGGGGGTGGGGAGGACCAGCCTGATTTCTAGACCTGCCTCGGAAGAGGTCGGATTGGACGTGGGCTTTAGCCCCTGTGGAGTGGGAAGCCTCCGACCCTCCCCCAAAACCAAATCGTTAAAGATGCATCTTTGCGGATGTGTCTCCCACCGGCTGATCTTTTGTTTCCTGACACGTGCAACATTGGTGTCCCATGCCAACACTCTTGAAGTTTTATGGTGAAATTCTTCCTTAAACTGGATTCCTCAAAATAAGTTTGATTCTACTCCCTGCCCCAAAGAAAAATCCCCACCAACGCCTGAAACCTGAAGTTGACTTATACTGGGACTTTTTATCCTTTTGTGTTGTGTTTTGGTCTTCTTGTCAGGGGAAGCCTTGTAAAAACATTTAAGGACATGCAGTGAGGAGGCTTGAATTGTGTGAAGGGCAAGTTGACAAAATAGGGCACCTCTGGCCCCCTTCTTCTTGGCATTGGGAAACAGGAGAGCTTTCTGGAAGCATGGAGGAGAAAAATGGAGAAACTAGCTTGGCCAGGTTTGCTCACCTCTTGGGAAATCGTGCAAAGACCCATAAAAGAGGCATTATCTGCTGGGTGTGGTGGTGCACGCCTATAATCCCAACATTTGGGAGGCTGAGGCAGGAGAATCACTGAGTATGAGGCCAGCCTGGGTTTACACAAGCGAGTTCAAGGCCAGTCAGCTTGCACTACATAGTGAGACCCAGCCTCAAAAAACAAAAACCTAAAAGAGGCATTTTCCCCCAGGCTCCGTGACCTCTGTTTGCTGCCTACAGAGAAATCCTTGTGGGAATTATGTCCATGCGACCGTTCTCTGTGTTGGGAACAGGTATAGAGGGGAGTGAGGAGAGCTTTGGGGTCACTGAGGCAGGATCGGACCTGGGAGCTCAGCTGTTGGCTGCTCTTGGCCCTGCAAGCACTGTCCTCTAGGCTCTGGTTAGTGGAATATGCAGATGCCAGAATTATGGGAGAAACAAGCTTCTTTGACTGTGGGGTAGATTTCAGAGATTCCTGACAAATTCTGAATTTTGAGACTGTCATCTGGGAGTGGACTTGGGGGGAATTCTAACTGGAGGCCTTGCCCCTAATTAAAAGTGCTGTCTTTGTGAGGGACTGAATCAGGTTGGAAAAACAAAGTTCTCCCTTTGAACTAACTCTTCTCCCAACCCCGGGAGAAAGTATCGAAAGTAAATGAAATGGAAATCTCCAGAATAGTTCGTGGTCATAAAATACGCACAGGAGTGGGCTAGAGAAGAAAAGCTTGCCAAGCGGGGTGCTTTTATACCCACCCTGGGGCACAGGCGTAGGGACCCCAGGACCGAAGATGCCAGGAGTGAGGCAGACAGGAGAGGGTAGCACCTCTGGCCTGGTTTTAGTGACCTGTAGTTCTCTGGGTCATTTTTTGTTCCATCTGTGGCTGGCTAGGGCTTTAGGGACTTTTAGAAATGGCTGTGATACTGCATCTCTTTGAGGGAAGTGAGTGATTAGGGTTTTCTTTCCTGGATTTTTTTTTTTTTTTTTAGGCTTTTTTTGAGACAGGGTCTCCCTGTGCAGTTCCATTTGGCCTTGAGCTCACTTTGTAGCTCAGGCTGGTCTCAAACTTGCATTGGTCCTCCTGCCTCAGCCTCCCAAGTGCTGGGATTAGAGGCATGCAGGGATTAGAGGCGTGCACCACCACACCCAGCTGTCATTTGTTTTTTTTTTTTTGAGACAGGGTCTCACTACATAGTCCAAGCTGACCTTGAACTCACTATGTAGCCCAGGCTGGCCTCGAATTCGCAGTGATCCTTCAATGCCTCAGCTTCCCAAGTGCTGAGATTATAGGCTTGCATCACCCCGCCCAGTTTTTCTTGGATTTTTTTTTTTTTTTTTTCTTTGCAAAATGTGATTGAATCAGTTAGGCAGTGGGGTGAGCTGGCCTCCAGAAGCTAACTCTTGCTTTGACCGAAGTGGCTTGGTTTAGGATTTGTGTTTTAGTTGAGAGCTTTGATTTTGCTGTCCCTTTTGAATTCTCAGTGTCTTGCAACAAATGTCTCCTTCCTGCCCCACCCCGCCCCTGGTCCTCCAAAGATGGGTAGGAAAGTAGCTGGACTGTCACGTTTGTT
The DNA here is from genome assembly GCF_000276665.1 of Chinchilla lanigera. Classification (NCBI taxonomy): domain Eukaryota; kingdom Metazoa; phylum Chordata; class Mammalia; order Rodentia; family Chinchillidae; genus Chinchilla; species Chinchilla lanigera. The sequence continues at coordinate 6,577,018 of NW_004955481.1, forward strand.
TGCCCCAGAGCCTTCTTCAGGAAGCAGCTAAATGCAAGGTGGAAAGCTGGTGGGAGGGGAAAGATTTTAGCCAGACCCCCAGGGAGACCCACACTGGACTCCAGCTTCTGCCTACTGGGAGGAAATTCACATTCCCTCAACTCTTAAGTAAATTGCAACCTGGTGAATAATTAACTTCCCTCTCTAGCTTTTCTTTTAAATAAAACTCCCACCTATTAAAGATTATAGAGATCAATTTTTGCCCAGCAGGATAGGAACGACAAAGGATATATTGAGAGAAGTGGTCTTCCCCTCTCTACCCCTAATCCTAGCAACTTTGGAAGTCCTGGTGTGTACTTAAATAAATGCCTCCTGGGTCTCAGTGTGGCCACCCCTGCTGGGCCTCAGAGCTGCTTCTTCACTGGGTCTCCTTCAGTGTCCCTGCCCAAAGCTGAACTGTCTGAACTGTCCTGGGTGGTGAGGATTTGATCCTCCACTTCGTCTAGCAACGGCTTGGCCCTTGCTCCTTTGTGGAATTGATTCCCCTGCCAGGCTGGTTTGCGGCTCTCTGTGCGGGCTGGTAAATATTTGGGCAGTCTGAGTTCTTCTGCACAAAAGCGCAGTGCTTTTATCTCTGATGTCCCTGAAAGAGAATTGTCTCTGAAGGGAAGGATCATTTTGGTTTCCAAGAAGAGTCTTTCTTTGGAAGCAGCCCAGCGAAGGCCACGAAGGTGTATTGCGGCTCCAGTGCTGACTCCACTGCCAGCTGGGTGGCCTTTACCAGTGACCTGCCTGTGTCCCAGTTTCTTCCCTTGTGAAATAAGGGTTATGAGACCTACCTCATAAGGGTGTGGCAAAGCTTTTATGAGAAAATGTATATTCCTGGACTCTTTTCTTTAGAAGCTGCGTGGGTACGGCCTGTTGCTTGGTGTGGAGTGATGGAGGTCTCAGGCTTGTGGCTCTGGCACAGTCTCAGGTTGATTCTATAGTTTGCGAGCATATGGCTTTGGGAAAGTTATTTAACCCACCGCGTGCAATAGCTGCATAATCAGAAGGCAGGGTGATGTCCCTTTTAGTTTTTATTGTCTGTCATCTCTGTGCCAGGGACGGGGGCAGGAAGAGGGTGGGGTGATACCTCTGGGTAAAGGTAGGCTGGGTTCCTCACTGACCGCTGTGGCTTTTACCCCAGTCCTTCAAGTGTGTGAGCAGTATTGGGAGGCCTCATTTTGTAGCTGAGACTGAAATCCTGAGGAGCTAGATGCATGGGCTTCTAGGATCTCACAGCTGGCCTTTGGGGCAGCAGGAACAGGGCCCCCGCCTTTGGGATGCAGCCCTTCCAGATTTGGAGCCAGCGAGCCTGAGCTGTAGTCCGGGAGGTGGATGGGTCTGGATTAGCCAGCAGTCCTTAAAAGAACCCTGCCTTGCAGATGTGGCTCCCTTGCACATCTGCTATGCAATGCAGCCAGCCTGGAAAGCCCAAAGGCTCCTCCGCTTGACGCTGAGCACGTTTCATGAACGATCCCAGGAAAGGCATTTGAACCACCGCAGCCGCTGCGGGCTTGCTCGCTCGCTGGCACCCACTGGGCAAGCTCAGCACGCTATCGGGACAAAGCAAGAGGGAGAAGAAAAAAAAGATGTTCCAAAAAACATGCTGAGAATCATCATCAGATGGGAAAACTCAGAATTTTAGGGGACTTGTCCTTTGTTATGTCACAGTGATATTTTTATTTAGAATTTTACATGGGAGATGGGGATCGACTATCATATTTTCAGTGCTTGAGTCTTAAGTAGCCCTGACTGTCCCTGGACGGGGGCAGAGCTTATACAGCAGGTGACTTCTCACCCAGTGAGCATGCTGCCTCCTCCCTTTGGCACTGTCTGGGGAATTTTGAAATTGCTCTTTCTGTTTGCTGCCCAGGAGAATTGGAGAGGAAGGTGCCGGGTGGGAGGAATTGTTTTTAGTGTCAGCTCTGCCACCCCGGGCCTGAGAGCACCCCTCTCTCCCGTGGGTGATTGGGCTGAATAAACTGTACTCCTCTGGAGCCTCAACAGTGCTCTGAGAGTCCGAGCCAGGAGGTGGAGCTGATACATAGAGGAGGGCGTGGGTAGAACCTGGGCTGTGGTTTGGAGTGTGGGAGGGGCTCACTGCCACTGCGAAACTCACATCTTACTGGAAGACTTTGTGGTGCATTCTCGGGAAGCTAGCTTGCGTCCTCTCATTGGATTTCTGCCCTGGGGGCTCCTTCTTGGTGATGAAGGCTTAAATTCTAGAATCCCAAGCAAACGTGTTGGAAATAATCCTCCATCTGCCCCACACGTAAGGTAGACCTCCTCTCCTAGGCTTCTGAAAACACTGAAACTGCATTGGGCTTATTCGAGAACAGCACCTGGCTATCCAGGAGGACTCCTAAAGACAGACAATGCTTTCTTGTTTTGTTTGGTTTGGTTTTGGTTTGCTTTTTTTGAGATAGGGTCTCACAATATAGTCCAGGCTTGCCTTGAACTCACTAAGTAGCCCAGGCTGGCTTTGAACTTGCTGCAATCCTCCTGCCTCAGCCTCTCAGGTGCTGCAATTACCGGTCTGCACCGCCATACTCGGCTGCTTTCCTGTTTAAGACAGGACTGGAGAAAGGGCATCAACGTTGGACTTGGGAGTCTGGCTGTCCTGGAGATTAGCTGGGTTGGGCCCATACTCAGTTTCTGTATCTCATAATATGAGCCTACTTTCCCAGGGATTATGAAGACTGCAGGAGTGAAGTATGAAGTGCCTGGCACGGTGGGGGCTGGTACATGTTGACTGTCCCCAAGTGACACCAGAGTTTAGTTTGGGGTCTGTGGAACCAATGACCAAACCTTAGGTTCAGTCAAGATGATCTGGGGCTGGCGTTCTGCTTGCTGGCTGGATGTCTGGGGAGAAAACACTAGAAGAAAGGCCAGTCCTTGCCAAGGTAGAGGTGACTCCTGCTTCTTCAGGGAGACTTGCCTAATACAGCTCAGGAGGGGATGCAGGAAAGTGGGCTAGAAGTGGTGGTTCCTGCAACCACTGTGGGGGTCCAGGTCAGTGTGAGGATCCTCCCGAATCCCAGCCTGTAGAGCTTGCTGGGGGCTTAAGAACATGGGAGTGGGACACATTTTTAAAAAGAACATGTGGCCGGATGTGGTGGCGCACGCCTGTAATCCCAGCATTCAGGAGGCTGAGACAGGAGGATTGTTTCACGTTTGAGACCAGCCTGGGCTGCAAAGTGAGCTCAAGGCCAGCCTGAACTGCATTGCAAGACCCTGTTTCAAAAAGACAAGAAAAAAAAAAAGAAAAGAAAAGAAAGTGTATCTGCTCTTGGAAGTTTGAGGGTGACTAAACCCGTAGTTGGATTTAGAATTTGAGTGTAAGTAAGATGTTAAGTGTCCAGCATGCCTGGTGAGACCCTTGCATATCTGGGAAAGTCAAGCAGATGGCTTGTTCCCAGCAGGCTGGTATGGAGGGTGACCCCTCCCCGGTCCTAAGACATACCCACATGCACACGCTCACAGTCTTCCCTTGTCCGGTGACAGCAAACGCTCATGTTCGCTCAGGTCTGAGTGCACGGTGCACATGAATACTGGCCACACTGCTGAATGTTAAAACGTCTGGCAGAAGATCACATTTCGACAATGAGTTTTTTTTCTGGAGAGATGGTCTTAGAGGGAGGAGTGCTAGGATGCTGGGAAACCACTTTAGTTTTGACCTGGAAAGGGACAGGGTCCAGGACCCTGACTTTGAATGTAAGCGACGTAGACATGGAGCAGGGGCAGCTCTGAGAATAAGAGTAGCCCCAGTGGGGCGGGGGCTGCTGCCAACCTGTCTTGGCAGTCTCCTTTTCGTCCTCTTGGTGGATTTCATTGTAATTAGACAAGTTGTGACAAATATCCCATTACTCTTTGGGCCAGAGGATTGTGAGGAGTCCTGCCTGGAAACCCGGCTTCGCTCACTTGGGAGCCATAATTAGGCAAAAGAACAGTTCACGGGCCCTTGATTCAATAAAGACCCTTTTATGATGTTGGTTTTTCCCAGAAAAATAATACCACTTTGCCCCGTTTATTGCATTTAGATGTGTAATCATATTAGAGCTGCGCGGCCCAGGGGACTGAAGTTACGTACTTGGGGTTTTCAGCAAAGCCTGTTACCCGCTTTTCAGAGAAAAACTGTGTCTTCAGGAAAAGAAAAAGGAAAAAAGAAAATGACAGGGAACATTGTTGAGGATTTTTTCTGTCCTGGCATTTAAAGGATGCTTTCTCCCTTCCGGGTGAGGAGTGATCCAGGGAATAAAACCCAGAAAGTGAAACGTGACTGGTCCCTGGCAGTGGCAGTTGCTGGTGCTCCATGTAGTCCTGTGTCCTCTGCCCAGGCGGTGGACACTTAGTGTGGTTCCTCTGGTCTGGGCCTGGCCGTATTTGTCAGGTTGTAGTGTGTGTCCTGCAGAGGACCAGAGAAAATGCCAGAGAGGGCGTTGTGTCTATTTTGTCCAGAATCAAAGCACCCTAGGGGATCTCCACCTGGACGGCCAGGCTGCAGTTGGTGGTGTTTGCAGGTGGCAGTGCTCTGCCTCCTGTCCCCTCCCTGTGAGGGGCAGCCCTACAGAACACTGGCAGCTTTAGGATTATTGGGAGCGTGTGCCAGGTCTCTGTGGACAAGTGACGGGACGTTTCTTCCTGGCATTCGGTGTTTGGAAGGGTGCAGTGTCTGGGGCACTGCCCTGTGCAGACTGGTGCACAGTGCTGTCCCCTCTTGTCACCTTGCCCCAGGACCTGCCCTCAGGCGGGCTAAAAGCGTTTTGTAATCATGGAGTCAGATTGCTCCCAGAATTCTGCCCAGTGCTGGGGCGAGGTAGAAACCAGCAGTGGAGTCAAGAACTTCTTTCCCAATTTAGGGTTTAGCAATCTCAGACGATGAGGAAATTTCTGGTAGTCATTCGGAGGAGTGTTTGATTAAGAAACAGAGGGTATGACCTTTCAGAATGCTTACGACTATGTTGCATTAATTTTTTTATTTAAAAAAAATTTTTTTTTACCAGGAATCGAACTCAGGACCTTGTGCTTGCCAGGCAGGCACTGTGCCACTAAGCTACATCCTTGGCCCGCTATGTTGCACTAAAAAGGGGGAAATGCCCTTAATTCCAGAACATCTAATGGGAGGTGTGAATTCAATATCTTTTCAGATACCCTTTCATGCAGAAGAACTGTGTTTTATAGGGGATAGGTCCTCTGTGTATGGATAGTGTGTTAAAGCATTCTTGCAGTATCACTACTATAAGATTTTTTTAACCTTATATATGGCTTTCTGGATATTTTACACTTTCTGGAAGAAGTGTGAATACATTCTATGTATATGTATATTTTTACTTCCCCCCACCAAAGGAGTATAATTAGAACATCCGAAACCAGATTATCCAATTAGTACATTTTTTTTTTCTAATTAGCTGTTAGGAATTTGTGATGAGATAAATTATTTTAGATTTCCAAATGGAACTCTGGCCACAGGGAGGCTCTGAGGCAGTACACAAGGGAGAAAAATAATGGACTTGTGACATTTTGGCTCTCACCGACTCACCTGCTCTCTAAGAAGCCAACATGCCTGCCCACCGGGCAGCCACAGTGACCAGAAGACAGTTTATTGTCCTTGTCCTGAGTAAAGAGGTGGAATAAACTATTCATTTAATGTTGGCATCTCTCTGCTCCTGATAATGAGGCGGGCAGACAACAGTTAGCGTTAAAAGCTACTTTCTCCATTTTTCTTTAGAGGAGAAGCAAAATTCTGGCAGTGTGGATTCATTCGCTGTGTATTTTACAGTGTGTCTGTGAGTGTTTTTTTTTGTGCCCAGTGGCAGCGAGGGCCCTCTGCCTGGGACCGGGGTGATGTCCAACCACAGCCAGGAGCGTGAAGTTGAGACCCAAGTTGAGATCCAGAGGTTGTCCTTTATAATTGTTGCTGATGGAGGCCCACTGCCCTTTATCCCAAATTCTGAACTTCAAAAAATTCCAAAAAGCAAGAGTTGTTTTTGTAAGTAAATTTGTGGAAAAACCTGGCCCAAGCTGACCTGAGACTATTACAGTCTATATTTATCCTGGGGAGTGTGAATATTCATGGTTTCACTGCAGAGATATTAATGTGTTTGATTATGGCTGCTGCCCTGCTGGGGCACTGCATTCCCTTCCTGAAACCGGAATTCTGAAGCACATCTGGCCTGAAGGTCGGGAGTAAGCGATCATGGCCTGTAGTGGCATTCATTTAATTAAGGTGACAACAGTGTGTGCTCAGAGATTGTAGAGTCCAGCTTCTTGGGGCCAGTGTTTCCTTCAGCTGTAGGAGCAGCCCATGGGCTGAAGGAGAGTCCAGCCTGCAGTGGGTGAGTGGCCCAGACAGTTCCACCAAACCGGGGCAGGTGACGGGGCAGCCCCTGAGATCCCTGGGGTCCCTCCTTCACCAGTCCTTAGAAGTGCAACAGGTTTTGCTCCCTCTCCTGTCCTGAACTTAGCTCAGTACTTGGTAGGGGCAGCATGCTTTTTCTGTCTAGGCCCAAACAGTAAATATTTTACATCATGAGAGCCATGTTTCTCTTGCAGCTAGAGATGATCCCTGACTTATATGATGGTTCAACTTATACTTTTTTTTTTGTCTTTTTGAGGCAGGGTCCTGCTATGCAGTTCAGGCTGGCCTGAGCTCACTTTGTAGCCCAGGCTGGCCTCGAACTTGGAGCGATCCTCCTGCCTCAGTCTCCCGAGTAGTGGGATTACAGGCATGCACCACCACGCCTGGCCATAACTTACGCTTTTTCAGCTTTACAAAATGTGCAAAAACAATAACACATTTCAGAGAAGCCATATGTAGAATGCTGCTCTTTCCCCGGGCCAGCAGCCCACAGTGTAATTCTCACAGTGCTGGCGGCAACAATTAGGTGCAGCTATCAAGTCAGACCTGCGGTCAGGCAGGGAAACAGCTGCCATACTGTATTGCTGAGCGGGGACTTTCGGGAGGTGGGGATAGTAAATACGCATGTTTAACTTAATGGTGGGCTTAGCAGGACATAACCCCATTGTAAGTTGAGGAACATCTGTTTTTTGTTATTATAGCCTGAAAGCAGCCATAGATAATACATCACTGAATGAGTGCACCTGTGTTCTAATAAAACTTTATAAAAACAAGTGGCAGGCTGAATTTGGCCTATTGGCTAGCTTGCCTGCTCCTTGTCTAAGGGATAAATGCATCCTTGAATGTAGACTCTCTTCCCCATACCGCAGCACCGTTGCCTGCTGCCTGCTCTGTTTGTTTCCTTCCCCAGTGGTGTCATGTCTAAGGAGGTAAAAGTGGTACCTCTCCTGTCAGGAACCACTTTTGCCTGGGGTCCTCTGGATGGTCAGGGACATAGAAGAAAGGAAGGCGCCGCCCCCTACAGCAGGGGTGTGTATTGGTGTGGACAGATGCACTTGGGCCCAGATCCAGCATTGCAGAGGTACACACCGGCCTCCATCTGAGCATGAGCTTTGGGGGCTGAGCCAAGCCCCCATGTCCTCCTGGCCACCAGCTTTGAGCCAGGCAAAGCAGCTGCCAGGGAAGCCCAGTCTCCGGAGAGTTTGGTGGGGCGGGGGCAGGGAGTCTGAGCAGACCAAGTGTTCTTACCAAAAGAATTTCTGGCAGCAGGAGATTGGTTATCGTAAATGTAGCAGCTCTGATGGATGAGTTTCAGGTCTCCTGGCTTTGTTCATTCCAGCTCAGAATGTCCAGCAAGGGTGGGCCAGGCCAGTGAGGCCAGCAAGAGTTTCCACTGCAGCCGAGGCAGAAATCCAGCCAAGGCCTCTGACCCCACCTCCACAGTGGGCTGACCTGTAGCAGGCTGGCCAGGGTAGAAGGAGGGTGGGATGCTGCAGACGTTTGGCCCCTGACCTGTGAGCCTGGCCAGACCCTCCTCTTGTCCAGCTCCTGCCTCAGCAGCCTCTTTCTGTAGGAGGGGTTTCCCCTCAGACGTTTTGGGACTGGTGCTTTTTGCCAGGACCACCTTCCTCGCCAGCCAGGGTGGGGCGGATGCATAGTTTTCTTTCTAGAGCAAATTCCAAACAAGGGCTAATGCCTCACTGGCCTTTTTTTTTTTCCTTCTGTCATAGTTCTGTGGGTTACTGGCTATTTTAGGGACTCCCAAGTTCAAGTGGAGCGTCCTCTGCACTCCCTGGTGGGCCCTGCTGGCTCCTCAGCCCCCCAAAGAAGGGGCACACTTTGGTCGCCTGTGGCCAGCACAGGCAGGTAGATGCAGACTCGGGGCAGACTGGTGTGTTTGGTGATGAGTTAGTTCTGCCAAAGCCAAGCTGGGAAGGGCCCCCTCCATATACCCAGCATATCAGGATCCTCTGACAGCGGCCAAGGGCAGTCCTCCTGACCCTGCCTCTTTGTTTTTGAGCACCTGGACCAAGTATTTCCTGAACCATGGTAATAAGACGGCCCAAAGCAGGGATGCTGGAACCTGGTGTCCCTGAGAGCCACAAGAGCCTGTTGCCATTGCAGATTCCAGGGTCGTGAGGGCGCGGAATCACCGTTGTTAATAATGACACGTTGGTCACACGGGTGGTCCCAGGACGATGCTCTGGTGGATGGACCAGTAAGTTTGGGAGAATGTGACACACACAGTGTGATGTGTGTTGGGACAGTGGAGTAGGGAAAAGGAGTGTCACTCAGATCGGGAGTGGAATCAAGGAAGGTCGCCCAGAAAAGGTGGGTAGCGTGCGGGAGCCCAAAGCGGGGAGGGGGGGTGGTGGCTGGTCTTGACTGGCCATGTGGCACCAGGACAGCCACACTTCTGAGCCCCTTACACAGATGAACTCGGTCCTGTCAGCTGCCTGGTGCAACAGCCAGACCCGAATCTCACCAGGCACAGTAGTGACACCTCCTGCCCAAGCTTGCGGGCCCTTAGCCAGTCATTAGAGCGTTGGGCCTTTCCGTGTGGCACTGCATGGGGCGAGGAAACACCAGGCAGCAGCAGAGTGGCTTTGGGTGGCTTGGAGGAGCTTGGGGACTGCGTCTCAGCAGGTGACTCAGATCCTAGTGTGTGGGGATCTTGTGCGCTTTGTTTTGCTGGTGGAGCACGTGGCTGTGATCCTGGTGAAGGCAGAAGGCTCCAGGTGAGGTGACAGGTCCTATGGGACAGTGAGGTACCAGGCGCTTCCCCAGTCTGAGGAGGGAGGGGCCCGCGAAGCACACTTGTAGCGCAGCACTGTCCTCAGAGGTCTGCGGTCTCCTCCCCATGGCCCAGCTCTGCCCTTGGCATTGAGGAGGGCACACTCGTTGGGAACCACCAAGCACTTTGGACACGCTCTTTCCTTCCCTGTTCACGTCACCCTACGAAGTCCAGTGTGTTACCCGTTTTACAGCTGTGAAAGCCTGCGGCCTGGCTGGCAGCAAAGCAGCTTACCCAAGCTTGCACGACAAGTGAGCCCCCGGCGGCCCCAGGCCTACTGTCATCCGTGGGGCTGTGCTCTTCACCACCACAGGCCCCACGTGTCCCGAGAGGCTGAGGGTTTGCACAGCCAGCAGGGGCCCTGGCCAGGCTGCTGTGGCATGGGTGCAGTGCCAGGCTGGGCGGGACAGGCTCCTGGAAGCCTAGGGGAGCAGATTTCGGCCTTGCCGGGGCCCCAAGTGGAGTGGCCTGGCTTTAGCAGACAGGTTCCCTGTCCTGGGTGGCGTCTGTGAAAGGCTGGGATCTGTGGAGAGGGCCTGCTGGGCCTTCTCTCTGTGTCCCGGGGCTGCTGGGAGTTGACCCTTCACTGTTCTGAAGACTCTCCCAGGCCTGGGGCAGGAGAGTATCCCTTTCAGAAGGATGCTAAACAAAGCCCTGATTCTGGAAGCTTTCAAAAAAAAAGTTTTTTAACCCCCACCCCCCCAAATAAAAGTTGGTCACTGGCCTCTTGCCTTCTATCTTCTTGGTGGCTTTCTGGCCGTGGCCATCTTTGTTTCTTAGAACCTGCACTTACGGCAGAGCCTGTCAGCTTGTTAATTTTTTTTTATTTTTATTTTTTTGGTCTTTTTGAGACAGGGTCTTGCTGTGCAGTTCAAGCTGGCCTTGAGTTCACTTTGTAGCCCAGGCTGGCCTCGAACTCGCAACAGTCCTCCTGCCTCAGCCTCCTGAGTGCTGGGATGACAGGCATGCACTGCCACACCCGGCCAGCTTGTTAATTGGAACCTGAAAACTACCTGGTACGTTCCAGAACCCTCCAGACTGGTTGCACACTGTGGGCTGTTTTGGTGGAAAGGCTTGGGGTGGAGCTGCTTTCCCACTCAGGCACCCAGAGAAGCTCCTGCCCGTCCGTGGAAGGGATGCGGTAGAGAACAGGGGGCTGCCCTGGGGTCCAGGCTGTGTCTCGGGAGTTGGAGTTGCCTGCCTTCCTCTAGGAATGGAGAGCCAGTGACCATCAGACTTTCAGGAATAGGCCCTTTGGGTTCTGTGACAGGGCTGATGTGCCCTCTTTTCCTCTTTGTCTCTCCTTTGAAATGGGAGACAGGGCCGTGGGAATTGAGCTTCTTCAAGGACCTGCTTACGGAATAACCCAAGCTGTAACTGCTGGCAAAAAATGGGACCAGGGCCAGGCGCCTGTTCTCCAGGACCCCCACACTTGTACATTCTGCCAGAGGGACTGGGGACAGTGGAGGCACAGCCTGGACTGCGTCTTCGTCCCGCGGAAGCAGGCCTGGCCTCTTTTGTCCTCATGCTGCATCAGGCCTGAGACCTTGGCCTCCGCGGCCCACCTGTGAAGACAGAGCTGCGTCATGGCCTTTCTCCCAGCTCTCACTGCACCCTCTCCCAGTCCTTGGCTTCCTGTGCGCGGAAGACGCTGCACTCTGAGTGGGCTCTCGGGGGGAGCAAAGGCCGATTATTCCTGGGGTGCCAAGAATCGTGCTGCTCGGGGACCCTGCAGCCACACCACCGTCACAGAGCTCGGGGGGTGGGTGCAGGCAGGGTCGGGTGAGGGGATGCCACCTCCACCTGGGCGCCCCGGGCCAGTAGATGACTGCCGACTCACCTGGAGACTGTTCAAGGACAGCAAGAAAAATGAGGGACTTTCAGGGGCAGCTGTGTTTTCTAACTCAGTCATAATGCCCCTAAAAATCCTTATTGTTCTTGCAGTGTGCATCGGGCAGCTTCGGTAGCCGCTGACCCATCCCTAGCCCCTGTGGGACAGAAGGGGCTTCCTGGGGTCAGGTTGGAAAATAGCCCCCAAAATGAGACCGGAAGGGGACTCGCTGATCGCTGAAACAGCTGGTTTGCCGGGATGTTGATTTGGCATGCACCTCTTTTCAGCTTCTCTGAGGGGCTGTGAGGCGGCGGGGTGCAGGGCATCAGGGCGTTCCTGTGCGGGGTGAGCTCAGGGGAGCATGGAGGGTTTCGGTTTCTTGTCCAGATAAGGTTGGTAAGAACCCAGCTGCCTAGGCAGTGCCCAGGAAGATCATGCTTACCTTAAAGCAACTGTGGTGGGCTGGGCGGGATGCCCTTCCCCCTTTCCTGAGAAGTCAGGGCAGGAGGGGAGAAGGCACCTGGCAGGAACTTGAGCATTGTTTTTTAAAATAGAAGGGGCCTCTGAGTCTACTCTTTGAGACCCAGTGACCTGACTGTCTTCAAAAAACAGGGTGGCAGTGATTCAGGGTCTTTCCTTCTCTGCTGTGACCCTGGGGCATGCTTTTTCTTGGCAGGATGTTCTCTATCCCTCTTTGACTTCATGGGTTCCTTCTATTCTCAGCAGGCACCGCCACCCTTCCAGCCCCGCCCCCGCAGATACTTTGATTGAGCCAGTGCTTTATCTGTGGAGGGCTCCCCTGTCAGGAAGCAGAAATAATCTTTTAAAACAGGAACCCCTTTGTGATGTACCCGTCTTACACCACCGATGCAAAAAGATGTCACCAAGTCTCAAAGCAACAGAATCGAGTGGCTTGCCCACAGGCGGACAGACAGGTACACAGAGGGACACGCGGCACTGGGTCTGCCCTGTGTCTGCGTGGAAATTCATCCTGGGAACAATTCTGAGCCCCCTCCCCACCAGCAGCCATCTGGAAAGCTCCCGTCGCCCTCCAAGATGGTCTGGGGAGGGGCACGGGCGTTTGCAGGGCCCTGACCTTTAAGACCTTCCTTCCTGCCAGCCTAGCCCTAGCTCCAGGGCCTGTCCTGCTGGTACCGTGCTGAACACCAGCTGTGCCAGGGACTGGGTTTGCCTAGGACCCTTAGTTGCATCCTGCTTAGGAGAAAGTCCACCTCCAAGGTGAAGTTTAAACATGGATGGCATTTAGCTCCCCTTGGTAAAATATGGGTGAGGCTCCCAGACAGAATCCCACACCTTCAGTGGGCAAGGGTGGTACAACCATCCCTTCAGCCCTGAGCAGCTGTGCTAGCACCGCCAACTTCAGACCACCCACCCGCCCCTCCCGGGCCCCTTGCCCTGCCCTTCCATCCCCCATACCTTCTCAATCCCGTATGTGTTCCTCCTCCTTTGCCCCAAAACATTTGCAAAAGACAGTACCTCAGTTTTGTCTTAAAAAGGCAACACATTAGAAGTAAAAGTGATTGCATTTTTCCCAATTACAAAAGAGTTATCTTCATTTAAAAAATTGAAAATTGAATTGCTTTCAAATGCTGTTCTCCAAAAGGATGAAAAAGGCCTATAAATGTCCATAGCTAGAGATACTGCCTGCTAATGAAATATGTCCTTTCTGCATGCACCCTCCCCACACCCCAGGTAGGAAATTGGCACTTCTACAAGAGACAGACCCTGGTGCACATGAGCCGCGGCTCTGTGCCCGTGGGAGACTAGCTTCTTTTTACCAGTGTGGGGGTTGTGCGGCCCCTGCCAGCCTCCAGCCAGGAAGATCTTGCTGGAGAGAGTTGGACCCGAGAAGTGCAGGTGGCCAGGTGGGCTTCTGAAGTGCTTCTTGACCCCCGTTGCACCCCAGCATCACTTGGGGAGTGTTAAAAAGCCAATGTCGGGGCTCTGCCTAAGCCCACCTGGGTCTGAATTGCCAGGGAAGGGGTGTTGAGAGGACCCTGAGGGTGGATATCTTGGGTTTCGTTTTTTGTTGTTTTCCTTGGTGATTCTGTTAAGCGGCCGGCGCAGAACCTCTGGGCCACAGGTGGTAATGGAAGGCTCCCCCCAGCTCTGCCTGCGAAGCCCCATTGAGGAGGTGGCCATTTGCATTCGGCAGGATTTCACTTCCGTTATTTTGTGTGCTGCCCAGTCATCTTTGATCCTGCTTTCAGACGGAGAACAGGCTAAGGGGATGAGCGGGGGACTTAGTCACGGTCCTAGAGCTGGGGTATAGCAGAGCTGGGATTCAGATCTGTAGCTCTGACCTCCAAGATCAGTGGTGTTTCAGCAGCATTAGTAGTGTTCATAATTAGCACATGTAAGAAACCTATCACAAGGCTTAATAATAAGCAGCACTTGGTCATCCCAGCCCTGGGGGGGGGGGGCTACTGTCTCTGGAGGAGGTGTCTGTCTGTCCCCCAGCAGTGTGAGTCATCTTCCCTTAGTCTCCCCAGGCTAAGTAACCCCCACCAGCCTGGATCCATAGCTGCCCACTCAGTCTGTAGCACTGGTACCAGGAGTTACCCCATTTTACAGATGAGGAATGGGCTCAACAAACACTCCAGAGGCGTGGCCTGGATTGCCTAGCTGTTGGGTGCCAGTGGCAAGATGTGTGTCTGCCACTTTCCTGCTCAGAGGTGCCCAAGAAGGACCACAGCGCTGTGTGGGGCTTGTTTGTCAGTGTCCTAGGAGGCAGAAGCCCTGTTGGGGGTGCCCAGGACTCCGCTAGATTCTCACCTTCCTTCCTTCCTACCAGGAAGCCTGGCCTGCGGGCTGGCTGGGCCGGCTGCCAGTGCCGGGAGCTGATGGTGGGTGCGCTGTTGGCTCCAGGAAGTGATCAGCTGTGCCCCACCCGTGGAGATGGGAGCCGAGGGGCACCCTTTTCCTGCAGCCCCCGGGCTCTGGGCCAGGCTTCCTTTTGAAGGAAGGGCCTCGAGTCCTTGGCTGTTCCTTCCTTGCTTGGCGCGGGCCGGTTCCCTCCTTAGCCCAGCTGTCAGTCTTCCCCACCCAGCTTGCTTCGGTAGAGTGCACACTCTTGGAAACCTGCTTCCCAGAAAGCAGGATGATTATCCAGGCAGATGGGCCGAGCATTTCCATGGGAAGCGGGGCGTGGGTGTGTGCCTTTCTTGCCCACGCTCCCGAGGGACTGAGTTTGGGAGATCACTGTCAGATGCTGTGGGTTACCTGAGTCAGGAGACCCTAGCTCTGGGCATGGTGGCACACACCTGTAATCCCAGCACTCTGGGAGGCTGAAGCAGGAGGATCACAAGTTGGAGTCCAGCCTGGGTGACTTAGCCAGACTCTGTCTCAAAAAAAGGATGAGAGGGGCTGAGGATTTAGCTCAGGGGCACAGCGCCTGCCTGGCAAGCATGAGGTCGTGAGTTCAATTCTCGGTACCGGAAAACAAAAGAAAACAAAAAAAAGGATGGGAATGATATGGATGCTGCTCAGTGCAAAGGCCCTGGGTTCAGTTCCCACTACTGGGGGGAGGGTGAATGAATGAAAAGAAAGAAAACAAACCCTAGCTCAGAACAGCCTAGCTGCTAGACATGGCTTGGACGAGAGCCTTGGGCATGGAGTCTGGTCAAATGCAGTCACTTAGGACCTTAGCGCAGGCCTGAGTGTTTGATGGGCTGCAGCGTTTCCTGTAGGAGTGAGTGCTTTCTGGCTCATTTTGTGTATGGCTAAGAAGCTGTTGCTCCCTCTCCCTTCCTTTCCAGGAGTGCGTTGGGCACAGAAGGCTGCTGCTCGGCCCAGGAAGACCCTCACTGGACGGCAGTTGTGACACTGCCCAGGAGGCCACATTTGGCTCTCAACGTGGCGGATGGTGCCTTCTGTCCTTGGTTCTACAAGAGTGACTTTTCCTGACAGTCTTCTGGCCTCCCACCTGGCTGGCTTCTGTTGGGACGGTGGTTCTAGGTAGTAGAGCCTGCAGCCCTTGCCTCTTTGCTCTGGATTTCCCAGGGCACTAAAGCCCAGGTCCAGGGCATTAAAGCCCAGGGCCCAGGGAGGCACCCTTTCCTTCCCAGGCCAGGTGTAGGGCTTGTTCTCTAAGTGCAGACCCAGTAGTTCCAAGGCTCCTACTGATCCTGGGCCACAGTAACTCCTGCAGAGTGCCTCTGTCCCCTGCCAGCTGCTGTGGGGTAGAGACGCCCAGCCCCAGCAGGAAGGCCTTTCTGCTTGGTTTGATCAACAGTAAAGCAATTGGTGCTCGCTTTGTTTTGACTCTCATGTTTAACAGCAGAGCCTGTGACATCACAGAAAAGCAGCCTTGGGCTTGAGTGAGGTGGGATCCATCCCTGGTAACATGGCTCTTCCAGAGTTGTCTGGATATGGGAAATGGGATGGCCCATTGTTCTGATGATACTGCTTTCCCCCACCCTGGATCCCTGGGGTTCAGATGGGGCCAGCTCTATCCACTAGCTTTAGAAGCAGACATCTGATCCAGGCCTGCACACAGGCTCCGGGAACTCCCCCAGGGACTTCTGCAGCAACCGTGGGGAAAGAGCTTTCTCTTGCTGTGGGAGTTGCTAAGTCCACAGGGTATAAGCTTGGTGCTGCTGATGGCCAATCTGTTACCCACTTGAGGGTGAAGCCAACAAAGAGGAACGAGAACTAAGATGGACAGAGTGTGCCGTCCAGACTTGTCCCTTGCTGCCCAGGAAGTTCCTGAATCCAGCCGTGCCGGAAGCCAACTCTGCCCCGGGACTGTCCTGATTATGTGAGCCAGTGCTTTTTAGTTTTGTCTAGCCGAGCGTGGTGACGCACGCCTGTAATCCCAGCACTTGGGAGGCTGAGGCAGGAGGATCGTAACGAGTTTGAGGCCAGCCTGGGCTACTAAGTGAGCTCAAGGCCAGCTAGAACTCATAGCGAGACCCTGTCTCAAAAAGGCACCCCCCCAAAAAGCTTTTTCTTTCCTTTAAAACCAGGCAAAATTGGGTTTCTATCATAGAGAGCCTTCTAATGTAGGAAGTGTTTTTCTGTGGTCTTACTTTTTTTTAAAGTCAGCTTTATTGAGAAGTACTTCACATGCAATGGAATCCACGCCCTTTAAGCATACCCGTTGAAAGTTTTGTCGAATGTGCAATGCACCTTTGTAACTATCACCACAGTCAGATGTGGACCAGTACTTTTTCTTCCCAAAAGTTCCCTCAGCTCCCTTGATGGTCAGTCCCTCCACCCTCAGACAACCACTGACCTGCTTTTCTAGAAATCTGCTTTTGCCTTTCTAGGATTTCCTATGAAGATGATCACACAGTGAGCTGTCTGTGTTTGGTTTCTTCTCAGCGTGTTTTTGGGACTCATCCTTGTGACGTGCATCGGTGCACGCTTCCTGGGGAGGACTGCATCATGTGGATGTGCATTGGTTTGCTCAGCCACTTACCAGATGATGTGTATTTGAGCTGTTTCTAGATGTTGGCTGTTATAAATAAAGTTGTTTTGAACGTTCACTTACCGATCTTTGGGTGCATGTTTTGATTTTTATACATCATGTTTGTTTTCCTGGAGGCAACAAGTTCAGACAGGTAGATTGACTTGTTCAGAGCCATATGGCTGATACTCCCCTCGCTGGAACAGTGACCCAGAGCTGGGAGTGGGAGGGTGGACCACGGTGTTCCTTAACAAAGGGAACTTGGGGCTGCTTGGGGAAGGAGCTGCTGGGCTCCTGGTGCCCGATACCGTGGTTGCTGGGAGGAACTGTCGAGATGAGCTGCAGCCTTGGTCCTCACCGCCCTAGACCAGCGTTACAGTGTATTTGTCTTCCCCCATGGATTGCAGGGTTTGAAAGATAAAGTCTAAATAGGCTGCATTCATGAAGCCAGCACCTATTTCTCCCACTGTATTTCAGATGTATCCAGAACTGCCCATCAGAACTGGCTGTGCGCTCCCTGTGAGCTGTGAGCCAGAAGAAAGACTTGGGGCTGAATCATTCCAGCCAGAAACAAAGAAACCTTTTTTGGGTGGTGGGGGGTGGCAGTAGCACATCAAAGACTTCCCAGAAGTCTAGGGGAGATCAGGTTGGTCACCATGCTTAGTACCTTTTACAGATGCTCCAGCGAGCTCTCTGGCATGGTCTGTCTATCTGGACAGCCTCTGAAGCTCGTGGTACCCATTCTGTGAACTCACAGAGTCACCCTTGGAACTCGGAGCCACCCTTGCTGTAAACCGGTGCTATCTGGGGACCACCTGGTTTTGTGAGCTGATCCTTTCTTTATTTGAGCCAGCTTGCAGCTGAGAGAGACTTGCTGCTACAGTTTTGCTGTGACATCACCCTGAGAGAGACCTGGTACTACAGCTTTGCTGTGACATCACCCCTAAGGACCTCCAGGCAAAATCAGCCGGTGACCAGCCCTCTTTCCCCTCTTGGGGCCTGATACTGTACTGTGTGCTATATGTGTATCTTCTCAGATCCTCTCAGCAACCCTAGAGGGAATGCATTCCAG
Organism: Chinchilla lanigera; assembly: GCF_000276665.1. Lineage (NCBI taxonomy): Eukaryota > Metazoa > Chordata > Mammalia > Rodentia > Chinchillidae > Chinchilla > Chinchilla lanigera. The sequence goes on from NW_004955481.1 coordinate 6,594,528, forward strand.
GTTCACTGTAAGGGAAACTGAGGCACAGAGGAGTCACAGCTGGGATGCATGTTCAGCTCCCTCTTTGCACCAGAGTGTGGGCTACTTACTGCGCTGTGACAAGGATTCCAAGGGGTCTCACATGCCACACCCCAAGCTGACCTGCTTTTTCTGTCTGAATCCCTGCTAGACGTCAGTGCCGAGAGCAACCAGCAGTGTGTGGGACTTCGTCCTCTGGGATGAAGTTGAAGCGGGAGGAGCTGGGAAGGTAGATTCCTCCCCTCTTCCCTAGGCGTGGGTAAGTGACACCTTGCAGGGCTGCCATCCCTCACCTCCTCACTTCTCTGTTCCCCCTCGTGCCGCCTGGGCTTCTGCCTGTACCTTGAGGCACAGCACTTAATCGCCTGCCGAAGGCTCTGTTGTCCATCGTCTCCTCCGGTATGTCCTGCCTTCCAGTCCTCCGTGCAAGGGGACAAACTTTGTGCCCTGTCCCTCTGCCCTATTTGTCTTTTGCTGACTTCTGAGCCCACTAGAGTGGTTACTAGGAGTCTCTCTTGGTAAACTGATGTTCTCTTTTCATAACTTCACAAGTTTCCTAAGAAGTTTTCTTTTTAGAGCCTCATTTATCCCTATTCCCATTCATTTATTCAATAGTAAGTTTTTCAATGTGTCCGTTGTGTGAGGTACCAGGGAGAGATGCAAAAAGACGTAGTGCTTTGCCTGCCTTCCCAGAGCTTCTGTTTTAGTGGCACTGTATGCTGACGCTTTTGGTTCAGTGAAGTTATTCCAGGCATTTGGATAAGCTTCTGGTATCCTTTTACAGCCCAAACAACAAACAAACTCTGAGGAGTGTGTTTTAGTCTCAAGCTAAGTTGGGACGAACGCAGGGGGTGGGTGGCCCTGGGCAGTACCGGGGCAGGTGCTCACTGTCTGCCAAGCTTTGTGCTCGGCTTTCTGAGCCGAGCTCATGCCAACCTGGAATCACTGACTGACCTCACTGGTGGGGGCTCAGAGAAGGAGTTTCCCTGAGCAGAAAGGGGGTCTGAATCTGTCTTTGTGCTGTAGCAGGGAGCCCTTGGGGGGGTCCCCCAAAATTTATAAAATACCTCAGCTGACAGTGGAGGGTTATCTGTAGTCTCCCATAGAACTGTGTGAATATCCTTGAGGCTCTTTCCACATTCTCCCTTGGATAACAGTGACTCGTTTCCTTGTCCCCATCTCTCATCCTGAATCAGAGCTTCCTGTCGCTGTCATCTTACATTTTCTACACCCTGCCCTTTGTACCAGGCACTGGCCCCTGGGAATCTCAGTGCCATAAGTATGTGTTGGTTTTGTTCCTCAGCATCTACTCTCTCTCTTCCAGCAGTAGCTCCCCTCTTCCTTGAAGGACGACTTTATCATTCTTTTTGGTCCTGCAGGGTTTTTTTCTTTTTTTTTTTTTTTTTGGTGTGTTTGTGTGTGTGGTGCTGTTTGTTTTGTTTTGCAGTGCTGGGGATTAAGCCCGGGGTATATTGCATGCTAGGCAAGCACTGTACCACAGAGCTACATCCTGGGCATTTTCATTTTGAGACGCTGTCTTGCTGAGTTGCCCAGGCTGGCCTTAAACTTCTGATCCTCCTACCTGGACCTCCCTTATTACAGGTTTGTGCCGCCACGCTCAGCTTGACAACCAAGTGGTCACGTCCTAGTGAAGCCAATCGTAGTTGGGCACACCCTGGATTGGTCTAAGAGCTGGAAATGTGACCCCATCAAAGCTCTTCCCTGGAACATCCTGAATTTCCCCTATGGATCATCTCACTCCGGAGCTGCCAAAGGCTTTGGCCCGGAGCCTAGGAGAATGAAGTCCTGAAACTTCAGATCAGCCCCTCTGTCTCTCTCTCTACCTTACACAGGGCAGCTTTCCATCCCCCTTTTTAACCTTTTAATTATTTTCAGAAGGCTGGGGATTTAGCTCAGTGGCACAGCGCCTGCCTGGCAAGAGTAAGGTTGTGAGTTCGATTCCCAGTACCAGAAAGAAAACCTAAAAATTTAAAAAAACAAATTCTGGCAATTATTATCAGAATAAAACAGGAATAGGTTAAATCAAATAGAACAAAAGAATTTATAAAGGAAATCACCAGACTCTGGCCTTACTCCTGTTCACTCCAGCCTCCTTCTCAAGGCAAATTATTTCATCTATTTCTTTCTGGATATTATCTGATGGACAACTGTAACTTTAGGTAATATGCTATTCATCTAGTTTTTTTTTTTCTTTTCTATTTTCATTCAGTGTTGAGGATTGAACCCAGGGTGCCTCATTGCTACTAAACAAGAACTCAACCACTGAGGTGCATCCCCAGCCATTTTTTTTGCTTTTGGAGACAGAGTCTCACTAAATGGTGTAGGCTGCCCTCAAACTTGTGGTTCCTCCTGCCTCAGCTTCCCAAATAGCTGGGATCTCAGACATGTACCACCATGCCCAGTTTACACATGTTTCTCAGTTTGTAACTTTAGACCAGCATCCATTGACTCATCTGTAAGATACTAGAATGTAGCTTATTTGTAACCCTAACTTCCTTCTTTAAAAAAAATGTACAATATATCTAGCATATGTCTACTGATTTCCTCTGTCTCTAAATGTCTATTTTGTCCCACCCTGTTCAGGATAAGAAGCATCACGGAATGGATGTCCCCTCCATCTCCTCCTCCTTAGTCACACCCCACATTTGTTGCCTGTAAATGTTTGCAGGGTCCACATCATTGACATTCACATTCTTTTCTATTCCACAATTAAGTTTTTGCATCTTTGACCACCAGTTGATTCAAAAATATGAGAATCCAAGAAATAACATTGACTTTATAAGATTTTAAGAATCATTTATTAACCCCTTTCAACCACAGCTAGTTTGATTTGGTTTTTTGGGTATGGCCAGCACGTCCCAAACTGCCCACTCAGGTTTTGTTGAATTGGACGAGATGTGTCCACATGGCTTCACTGCACACGGGGACGGCTCCCCAAGCTGGTGTGGGCCTGAGATCTGCACCGTCGCACAGTTTTGAGCTCCAAAGTGAACTGCGCTTGGGCTAACTCTCTGTGGTACTTCTTGAAACTGTTAATGATTTTTAACCAAAAGAGCTACAAATGATACAGTGGCCCTGGTTCACACTTTGCTGGGAGAGGCCTGACCCTTCCAAGAAACATTCTCTGCTCACCAGCTGTCAGGCCCTGGAGAGGGAAGGTGGAATCCTTAGGCAGGTCCCGAAACAGCAGGAAATCAAGTGAGGAGCTGTGGGCTCTGAATCCCTCTCTAGAAAGAGACAAATGACCTGGGAGAACCTTGGTTGTTCCGGTGTGAGAAAGATAGGATTATCCCCTCCTAGAGACTGAAGGATCTGCCCAAGTCTCGGCACTTAATAATGACAGGTTCTAGATTCAAATTGGAGCCTCTGTTTCCAGACTCACACCTTCTGCCAGGCTGCCTCCAGAACTGTGCTGCCTGTGACGAAGCAGACTTGTGGCTAAGTTTTAGCCCTGCTCCCAATGTGCTGTTTCCTACCACTGTTGAGGGACTTGCCCTCTCTGACCCACTTACCCAGGGGTCCATGGAGGTAGATGATAGATTTTAAAGTTTATTTCAAACAGGATCACTAACCCCCCCAAATAGAGGAGGGGAATCTTTATAGATGGATCCAAATAGTCGGTGCAAAAAATGAAATAAAATATATTGGCTTTTAATGAATTGCTTGAAGCATCAGTAGTTAACAATCAGGCCCATCATCAAGAGAAACGGGACACTAGGTGCCTCCTGATAGAAGTCAGCGACACACCTAATGACATAGTCTTACCAAAACCAAACCACTGCACAGAGGGACAGCTCCCCAAGCTGTTACGGTCCTGAGATCTGCACTGTCACTGCAGATCAGACTCAAAACTTGAATCTGATCAAGCCTTTAACTATCAGCATACAGGAAAAACAGAGGATAGAGGAACCTATTAAAGTACACCACAAGGCAATGATCTTCAAAATCCAGACAGCGCCAAATGCCACAGGACAAATAAGTAGTGTCTTCCAATAAGGAAACTGCAACCAAAGACAAAAACAAATCAAAATCTGTAGATCGAAAGAGACTCAAAGACATACTGACCAATCACAGTATGTAGACCTTACTTGGACCTAACTTTATTTATTTATTTATTTATTTATTTATTTATTTATTGGTGCCGGCAATCGAACTCAGGACCTTGAGCTTGTCAGGTAGGCATTGTGCCACTGAGCTACATCTCTGGCCCCTTGGATCTGAATTTAAAGAAATGATCAAAAAGCCATTATGTGATCATTAAAAGTTTGAACATTGACGAGGTTTTTTTTTTATAGTATTATGAGTTATTAATTTTTGAGTGTGATATGTGTGGATTATGGTTCTTTGTTGTTTTTTTTATAAGAAAGAGTTCTTTCAGAAACAAAAATGTTTATGGATGAATGATGTCATCATGCCTGTTTTGTTTCAAAATAAGACTTGGGAGATGAGGACGGGGGAGTGTCATCCTGCCTGGGTAAGGGATGATAATTGTCACAACTGAGTGATGGAGACATGGGGGTTTGTTCGCCTATTGCCTCTTTTTGTGTATAAATTTCCATTTGTAGCAGATACATTTCCATTTGTAGCAGATGCCTTCCAGCCTGTGGTCGGGACGAGGGGTGGGATATCTGGGGAAAGATAGCCAGGCACTCGCACAGCAGGGCCCTGAGCTAGAGGACACTGGCCTTGTTTCTCCCTCGCCACCTCCCCTGGCCGAGCTGGGCTCTGGAGTGTTGTGGTCACTAGCGCCCAGGTATAGATCAAAAGGGCGGCTTTCTGTGCTTAGATGAGTCTACAGAGCAGGACAGTGTAACTGTGGAACTCTGCCCCCGCCCTCCAAGCCCAGTTTTCCACTCTGGGTCTCGTCCTCAGCCATGCCAGGCCATCTGGCTGCCAGCGCAGGTGGGAGAAGGTACAGCAGGTGGTGGGAGCTGCGGGCACTCCCAGTGCCTTTCCCACAGCTTCTGTGGTGCCAAGGCAGGGTGGAAGGATCTGGAGGGTCAGAGGGCCACACGCAGGCCTGTCTCCCAGGAATGTTCCCCAGGATAGTGAGCATCGAGCTCCAAGTTGCTGCAGGACCTTGACAAGACCTGGGCCTGGGCCTCCCTATCCCACTGGAGGCAGCTTGGTGTTTTTTGATGGGGTGCTGTCACTCTGGGGAGGGACGACGCATCCTAGTTAACATTCCTGGACCCCTGCCTGTTAAATGCCAGCTGCAGCTCCCATCACTGGCAATCAAGAAACGGCCTATGTGTTTCCAACTGCCTTTGACTTGGGGACCACTGTGGATCATGGAGAGCCTTGCCTCGTCCTTAGTCTGGTACATCTGTGTGTCCTGAGAATTCAGAACAGATTGGAGAGACTAGAAACTGTTGATGTTGCTCACAGTCTTGCAAGGAGATGAAATCATGTCTGAGTCTCGAAGTGCACCTAGGGGTTTACAAGTTAAGTGCGAGATGCGACAGAATGAGAGGAGCTCAGCACCCCGCAGTGAAGGATCAGCTCGCTGGGGCCCAGAGGCATAAAAGAGAAGGGAGTGGGGAAGTGGGGAACTTCCCAGCAGTCCCAAGGCTTGACCAGGGCTGCAAAACCAAGCAATGGAGATGGCGCTGCAACTGGTAGACCACAGGACACTTGCCTGGCTTTGAAGATGGGGCAGAAATTCACTTTCCTTCCTGAGGAGAAGCAGGTTTTCCCACCCTAGTCCCTCTGGACTGAGAAATCACTGATGCCTACCTGTGGGTCAGGAGAATGTCTCACTCCTCCCGGGGCAGCTGCTAAAAATGTAACAAACAGCACAGCTGGGGTTTCTGTCCCAGTGGGAGAGTGATTTGGAGGTGACAGGGAGCGAGCTGCTCAAACTTACTAATCCATATAAGAACCCTGTGTGTGTGTGCATGTGTGTGTGTGTGTGGGTGGGTGTGTTTGTGTGTGCCTACGAGTGTGTGCCTATGCACAAGCTATTCATTTCTTCATTTAATAAACTCTGGCCCCACTCCTCATATTCATGGAGCGTGTGATCCAGTGGCAGAGAAAGAAATGAATGAGGAAAACAAAATGAAATGCACTCTGGAAGCTAGAGTGTGAGGCAAGTAGGGTGGGGACGGCAATGATCCGGGCCGGAGGGGAGAACCTGCTGGATGGGGGTGTCGCGCAGATGGCTCAGAGCAGGCTGCATGCAAGCTGAGCGGCATGTGCTGGCTTGGGCCACCATACTGCCCTGCACTGGGCCTCTGAATTCTTCGTGGGGCATCCCCTCTTTTTGATAACAGAGGCCACTAGGCTTGTTTTGCTCTACCCTGCCAGAGGGGGTCGGTGACTCCAGCCAGCTAGTAAGAATGTCCATTCCTCCAGTTCTTGGATAGAATGACATCAATGGCTGGAGTCCCCCAGCTGCATCCCGCCACACATTCCTGTCCCGGATCTGTGTCTGCCCTTCTCGTCACTTGGCCCCATGGAGTCTGGTTTTCCGGTGTTCCCATCAATTTTCCCAGGGCAGACCTGTCTCTGGGAGGGTTTCCCTCTGACTTTTTAATGAGAAAAGTTGGAACAAGGGTTCCAGGAGAGCAGAGGGGGCTCACAAAATGCTCTCTTCGTAACAGACTCAGCAGGGGCTGCGGAGCTTCCCGGAGCCGGGCGCCTTTCCGCGGTGTGCGCGCACACACCCAGGGGCACACCGGACCCTCCGGACACTCCCTCCCTCCTGAGCAAGAGCAAGGCAGAGTGCGGCCCTGGCAGGCCTCCCGGGGAGGAAATGCCAGCCGTGTTTCTTTAAGCCTCACTCAGCCTCCCCAGAGACCCTCGGGCCGCCCTAGCGCTTCCTCTGAGGCCTTGTCAGTGCTGTGCGCCCGGTCCACCCCGGGTGGGCCTCCGGCGGGGGCCTGTGACTCAGGGCTCAGTCAGGCAAAGGCAGGATGTCAGCGCCATTCACTGGGCCACGAGGAATCTCACTCTTCTATTTATAGGCAGCGCAACTGCTGGCCCAGCCGGGCTGGAGGAAGTGGCCTCTCCTGCCATCGAGTCAGGGGAGTGGGGCAGAGAGTCAGGAACCAGGACGTGCCACTCCCTCTGCCTGCCTGGGGTGACTTCCAGGTTAGGGCCAGCTTTTCCACTTCAGAACAGCCACCGCCAGGCCAGGCCAAGGCAGTGAGACTGTGTGGCCATGTGGCTCATCGACTGAGCAGTAAGCAGTGGTAGACACGAGGTGGCCTAGCTCACTTGTTCTTAGGAAGCTAAGATATCTACTAAGGGCTGTCCCGGAAGTTCTTCAGTCTTACAAGTTTATAGTGTAAGCCCGTTCAACAGAAGTGAAACTGAGATACAGAGTGCTTAAGGGACTGTGGTCCCTCAGTTCACCAACACTTTTGTCTGTAAGCAATTTGGTTCGCAAACAGGAACATTTGGCAAAACTTTGCTTTTGTTTGCGAGCTCTGCGTCTGGTGACGAACACAACCGCGGCCATCTTTCCCACACGCACAGACGTGACTGCCTTTTCCAAACTTGTAGAACAAATTAAGTTTGTGAACCAAGGTACCACGGTACTTGCGTGGCTTTGAGTATGTGGAGAAATACAAGGGGTGATCAAAAAACGGTGAAAATTTAATTAAGAATATGTATATAGTAAAAGACATATTGCCTAGCAGAACATTCCCCCTTGCTTCACACACATTTATCCCACCATTTCTTGCCGCTCTCTGAAGCAGTTCTGGAAGTTCTCTATTGTGAACGTCTTTACGAGGTACAATCAAAGATGACACGGTAAATGCTGCTGCCCAGGACCGTCCCACAGAAAGGCAGTCTCGTAAAAATGTTACGATATGTCCTCATCCCCCTTATTCACTGGATCTGGCACTGTGAGACTCCTGGCTCTGCCTCAAAGTCAAAATTACCGTGAATGGTAAATGTTTTGAATCTGTCCAGGACGCTGAAGCAGCCACAGCAGTGCAAGCAAAGATACTCATGAAAGAGGACTTCCGGAGCGGCGTCACCAAGTGGCAAGAACGATGTGATAAATGTGTTTGAGGGGAGAGGGAATATTCTGAGGAGGATTAACGGCAATGTGGCTTTTACTATAATAAGTAAAAAAAAAAATTTAAACAATCACCATATTTTTCAGTCACAACTCTTACATCCTCAGAGTGTGGAAAGGGGGAGCTGGCCGCTTGTCAGAGGGTGTTGTGAGGGGTAGGTGGGGCTAGCTTGGCCATTGTTAATTTGATGCCATCTCTCTGAAGGCACGGCTGTCTCTGTGGCTGACCTGAGCTCTCAGCTGAGCCTGCATCTGATTGAGCTGAAGGATGTGATGTTTGTTTCTTAAGTTGGACAGGGGCCCCTTAATGTCTGGAAGGGAGTCTTGCTCCTCCTATAACCCCCCACACTCAGCGCTTGGTACCCAGCAGGAGTTCGGTAGAGCCCCTCCTGCCTGTCCTGGGGGCCCTCACACTCTGCCTCTGCTGGTTGTAGCCCTTCTGGCCCCTCTGCCACATGGGGTCCGTGTGCAGGGCAGATGCTCAGAAAACACAGCGAACCTGGCTTCGAGGGAGGCCCTGGTCTGGGAGCCGGGCTGGTAGTTCCAGGCCTTCTGTCTTCATGTCCTTTGAGTGCATCCAGGTTCCTGACCAGCAGACCCTTCTGACATAGCCCACTTGGGACCAGTTCAGAGGGCACCAGCCAGGGGCTGCAGTAGATACTGCAGATCTGCCCTCACCGCTGGGGAAACGCTTATTCCTTCCCCTCTCTTCCTTGGAGCGGTCTGCCCGGGTGTTGAGTGCCATCCTGAGCCCAGATCTGACCGCTCTCCAGCGTCATGTGACCGCCCGCTGGTTCACTTGCATGTCCGCTGGGCCAAGGGTCGGGTTGCCTTCCCTGCCTCCCTGACTCCGGAGAAGCAGGTTGCCGCCTGGAGGGCTACTGGGCTCAGGGAACTGTCCCACAGCCAGAGGGAGGCGAGGGGGGCGTGGCAGAGTCAGGGTCAGTGGGGGGTGGTACTCACTGCCGCGGCCCCCAGGAGCCCCTGCTGGCCTCTCCCAGCGTCCCCGTCTCCATCCCTCAGCCCCTTCCTCTGGAAGCCTCTTGAACCAAGTTCTCGCTGCTGCTTCCCGCCCGCGTGGCTGATCGCAAACCTCAGGCCTGTTCGCATCCTGCAAAATTTATAAGCGTGCTGAATATTGACGGCTTTCCTCTGCTGAGCGGGATCCGAGGAGAGCAGAAGAGGGCGTGCGGGGGGGGGGGGAGGGCGGCAGGTTGGCTTCCCTGAGGAAGGGAGGCCGAGCAGGACTTAGTGGGAAGAGAAAAGGGGTCCCGGGGTGAAGAGCCTGGGAGGCAGGACTTGGAACGTGCAAGGGGCGCTCTGACCGGGGGAGTCCTGGGGTTGGACACTCCGGGAGCAGTCGGGGCCGCCGCCCGTGGGCACAGCTCCAGCACTGGGGGCAGATGAAGCTCCAGAGCACTAGCCTGCTGCAAGCTGCTGTTCTGCAAGTTGGCCTGGCTGTGGCGTGAGGGGCTGAGGAGAAAGCCGGTGGCAGACGCCTGCAGTCTTCAGCTGGAAGACAGCGGTAGCGGAACTGGGCACGGGTCCGTGGAAGGCTGGGGGAAGGCTCTGATGTGGCACCGACTGGCCCGGACACCCTCCCCAAGGCCCGCCCGTCCGGGGGAGGCTCAGCATCACCAGAGTGAGGACAGGGAGCGCCCTGACGGGGCGGGAGGACAGCCCCCGGCCCTGTCCACTCAGCCTGCTGGACGGTGCGGGGATGACGTCATTTTCGTGTACTTAACACAAGGTAAACTGGAAAAGCCCAAGTACTCATTATCGAACTCGGCAGCAGCCAGCTGCTGCCTCCTTAACAGCTGGTTTCCTGGGCTTCTGGTGTTCTCCCGCAGAGCCGAGCCAGCACGCGAGGGCCTCTTCCAGCGCACAGAGGGTGCTCTGGCTCCTGTGCTGGGGCCGTGCTGCGGGGCCTTGCAGTTTTCCCTGTGAGTTGAAAGAACTCGGCCTGCCGAGGCCCAGGCTTCGGGGCAGGCAGTGGGGTGCGGCAGAAGCCTAAGGAAGTGTGGTCGGGTCCTGGGATTCTAGTGATGGGGGGGTATGCGCTCCCCCAGGAGTAGGAGAAGCAACTGATGTGCACAGGGGGAAGCTGAAGAAGTATTCAGCACGGGCTGGAACCCACAAGGCACCTTGGGGGTCATCCAGTCTGACCTTTGAGTGTCAGATGGGTAAACCGAGACCCAAAGAAGTCAAATGGCTTATATAGAGACATACCAGGAAAAAATCTTCCGAGGGGCCCCGGTGCTCCCATCAGTGTCTTGTCTGACACATACACTAAGAAATTTGGTCAGGAAAAATAGACACGTGTAGTCCAGCCTCCCTGCCCCCACTCCCCACCCAACACACATGTTGGTTCTCCAGAAGGTCAAAGCCAAGCTGAGAAGCCTCTTCCTCTTCGTGGGTCCCAAAGGCTTGTCCTTCACCTCCAGGCCTGGAGGCAAGAGGAGGGGCTTCCTCCTGTGGACACAGCCCAAGGGCAGCCGCCAGCCGCCAGGCAACATCGGAACAATGGGCACGGAGCACCTGACGCCCGCCCACCGTCCCCTGACTCCACCTTCCGGGATGGACGTAAGAGGACTTCAAAGAGGCCCAGGGGAACAGCCAGTGCCTGATGCTCCTCACACGCAGAGGCTTTCTCTTGCAAAGCGAAGCCCCGCAGATGAGCTGGGAGATTTTGTTCTCTGTTTTGAAAAACAGACACCTCCAAGGATGACAGCAATCCTCCTCTTTTTCTGATGTCAGTTGAGTAAAACGCACAGCAGCCTGGAGAAAAGCTGGGAAGCCCTGGAGCCTTGGACCCATCCCTCGTTCCTCTAGGGCCTCGGTCTCCCCATTGATATTGAACCCTAAGCACCCCAACAGCCTCGCTGACCTGAGTTGGGGTGACTTCACATGAAAGTACAGAGCTGCTCCCTCCGAGGGCCCCTCTGCTCCCAGGAGTTCTAGTCTGGACTTTTGAGAGCGCAGGAGGAAATAACGCCCCGGCCCCTGGGGTTATGTGCTCAGCAGGGTAGAAGGCCCCAAAGATGTCCACATTCCCCTCCCAGATCCTGTGATCATGTCACCTTCCTTGGTAAGGGGTTTTACAGGTGTGATTTGAAAGGCCTTTGAGGTGGGGAGGTTTGCCTGGCTCAGGGCAGCAGGCCCAGGGTCATCCTCACATCTCCAAAGAGCGAGCAGGGAGCGGAAGTGACGGGACAGAGCAGAGGGAGAGAAGGCGAACCTCATGTGACCGGAGCAGGGGCTCAAGGTGCCAGGGTGGCCCCTAGAAGCTGCAAATGGTGAGACAACAGATTCTCCCCTGCAGCCCCCAGAAGGACCGCAGCACCTCCATCACCCTGCTCTCAGGCTTCTGGGCTCCAGAACTGTAAGGCAGGAAGTTTGTGTTGTGTTAAGCCAGTAACTACGGCAGTTTGTTCAGGCGGCAATTGGAGGTGAGTGCGGGTTAGGACAGACGGAGCCCTCAGCCACCCCGGATGGCCGCCCGGGCCTCCCCGCCTGGTCTCCCTGTCCCTCCTGCTGGGCACCACCTCTTGGGAACTCGAAGACACAGCTTCCTCTGTTGGTCTCAGCCTCCTCATGGGCTTCCTCAAAGAGCCCGGGGGCATCAGCCTATTCACGCAGCAGCGACCATGGGCAATCTTTGAGGAACGGTAGCCCTGTCCTGGCTCCTAAGTGTCTGTCCCCCCTCGCTAGCACAGACCCCGCCCCAGGCTAGGACCACCCTGACCCACAACGTGCAGCCTGGGTTCTGAGGGCTCCCTGTGCTGGATGCCCCAGCTCACCATCAGTTCTTCCCACGCACCCTGAAGCAGGCTAACGTTCTCGGCAGGAACCCACCTCAGCTATGCTTCAGGGCTCATATATTTCTTCCTAAAACCTTGTTAGCTCCTTATAAATCACTGACACACCACGGAGAGAAAAGGCAAGGGCACCAGAGGCATGGCAGGTGCCAAACTCCGCAGGCCAGGGGCTGGCCATGGCCCAGTGTAGAGGGCAGAATGCCACTTGCCCACATGGCTCATAAATTGGTACAGTTTCAAATGGCTTAAGGCCATTTAGGAGCCTGCCCTCCCGGGCCTCCCTGGTCACGTGTTGGCCTGGACCCCTGATGTTGATGCCCTGTCCCATCCCACCACCCAGACCTGTGTCTTCTGCTTCTGAGCATCAGTGACAGGGGCCAGCCCCCTCCTTGGCCCACTGAAGAGTTTCTTTCTGGAGAAACCTTGACAATAGTCAGTTATGCAGGGTCACTGGAACATTTTTCTTTGAAAGACATTTTAAACTGTCACTGAATCATACAAGTAACATAAGTTCCCCGAAGGAACAAAAATCAGAAAACAATTAGGCCAAAAAAAAAAAAAAAAGACAAAAACAAACCCCAAAAACTAAATAGAAATGATCTCTAATCCTTCCTATCTGGAAATAATAATCTAATAATCCACTACCAACATTTTTGGTATATATGTAACATATTAATCTGATAATTTATTACTTCCAGAATATCCTTTATTTAACACTACCACCATCCTATCACACAAACCCCTCCAACACAGCTTTTCTCCGTCAGCACTTGTGGGATGAACTGCATTCAGTGTCAATATACATGTGTCCACGACGCCATTTTTCATAATTGTATGGTTTTTTGCTTACATGACTGCTATAATTTATAAAGTCAATTATTGAATGATTATGTTGTTTCCATTTTTTCCCCAAAACTGTAAACAAGCTGGGTGTGGTGGTGCACACCTGTAATTCCAGCTTCTCAGGAGGGCAGGGGGATCGCAAGTTTGAGTCCAGCCTGAGCAATTTAGCAAGACCCTGTCTCACAGTAAAATAAAAAGTCTAGGTGGTGTAGCTCAGTAGTAGAGACCTTGCCTAGTATGGGTTCCACTCCAGGACCTCACACACACACACACACACACACACACACACACAACTTGTGAACAGTGTTGTCTTGTGTATAACCTTCTTTGCCTTGTACAACTTCCCCAGCTAGTTAGGAAGGACACATTCCTAGAGGTGCAACAGGCTGGTCAGACCCTGCACATTTTTTAGGGCTTTTGCTGCCCTTTTCTGGCCCGCTGTTGAATACAGACCCATTTCTTTCTTTCTTTTTTTTTTGGTACCAGGAATCCGAACACAGTGCCTGCCTTGCGATTGCCAGGCAGGCACTTGTGCCAGTGAGCTATCTCCCCAGCCCAGATCCATTTCTTTTCTTTTTTTCTTTTTTTTCCAGACCCATTTCTTACTCTGCTCTGGATTTGCCTTCCACTTTAGCATTAGCTCAAGGACGTGTAAGTTTAGCTAAGTCTGCTATTTGTAATTCTCTGGGCTACTTCTCTCCATTAATATGTATGGATGAAAAAAATGAGTCTAGTTTTCATTTTTAAAATGCCAACTATGTTGTCACCCTAGTGTTCTGCCATGGCTGGCTTTTCCTGAGAGTTTTGGAAATTAGATTAAATGCTGATTTCTTCTTAGAGTGAGAAGTTTCCGGATGAAGCCAAAGACATTGTGATTTCTCTGAGCCTCAGTTTATTCACCTGTAAAATGGAGACATTATCGGTACTTTGTGGAATTTTCATGTGGGTAAAAAGTACTCAGGTGGCATCTGACACGTGGGGAACTCTGAGTACTTCAGTTCTTCCTCCTCTCCCAGGACCCGACTGTGTGCAGCACAGCCTCTGCACTGGACACCCAGCCCCTCCTGGCTGTTTCCAGCTGTCTCTACCCACATTTTCAGCTACACAACGCTGACTGTCTCCCCCTCCCCCAGCACAACCCCGAGCTTTGCTCCACCTTAAAAGGTCCTTGAGCTCTCAGAAGGACACCAAACAACAGAACAGAACATTAGAGAAAATTGCTTGTCTAAAGTAGACAAATAATTTTCATTTCATTCTTCCCTCTATGTTCTACTTTCTCTGCCTCCTCGCTGTCCCTTTTTCTCTATAAGCCAGGCATGAGGCTGATATTATTCTTATAAATTCTTGAGACAGATTATGTAATAATCTAGACTGGAGACCGAAAAAGCAAAGGCAACAGCGTGGCGAATGCGCTGAAATCTCTGCAACTATTGAAGATGATAAAGCCCGGGCCTCTTCTGGCCTCTGTGCCTGAGAGCAGACGAACTTGATTCTCCAGCCCCAGCCCCTCGCCTGCCTCCCGAGCTCCTCTGCCCGGCCTCCCCGAGGCTCCGAGCCAGAAGCAGGTGCCGGGGTCCCACCCTACACCTTCTGAACCAGATTGTTCTGGGCGGAGTTCTAGACATTTACAAATGTACACTGTACATTTAACAAATGGCCCTGGGTAGGGCCAGCAATATAGCTCAACAGTATAAGTGCTTGCCTGGCAAGGCTGAGGTCATGAGTTCGATTCCTGGTACCAAAACAAAACAAAGCAAAACAAATGGCCCTGGGTAATTCTTGTGCATGTGCATGTGTGCATATGTGTGTTTGTGCGTGTGCGTGAGTATGTGTGTGCATATTTGTAATACAGAATTGTGTGATGTTCGCTTTGGGGAACTGCCACATGCGTATCACATATCCTTGTTACTTTTGATCCTTATTCCCCGTTTCCCTTTGCTCCTCTTAATCCCCTTCCCCACCCCCAAGAGTCTACCTTTTTTTTTTTTTTTGACTTTTTGAAACAGGGTCTTGCTATGAGGTTCAGGCTGGCCTTGAGCTCACTTTGTAGCCCAGGCTGGTCTCAAACTCACAATGATCCTCCTGCCTCAGCCTCCCAAGTGCTGGGATTACAGGTGTACGCCACCGCACCCGGTCCAAGAGTCTACCTTTGAGCCTGCTATCATCCATCCTTTATTTTATTCATTTCTTTATTTAGTTTTTAGGTTTCTCATATAAGAGAACGCATGTGACAGTGAACTTTCTGATTCTGGCTTATTTCCCTTAACACCATGGTCTCAGGTTCCAGCCATTTTCCTACAAATGACACGGTTTTATTTTTTTATGGATGAATTCTATTCCTGTGTGCATAGATACCAACTTTTCTTTATCCCTTTTCCTGTGGATCGGTTCTAGGCTGTGTCCAGAGCTTAGCTACTGCAGATTGCACAGCTGTAAATATGAGTGTGCAGGCGTCGCTATAGTATGATGTCTTTAGTAGTTTTGGAAATATACCCAAGAGAAGTACAGCTAGGGCAGATGGTTTTAGTTTTTTGAGGAATTTCCATACTTATTTCCATAGCAGCCATACCAGTTTATATTCTCACCAATAGTGTAGACAAGTCTGTCCCCTCAGTACCCACCCACATCCTCATCAGTCTCTTTCTTTCTTTCCTCTTTTCTTTCTTTCTTTTTTTTCTTTTTTTCTTTCTTTTTCTTTCTTTCATTTATTCAAGACAGGGTCTCATTTGTAGTGCAGGCTGGACTTGAACTCTCTATGTAGCCCAGACTGGCCTTGAATTTGTGGTGATCTTCCTGCCTCAGCCTCCCAAGTGCTGGGATTACACATGTGTCACCACGCCCAGCTGTGTTCATTGTTTTTTTGTGTCCTTCATGATAGCCATTCTGACTAGAGTAAGATGAAATCTCAGGGTCCTTTTGATTAGCATTTTCCTAATGGCTAAAGACGAGGAACTTTTTTTCACGTACAGTACTTAGGGGCCATCTGTCTTTCTTTTGTGAAAAGTGTCCTTTTATTTTAGTTTGCCTATTTTTTTACTTTATGTGCCCACTTCTTATTGGGTCATTTGCTTTTCAGGCTTAGATTTTTTAGTTCTTTACATATTCTAGATATTAGCCCCCTGTTAGAAAAGTAGCTAGCAAAATTTCTCTCCCATCCTGTAGGTTGTCTCTTTGCCCTGCGGATTGTTTCTTTGGCTGTGCAGAAGCCTTTTGATTGGATGGTGCCATTTGTTGATTCTTATGCCGCTTCCTGCGCCGTTGGAGTTCCATTCAGGAAGTCCTTGCCTGTGCCTGCAGCTCCAAGTGCTTCCCCTGTGTTATAATTCCAGCAGCTTCCAAGTCTTTGTTTACATCTAAGTTCTTTCTCCATTTTTCTTTGATGTTAGTACAGGGTGAGACATATGGGTCTAGTTTCCATCTTTCTCAAGTAGATACTCAGTTTTCCCAGCACCATTTGTGAAAGAGGCCATTCATTCTCCAGTGTATGTTTTTGACCCCTCTATCAAAAATCAGATGGCTACAGGGCTGTGGCATGCTTGCTCTGTCTTCTGCTCTGTTTTGTTGGTCTATGTCTGTTCTGTGCCACTACAGTGTTGGTTTTACTCTTATAGCTTTGTAATACAGCTTGAAATCAGGTATTGTGATGCTACATCCAGCGCCACTCCTTTTGGCCAAGATTGATTTGGCTATTCTGGGTCTTTTCTGATTCCATATGAATTTTAGGATTTAAAAAAAAAAATCTGTGGAGGATGTTGTAGGTATTTTAATAGGGAGTGCATTACATCTATAGATCACTTTTGGTACTATTTCTATTTTCATGATATTATTTCTTTGAATTCAAGAACAAGGGATGCCTTTCTGTTTTCTAATGTCCTCTTTATTTTCTTTCTTCAGAGTTCTGCAATTTTCATTAAAGATGTCTTTTGTTTTGTTTTTTTCTGGTACTGGGAATTGAACTCATGACCTCGGGCTTGCCAGGCAGGCGCTGTGCCGCTGAGCTAAATCCCCAGCCCCATTAAAGATGTCTTTTACCTCCTTGGTTAGGTGGATTCCTAGGTATTTAATTTTTTTGCCAGGCAGGTGCTTGTGCCACTGAGCTATATCCCCAGCCCCGTATTTAATTTTTTTGATGCTACTATAAATGGATTATTTTCCTGACTTCTTTCTCAGTGTCCCAGGTAATTCTTACCCTAAGATAATATAGTTGATGTTGCTACTAGCAAGAGACAGCCTCAGTCATTTGCAGCCTTGCCTACCTGTTAGAGACCACTAGGGACCTTTAAAACCCCTGTGCTCTGTTAGATCAGAACTCTAGTCTTGTACTGCATTCAGGGGCCTGACTATACATGTACCAAGAGTCCAGAGTCCTCATCTGGCTTTGTCACTAGCTCAGTGGGTGACGTCTCCAGGCCCCAGTTTCCACACATACAAAATGAAGGGCACGGCTGAGGCTAGTGGGAAATATTTCCTGTCCCATGTGTTAGTCTGACTTATGGGTAGTTGCTGCCAGGTAGTTGCTGCCTGGCCCACAATACTGAGATGGGTTCTGAGGCTGGGACTGGGCTAAGTGGGAGATGCCTTGATTGTTTAATGATGTCTGCCACAGGTGCAGATCAGAGGGCGGTGGCTCATGTGTCAACACAAATTGCAACCTGACTGAACAGCCACAGAGCCGGGTGCCACAGCCTAGGGCAAGGGTACACGGACCAGGAGCTGAAGACCCCCGGAGGGAGTCCACTGAAAGTTCCCCTAAGACAGGGCGCTCACTGGACTGGGTGTGGTGCTGCACGCCTGTAATTCCATCCATTGTAATTCCAGGCTAAGGCAGGAGGATCTCAAGTTTGAAGCCAGCATGAGCAATTCAGCAAGACCCTGTCTCAAAAATAAAACTCAAAGAAATCTGGGGATGTAGCCCAATGGTAGAGTGCTTGCCTAAGATGCAGGAAACTCTGGGTTCAATCCCTCATGCCACCAAATTAAAACAAGCAAACAAACAAAAAAAAGAATTATGGGACCCCTGTTATGGCTTGTGTCTAGATGTCCCCCAAAGCCTCATGGAGTCATAGAGGCGGCTGTTCAGAGGTGCCTGTATCTAGAGTGTGTAGTGTTGGGACCAAAGGTGTGTGATTACCAAATCAGTCCATCGATTGGTTGGGCCTAGTTCTGGCTAGGATTAAGAGGGTGAGCGCTGCACCTGCCCTAGGGCCGACAGCCTGCATACGATATAAGGAACAGAAAGAGAGCTAATGTGCTCCTGCCTGCCTGCCACAGACTGTTTCTCCCCGGCCATACCGCCCTGCCTTGGAGCCAGCCTACTATAGACTGAAACCTCTACAAACTGTGAGCCAAATAAACCTTTAACTTTGGGTGCCTGGTGTTTTATCTCAGCAATGAGAGAAGAGTAATGAGGATATTTTATTATAAAGCAAAAAAGGATAAGTGTTCCCTCAGATGACTGTCTCCAGAGAAGCAGCTATTAGCAGGGTACATTTGTCCCGCCTCAATCACATGTTAGCATGAAAATAGGAAAACAGACGATGCTCTGATGCGGGAGGAAGGAACTTCAGCTCCCTTCCGCCGGTGCTGTGATGACTCTCATGGGAGCGGGGGGGAGGCTTTGGGGAAGCGCACCTCTGGGCAGACGCCCCATCCCAGGGGGTCCCTGAGGTGGCAAACACACAGAGCTCTGCTCCCATGGCCTGGAGACTGAAGCAGTGCTGGGTGGTGGCTCAGGATGCTGGCGCAGGGTGCTGTTTCAGAAGGGGCTAAGCCACCCAAACGCCTCTCCCCAGAGGGTGGGCAGTGAGCGAGTCTGTCTTCCGGTTATCTAGGAGGGAAGCATTTCTTGTTGCATGCCGAGTTCCAGCTCTGCTAGCTGACCCGGCTGTATGAGCCGGGCAAGGTGTTTAATGTCCCTGAACATCCGTTCTCCCATCTGTAAAACACAACCCGGGGAGAGGAATGTGCCTGGTGCAATCCTTTGTTGCTGGGAGGAAGGCAAAGCAGTCTATCACCTCCTGAGGGGTCCTGCATAATGACTAGTAAAATCACACATGCAGTTATTCTTTGACCTAGCAATCCTGCTTTTAAAAACCTATCCCCAGACCACAATGGCAAAGATATATACAGAAAGCCATTTGTTACAGCATAAGTTGTACTGGGAAAAGGCTGGAGACCACTCACATATCCATCAGTCAGGGAGTGGTCAGTCAGATGATGGCCTAGCCACACAGTGGAGTACTATGCAGCTGATAAAGGGAATGAGAATTATTTCTGCATGTCGATTGGAGGTGGTCACCGGGACAGAGGGTTATATGAGACAGGTAAAAGTGGGCTGGAGTATGGCTCAGTGGTAGAGTACACCTAGCATGAGTGATGAGGCCTTAGGTTTGATCACTAGCACCACAAAAGTGAAAAAACAAAACAAAAAAGAAAGGAAGGGAGGGCAGGAGGGGTGAGAGATAGGAGGGAATGAACATGTGCACACAAGTTTTTTTAATTGGGAAGATTTTTTTTAAATGCTTGCCTATGAGGAGAGGTAGAAAATCATATAGAAGGGCAAAGAGAAAGTCTGTGTTTCTCTGAAAGTGGTTCACGATGCCACTCCCTGTGCTTTTGCATATATTTTAAATCTAATTCCATAATACAACTTATTTAAAAAGTTGGTTCTTGTGTGGGGGGGTGGCATGCATTCATAATCCTAGCACTTTGGAAGGCTGAGACAGGAGGATCACAAATTCAAGCCCAGCCTGGACAACTTAGCAAGACTGTCTTAAAATTGGGGGGGTGGGAGTAGAGAGCCTGGGGACATAGCTCAGGGTAAAGGCTCTTGACTCAATCCCTAGTACCACAAAAGAAGAAAGAAAAAAAGAGAGAAAGAGAAGGAGAAAGAAAGAAGAAAGAAGAAAGAAAAAGAAAGAATGAGAAAGAAAGGAAGGAAGAAAGGAAGAAAGAGAGAAAAAAAGAAGCAAAGAAGGAGGGAAGAGTGGGGGATAAAAAGAAATAAAAAAAGAAAGAAACTAATTTAACTTTTAATCTCACACTGGCCAGTAGACCTTACAGTATACAGCAGAGCCAGTACCAACCTAAAGTCTGACCCTGGACTCACGCGAGACACAGCATCAGCGACGAGATGGTTGGTGGCAACTATCTGTTCCACAGCCACACTGACCGATACACAGCCTGCATTTCACCTTCCAGCTCTGACCTTGGGCTTTTCCTCCTGGCTTGAAGGGTCTGGATTCCCCTCACAGAGGACTCATCTCTAGTTTGACCTCCAGTGTTTCTTTTATATACTCGAGGAAAGCTGGGCATGATTGTAAACACCTGTAATCCTTGCATTCAGAAGGCTGAGGCAGGAGAATAAGAAGATTGCTCTGAGTTTGGGACCAGCTTGGGCTACATGGTGAGTTCAAGGCCAGCATGAACTACATAGTGAGACTTGGTCTCAAAATAAACAAACAAACAAACAAACAAACAAACAAACCCTAATATATTCTCAAGGACACAGAAGCCAAGAGCTTAGACTCTAGCTCTGCCTCTTCCTTGGCTCTGACCCCAGGCCCACAAAGGACACGGAAGTACAATGGCAGTCTTGTTTGTTGCTGCCCACTCGTTCTATAAGTAAGGGTCACTTGTTTTGGTCCAGTGGTTTTGAATATTCTCTGTCTCCTTTTTCGTGTATTCCTTCTTTTCCTCTTTTTCTTCTAAATCTACCTCTTTCTCCCACCCTGCTGTTAAATGTGACTTCCGTTAAGTCTCCTTAAAAGGAAAGGGATATTTCCTTCTTTTTCTCCACCCCATCCCACTGCTTGAAATACAGATACAGTGGCTGGAGCTCCAGTAGCCATCTTGGGCCATGAGGATAAGGGTCACTGTTATGGTTGATACATTGTGTCAACTTGGGGAATCTAGAGGTTTGGCTAAGAGACTCAGCAGTTTGCCTCTTGGGGTGAAAAGGACATGCCCTTACCCTTCTGGGATGTTGTTTATTGTGTTAATTTGAGAAGTTTAGAAGGTTAACTATGCAACTCAGAAGGGGTCCAGGGTGCTTACTTTGTATTCATCCTGAGCCTGTGCAAGAGGCAGGCCTGCAGAGGGTGTGGGTGTGGAGAACCACCCCCACCTCCCCAGAGCGGGTAGACTATATAAAAAAGGAATTGAGGAAGGACTGGCTGCTGGTTCTTCAGAGGAGCTCCGGTCTTCGCCTTCAGCTCGGTCGTCTCCTGGCTTCTGGTGCAGACTGTTGGGCTTCCGTCTGGGACTCTTCAGCCTTCTGGTGTTAGCTCTCCGGCCTTCATCGTATATTCTTCAGCATTCCGTCGCAGACCCATCATCCTTTTGATACGGACTTGCAAGGACACTGCAGCGAGCTCCAGGCCCGGGGCTGGGCTCTTCAATCTCCAGCGTGCAGACACCCTCTGCACGCTTCCTCATCCAACTCTGTAGCTGACCATTGTAAGCCAAACTTGTAATTCCTTGTACATTTGTTTATCTTGTATTATATCTGTTCCTGTAGTAAACCCTGACCAAGACAGTCACATATCCTACAAATGACAGATCAGAGAACTGGCGGCGGAGGGGGGGAGTTTGAGTCTCTGACAATTTTGTGACATCACCATACTACAGGCTGCCTACTTCTGAACCCCATACAAGAGAAATAAACTTCTGTTTAAGTCATTATTATTTTGTGATTTATGAAGACAAAGTTCAACCCCAGTCAATAAATCTTTACCCCCTCTCACCCACCAAGAAGCTCAGAAGCAACTCTGCAGGGCCCAGACTACCTTGGAATACTTCCATGGCAGAGAGAATCTGGCAGTTCATTGTGAGAAGTGCTGTCTTTTAAAGCTTCTGCCCAGAACTGACGCATGTCGTTTCTGCTCACTTTTTACCGACTCACAAAAGTTACAATGGCTGCATCTTTGGGCAACGGGGTGGGAATGTATAATGTATGTGAGAAAAGATTTGGAAATAATAACACAATCCACCTTAACAGTAAAAACAAAACAGAATAACAGTAACAACAACAAAACTAAGCATGTGAGGCCACAGGACTTGCCCGAGTCCTGCAGGCAGTGCTAATGCTGATGCTCTTCCCGTGGTAACTACCGCCTCTCTCTCCAAAGGAGCACACGACTCCACAACTTGTAATGTCTCCAGGGAGACAGTGCCTGGTAAAGTCAGGCTCACATTCTGGGCAGACCCTGCTTGCAGGCATCGCCCCTTCCTATTCTCTACTTGGGGACCGCAGTTATAACCACCCCATCTCTGTCCTACTCTTCCTCACTAGAGCCTCCACATGCACAGGTATTTCCAAAAGCAAAGGGAACAGGGACATTTACAGCATCCAAGGTAGCTGTCTCTGAAACTTTTTCTTTGTTTGTTTTTTTGACACAGGGTTCCCCTATGTAGTTCAGGCTGGCCTTGAACTCACTTTGTAGCCCAGGCTGGCCTTGTACTCGTGGTGATCCTCCTGTCCCAGCCTCCTGAGTGCTGGGATTACAGGTGTGCACCACCATGCCTGGCTCATCTTGGGAACTTTTAATCGAGTCAGATATTTTAAAGATGTAGGCAAAATTGGGAGCACAGGCCCACTCCCAAGTGAGACGCAGGAGAGAGTGAGAGGAGATTCTGTCTTTACACTTTTCTCCCATACCATAAGCCTTTTCAGTGTCTTGCTCTTCTGGACCATTAATTCAATTTCCAAATAGCTAGTCCACCTTTCAACAGCCCATATGTTTTTAATACTTACATTTATAGTTTCTTTAGTTCCAGAAACTTTCTCATGCTCCATTGCCCCAAAAGTTCTTTTTCTGTTTCTGTTAATTTTCTCATGTAATTCTTTCATCGGTTCACTGGGAGCCACTAATTTGACTAAGAAAAAAAAAGGGAGAAAAATTGCCCTTGGGCACATTAAAGGATAATCAGTGTGACATGAACAAGATAAATGCTGTGAAAATGGGAGTCTTGCCATAGATCTCCTAACTAGTGAAAAGGTAAAGAAAAGTGTTGTGAAATTAATGCTAATACACTTGAAAAATTAGATGAAGTGGACAAGTTCATTGGAGAACACAAGTTGTTAAAAGTGACACAAGAAGAAACAAAAAACAAAATAGTCAGGTAACTATAAAATG
The DNA here is from genome assembly GCF_000276665.1 of Chinchilla lanigera. NCBI lineage: Eukaryota > Metazoa > Chordata > Mammalia > Rodentia > Chinchillidae > Chinchilla > Chinchilla lanigera. Next base: position 6,617,393 of record NW_004955481.1, read on the forward strand.
CATTTAATCCATAACTGAAAATCTCTGGCAAAGAAAACCCAGGCCTAGACAGCTTTAGCAGCAACTTCTGCAAAACACGTCACAAGATTGAGCCTCGCCTGGGCAATTTGGTGACTTAGTGAGATTCTGCTGCAAAATATAAAAGACAATTTAAAGGACTGCAAACACAGCCTGATTGGTGGAAAGGCCTTCAGTTCAATCTCCAGTATCAAAAAAAGGGGTGGGGAACTGGGGATCTGGCTTATTGGTAGAGTACCCCTGGATTTGACTCCAGTACCGTGCATACATACTCTTACACATGAAAGAAAGAAAGAAGAAAGAAAGAAAGAAAGAAAGAAAGAAAGAAAGAAAGAAAGAAAAGAAAAGAAGAAGAAAGGAAGACAAGAAAGAAAGAGGAAGGAAGGAAGGAAGAAAGAAAGAAGAAAGAAAAGAAAAGAAAGAAAGAAGGAAAAAAAGAAAGAACAAGATAAATTTTGAGAATTAATAAGCAGGATTAGCAAGGCACTAGAATGAGGTGTCTTTATATCAGGAAAAACATACAAAATGAAATGAAAAGTGACATTTGCAGTAGCATAAAAATATAAAACATCAGGGGCTGGGGATTTAGCTCACTGGCAAAAGCGCCTGCCTGGCAAGCGCAAGGTCATGAGTTCGGTTCCCGGTACCGGAGAAAAACTAAAAAAAAAAAAAAAAATCTAAGAATAAATCTAATAAAATGTTACAAAGTAAGCCTCTAAACAGTATGAAAAATAGCAAAGATCAGAATAAGCGGAGGCATTTACCATGTTCATGGACTGGAAGACTCAACCGTGTAAAGATATCCATTACACCTAAATTATTCTATCCATTAAATGTAATCTCAGTCAAAATCCCCCCAGCTTAAGAGGCTGATTCTAAAAGGCTCAAAATTGCCACACTTTTTTTTTTCAGTAATGGAGATCAAATCCAGAGCCTCTCACACACCAGGTAAGTGCTCTACCACTGAAGTACATTCTTCTGCCCAGCTACACCATTCCTCAATGAGGAGAAAAAGATGGGACTTTTAAAAAATAAAGCATCAAAAATTATAATAAAGCTATAGCACTTAAGACAGTGTGGTATAAGTACAAACCAATTAATCAGTGGAATAAAATTTTTAAAAGCTCAGAAACAAACCTAGGTGTATATACACATTTACAGCAGAGGTAGAAGAGTAGATAATTGACAGTATTTTCAATAGATGGTGCTGGGTATATAATTACACATTTTTTCAAAGAAAGAACACATATAACTCCATTTACATGACGTAGAAAATGTGAGAGAAATGTAAAAGGTAGAAGGAAAAAAGGGAAGGAAGGAAGAAAAGGGAAGGGAGGAGGAAGAAAGGAAGAAAACGCGTCTAGATGCGAGGGAATTCTTCGAGATCTCATAGAGGAAGAAATGTTTTGAACAGATTATCTGAAATACCAGGCATAAAGGAAACAGTTGCTAAATTGACATTATTAACTTAAGGAATTTTGATTATCAAATGAGGTTAAGAGAATAGAGCAAACCACAAGTGAAAGAAAATATTTGCAACATACATGGCCACAAAAGACTCACATTCCTAGTTACATTTTTACATTTTTAAAATGTTACATTGTTACATTTTTTCAAATCAATTAAAAAAAAAACTAATCAAAAAGAAAACCAAGCAAGGGATTTGAAACAGCACTTCACAAAAGAGAGATACAAATGACAAATAAAGGAAAAGATACTCAACTTGATTATTAACCAGGGAAATACAAAATAAAATATATTATAATACCATCACATATCCACGAGAATGGCTAAAATTATACAGGGACAACACTAAGTGTCAGTCAGGACACAGAGCAATGACTATTCCCATTTGCTCCTGGTGGGCCTTTAGCTTGTAACCACTCTGGAAAACTGGCATATACTAAAGCAGAGAACCTACACAGCCTGTAACCCAAATTCACTCCTAGGCCTGTACCCAATACCAATGATACATTCTATTCCATGGCACCAAAAGACACATAATGCTCATAGCAGCATCATTTATAAAAGGCAAAAACTAAAAATAACCCAAGTGGTCATCAGAATGGAATGAATGAATACATTTTGATGTTTAGAGAATGATGCACTACAGCCACATGCATGATATCGTAAATGTAAGATGGGTCCAAATAAGCCAGCACAAAGGTGTACATACTTTCAATTCCATTTCTATGAAGTTCAAAAACGGGTAAAATAATACCAGAGTTTAGGGACACATGCATAGTGGATAAAGTAAGAAACAAAAGTAAGGAAGCTGGGTGTGGTGGTGCACACCTGTAATCCCAGCACTCAGGAGGCTGAGGCAGGAGGATCATTGTGAGTTCGAGACCAGCCTGGGCTACAAAGTGAGCTCAAGGCCAGCCTGAACTGCACAGTGAGACTCTGTCCCCAAAAAACAAAACAAAACAAAGAGTAAGGAAGACAACTGGGCATTCAGCTCAGTGGTAGAGTGCTTCCCTAGCACCTGTGTGGCCCTGGCTTCAATCCCCAGTACCACACACACACACACACACACACACACACACACACGCAAACCACAAACACACACACACACACACACACTCACACACGAAGAGAGTGACATTAAGATTGTGGTTACCCAGAAGAGGGAGTAGTGGGGATAAATGATAAGGGAAGCTTCCAGAATGCCAATGTGAACTATTTCTTTTCTGACCTTGAAGGGCAGTGTTACACTGGTGTTTGGTTTATGCTAATCCACTGAAATGTAGGTTTTGATTTTTTCCCCTTTGTGTACCTATGTTATATATTTTTAAAGAATTAAGTGTTATAAATAGTATTACTGCCAATATTTAAAAATAAAATATGCATAAGACAAACATGAGAAAACATAGAGGGAGAAACTTTTGGTTTGATTAGTTTACATAGTCATGAGCAATTTTTATCTTGGAGATCTGTCATTTGAGCATTTTTTCCCAATAATGTAACTTCTAAATAAATATGAGAGAACAAGTACTAGGGAAGATAAATTAATCCAGAATGAGCAGAGGCCTGTAAAATGTGATAAAGAAAACACAAAGGAATTTTTAAAGGTCTGCTCAGAGAAAAGAAAAAAAAAAAAGCCAAGGGTGAGGTCAGGGCTTGGGGGGATTTTGATGTAGTAACATAACCAGGTGAAGGGGAGAAGGCAGACCCACTGAGCTTTTGTTTGGCTTCTGACTTCAGAATAATCTTCGCACTAAGAAGACACATCACAAAAATGGAACGAAAGCCAGTGCTGAATGAACAATCTGTACAAACAGGCCAGAGGAGTCAGCACAGTTTGTGAGAGGTCAGACAGCTGGAGCGGGGCCAGCGGGCCGAGGATGAGGAGATACACCACAGCTCCATACACGGAGCGCCCAGCCAAGGGCCCTGAGCGAAGTACAAGCAAACTGTGGACCTTTCTGCAGAAAGCGCTGCTCCCTGGGAGCCTCCGGGGAGCCCGCAGGAAGCCTCAGCAATTAGGATTCATTTTACACATTCAGAGATTCAGAGGACGGAACGTGTCGGGCAGAGTTCAGGTAGGGGCCCATGTGGAGATTTTTCTTTTCTCTTTTCCAATCAGATTTTACTGGTACATTTTAGATATATAGATATATACATATAACGGTCACATTCATCATAGAGAATTTGTACCTGTGCATGACGTAACTTGTTTCTTTTTTCCCATTCCTCTACCCTCCTTTCAACCCCTCCTCTCCTCCCCATTTACAAAAGCTTTGTTTCCATTTTTTTCCTCCTTTTGTCATTTTTAAAATAACTTTTCCCTTCTTTCCTTCTTCCCTCTCTCCTCCGTTGTTCCCCTCCTCATTTGAATATTTTCTTCCCATTTCACAATACCTGTTATACATTTTGGTCCTTGTTTACACTTTTGGTTTCCCGCACCAGAGAAACGATGTGGTATTTACACATGTGTGTCCAATTTATTCTACTTAAGAGTATGGTCTCAAGGTGGATTCATTTGCTTAGAAATGTCTCCAGCATATCCTTCTTTACGGCAGAGTAGTACTCCATTATATTAGAAAAAATACCACATCTCTGTCCATTCACCAGCTGATGTTTCCAAGATTTAGCTATTACAAACGGTGCTGCTGTAAACATGGGTGTGCATATATCACTTCGGTATGATGCTTTTAATTCTTCTGGGAAGATACCAAGAAGGGGGCTAGCTGGGTAGAATGGAACCAGCCTTAGTTTTCTGAGGAAGCTCCACACTGATTTCCATGTGGAGATTTTGGTAAATTTGATATATTTCAGTTATTTTCTAGAAAAATGGGGTGACTACTTCAAGTGGGAAACACTGATTCGAGGTCCTAAAATTGGACTGGGAGGGGACGATGGGGTATGTGATGCTGCAGTAATAAGGGGACCCCGAATCTTGGCAGCTTGAAGCAGCAAAGCTCAGTTCTCACTCCTGCACTTAGTGCCCTGCCTGGGAGCAGCTGGCGGCTCCACTCTGCACCTGTCCCCCGCCCCAGGCCCCAGGCTGAGGGAGCCACGCCCACAAGGAGGGCAGCATGGCAGGAGGAAGGACTGTGGAAAGCCAGGGGTGGCTCTGAAAGTGACACCCAGGCATAACAAGGCGAGTCTTATGGCCACGGTTAATTTCAAAGATGGTGGGCAAGGACAATCCTACCCCCACGGGGAGAACGAGGAGCCAGGAGTGTGTGGGCACAGCACCATGAACCTCCTCAGACCGGGGCCGCCAGCACCTCACACAGCGATGCAAGTTTACTCAAAATGCAGGCTCTGAGCTGGGTGTGGTGGTGCACACCCAGTACTCACGAGGCTGAGGCAGGAGGATTGCCAGGAATTCGAGGCCAGCCTGAACTACATAGCAAGACCCTGTCTTAAAAAAAAAAAAAAAAAAAAAAAAAAAGCAGGCTCTGGGCAAGAAATGACTGGATAGAGACTCAGCCCTTTGGCATCTGACTGGGGTCCCAGGAGCAGCAGCCAGTCAGAAGCCCAGACCCGCACAGCCGGTGGCTGAGGATACAGCCAGGGCAGCGGAAGCGGATGAAGGCAGTGTTCGCTGGCCCACCCTTTGTCCACGGCTGTCATCTCCAGAGCCTTGCTTCTCTTCCTGTCTGCCCATCCTCTGTCTCAGACCTCTTGGCCTTGAGGCTCAGAAATGATGTACGGTATACGTGTCTTAGTATTACTTTCATCAGTCTACCAACATTGAAACAAAAACACAATCACCCAAACCCAGAAACAACCTGAACGTTCAACAGCGGAGTTGTTTAAATACTTGCCAGTCTAATCATTTGCATGGGCTACGACAGCTACTTAAAGTGACACTGTAAATGAGCATTTGGTGGCAGCACGCTACAGGATGGAGTGTCCTTTTTAGGAAGGGGCCCCCGATGGTGAAGCAGCACCTCACGGAGAGGGGCTCCGGCAGTGTTTGCATCTGTGCTGATGGGCAGGAGGTGTTCAGGTCGCCTGGCACTGCCTGAGAAATCAGAAGGTTGAAGAATAATCATCTGGAGACAGCAGACCATCAAGAACTGGACTAAGGAGACACCTTCACATGCCAGCATGGCGACTGGCTTTTCCTCTACAGCTACTGATGAGGCTATTTGTATGCAAACAAGTGTGAGAAAATTTGACCCTGGCCAGCCTCTGCCTGGCTGCTGGCCGGGAGGCTCCCGCACAAAGCTGTGGTTGCCGGGATGCAGCATGGAGCCTGAGGTAGGAAGCTCTCTCCAATAACTACAGGAGAGTTCCTATAACTACGGGAACACACACACTTCCTGGATATGACCACTCCATTTCTCTGCTCCCCAGGTTTCTAGGCCTAAAGTGAAGCTCCATACTGTGATGAACAGCACAGGCTGCTGGGGCTGGACTCTGGAGAGGGTTGCACAGAGGGAACGTAAGGGAGACATTCGACCGTTCTGGCCTCAAAGCCACCACATGTGAAGCACTGCAGTGTGTCAGAGACTTGTGGCCAGATATAAATTACGTACAAAGGGCTTAGGGAAGTGCATTCAGTAAATATGAAGCATCTAAATAAAACATCTTATACTAAATTTCAGCCTCTGAATTTCAGCCAAGAATTTGTGAGCCACTCCGAGGATCTTTGTGGGTAAATGGGAAAATCTGAAACCGGTAAATAGTGTCTTCGTTAATTTTCTGTCATTGCTGAGACAAAATATCTAAGATCCAAAACTGAAGGGGTTTGTAGAGGTTCAGTCCATAATCAGCTGGCTCCAAGGCAAGGCAGGGTGATTTGGCAGAACGGTATGCAGAGAGAACCAGTTCACGGCGAGCAGAAGACATCAAAGCAAGCGGTGACCACAGCTCTTTCTAACCTTATATCTTATCCAGGTTACTTCGGTGGTAGCATTCACACCCTTAATCTTAGCGCCCTTAGTGCCCTAGCATTGCACCATGAGTCAATCCCCCATCACACCCTAGATCCACCCGCCTCTGAAAAAGTCCCATCTATGCCTGTATGAGGCTTTGCAGGGACATCTAAACATAAGCTATACAATAGTAAAACCATATGAAGCCCGGGCTGGCTGGACACCTGCCAAGGAGAATCATTAAGGAATTAGTGTCACCTTTCAAAGCAGTTGTTCAGTGGTGTGATTTAAGTAAGCAATTCAGAACATAATAAAATGATGCTGCAGATCAATAAAGAAATCATTCAATATTGTTTACCTTGCAGGGGAAAGTAAAGCCATTCTTGCAAGGTGGCACTGCACTCAGAAATGGATTCCTTGGCTGGGCATAGTGGCGCACACCTGTAATCCTAGCACTCAGGAGGCCGAGGCAGGAGGATCGTTGCAAGTTCAAGGCCAGCCTGGGCTACAAAGTGAGTTCAAGACCAACCTGAACTGCGTAGTGAGACCCCCATCTCATAAAACAGAAAGAAAGAAGAAAGAAAAAGAAAGAAAGAAAGAAAGAAAGAAAGAAAGAAAGAAAGAAAGAAAGAAAGAAAGAAAGAAAGAAAGAAAGAAAGAAATTCCTGCAGGTGATGGAGCTCAAAGAGGTGCAGGAGGAGAGGTGTACAGGGGATTTGGGGAAGAAACAGGCATGTGTGTGTATGGGGTGTGGCGTGTTCATTTCTCTTCCCAGGGAAACTGCTGGGAGCCTGGGATCCCCGGTAGGGAGTCAGGAACCACTGTGTCCCCTCAGCTCCTCTGGGGCCCTACAGGATTGATGGGCTGAGTGTGGTTGTAACATGCAGAGGCAGATATATTTCTCATTGTACAGCATCCGTGCAAGCCAAATGTGCTACCCAGAGCTGACCCCAAGAAATTATTTCAATTCGTTGATTAAAATCATGACCCATTCCAATCCAGATCCATTCTCACAATAGAGGAAAAACTGTTATTGCTTCCAGCAGCAATAAAGCCCCTTCTACGAATGGCTTTCAGCTTACCTCCTGACTAAAATGCCTAAAGTGGGACTGATATTCCCACTCCGTTCCTCTCCCCAGGACACTTCATCTCTGATCCTGCTCTGATTTTCCCCTCAATATCATTTATCACTTGCTAATATATTATAGCATTTACTTATTTATTTGGTGTCTTTACTATCTGTCTCCTAAAGGGGTTCAGAACATGTCACCTGAAAATATGCCCCTTGTAGTATAGTGATTATTTTGAGCTCAAAGAAATTGAGCACTGACCCAGGAAAAGTCAGTTACTTTCCCTGAATGACCTAATATAAAGTACTGTATACATCTTCTCTTTTGTAAAGGATATTTTCATTCATAAAGTTACCAGTACCAGGAAGAGAGCTATTCCTAGGCAGTCTTTATCACTTGAGATTCTTACCTGCATAATACTACCTTATTCATCAGACATTTACTGACCTTCTTTATGGGAGCCTCACGCTCCCATAATGTCTCCACCACTTCCCCAAATCCCCAGGTCCCTGTTGCCTTCTGTAGCTCAGGATGACGCATGACCTCCAGCCACCTGGCTGCCTCTTCCGGTCTCATGTTTTTATAGGAGCCTTTGAGTACCTTTGGAATTACACTGGTTTCTCTCAGTTAATCTATCTTCTGTTAGTAATTTGCAGACCACTCAAAGAACCCAGAAAAGTTTCTTCTGGAAGCAGGTTTTTCCCTCTTCTCAAACTACGAGCCCCAGAAGAACAGGATTTTACCTTTTTTGCTCATTGATGGACCCAAAGTGCCTAGTATAGAATCTGGCAACTGGCTGATCCTTTATAAATGTTTGTTAAAGTAATGTATTCTGATAGGGAAAGAATTTCTCTCTTTCTTGCTTTCTGACAGGGTCTCACTGTCTAGTTCAGGCCGGACTTGAGTTCACTATGTAGCCCAGGCTGGCCTTGAACTCACAGCGATCCTCCTGCCTCAGCCTCCTGAGTGTTGGGATTGGCTAGAGAAAGGCTTTCTAAATTTCATATCAAAAAAAGAAAACACAAAGGAATATACTGGTAGATATGCTCATGCAAAAATGTAAACATTTCTGAACCTCGGTCACAAAACTAAAACAAAATAACAGTTTTATTCCACAAAACTAAAACAAAGTAACAGCAGATCAGTAAAATAATTTCTTTTTTTGTCTTTTTTGAGACAGGGTCTCACTATGCAGTTCAGGCTGGACTTGAGCTCACCTTGTAGCCCAGGCTGTTCTCAAACTTGCAACGATCCTCCTGCCTCAGCCTCCGAAGTGCTGGGATTACAGGCATGTGACACCATGCCCAGTGAAATTTTCTTTCTCTCTCTCTTTCTTCCTTCCTTTCTTTCTTTCTTTCTGTCTTTCTTTCTTTCTTTCTTTCTTTCTTTCTTTCTTTCTTTCTTTCTTCTTTCTTTCTTTCTTTCTTCTTTCTTTCTTCTTTCTTTCTTTCTTTTTTTCTTCTTTCTTTCTTTCTTTCTTTTTTTGGTACTGGGAATAGAACTCAGGACCTTGCACTTGTCAGGCAGACGCTATGCTATTGAGCTAAATCCCCAGCCCAGTAAAATGACTATATGTCCATATAATTTGCTCTCATGAGAACAGAGTGATATATTGTAAAGTGAGAAAAACAGATTCTAAATTGTTTATCCAATGTTTATTCAAAAACATACAGGAGCCAGGCGCAGTGGTATATGCCTGCAATCCCAGCACTGAGGAAACTGAGGCAGTTGGGAGTTCGAGACCAGCCTGGACCACAAAGTGAGCTCAAGGCCAGCCTGAACTGCATAGCGAGACCCTGTCTCAAAAAGACAAAACAAAACAAAACAGGAAAGATGATACTTTCACCAGGATAATCTCTTGCGAGACCAATTGTTAAAGTGATACTTATCAGTACCCTAGTGATTATTATTCCTTTTGTGCTTAGGAGTTCATGAAGTAGTACAAAGATTCTTCTCTCTTTTTTCTGTGGTTCTGGGATTGAACCCAGAGTTTTATGCACTTTACACAAGCATTCTACTGAGGGCCATTCCAGAGCTTGGCCAGTGGATGAATCTTTAACACACTTCTACAATTGATTCTGTGGGCGACCACTGAAGGGGAATCTTATAAATTTCTATGTCCTGCATTAAATCTGATTCAGAGTGCGTGCAGTCTTTTGAGGTGCCTTGCCCCGGCCCTGCAGACTCTTGTAAGCACTAACACAGTCCCTAAGGGTTCATGTGTTGAAACTTAGTACTCAGAGTAACAATGTGTTAGGTGGTGTGATTTCTTTTCTTTACAAAGTATCTAGCCTCAGGTATCTCATTACAGTAACAGACTAATAGCAGAAGAAAGTGCTGCATGTGTATGCAAGCCACACAAAACAAAGAGACACTCCCTCCCCCGAGGGTGCATGTTACAAGGAGCCAGACTCGAGAAAGGTGGGGGTGGGGGACAGTTTAGCTGAGTGACTGAGGCAAAGGGTGCAGGGCATTAGAGACCAAATAGGAGAAGGTGGATGCACACATGGGCAGGCAGCCTAGCACATAACTGCCAGAGTCTTAGTCTGCTTTCCGCTGCCATGACAGAATACTCAGATTGGGCAACTTATAAAGGGAAGAAATTGATTTCTTGCACAATCAGATGCTGGCAGGACCACCTACCTGTGTCCTTGCCATGTGCCTTGTTTCCCCAGAGCAGGTAGCCTCAGGGAGTCAGATTCTTACATAGAGCTTCTCAGCTTCAGGAAGGAATGTTCCAGCAACAAGAGGCAGATGTTGTGTCACCTTTCCTGAAGTCGCACAGTGTCATTTCTGTGAGCTTCTTGGACTCCAAGCAAGTCACAAACCTGCTCAGATTCAAAAGGAAAAAAACACAGACCCCCACCCCCACCCCATCCTTCAGTGGAAGAAGTGTTGAAGTCATGTTGTCAAAGAATATGTGGCTAGTACGCTACTGTTGCTGCTGTTTTTGTAAAACACAGTCTGTTGCAAATATCAATGTTTGTTTCCTGATTTTGCTGGTAGTGCTGTGTTTATGTAGAAATAGACAGCAGAGTATTTTGTGGGTGGTGGGGCATCAGATCACAAATGATTTCAGAAATAAAAAGTTCTTTATACTGTGTCTGCAACTTTTCTGCAAGTCTGAGATAGTTTAAAAATACAACATACTTAAAATTCAGTGAGAAGGTGTACATTCTGATAGAAAAGCAGATGGGTGTTTGAGGAGGCATATTATGAAGAATAAGCAGAACTGGTAAATACATAATAAATATGTTCTGTCATGGTAATCAAACAAATGCAGATCATAAATAGCAAGAGGATGCCCTTGCAAGGATTTCTTTTTTTGTCTTTTTGAGACAGGGTCTTGCTACGCAGTTCAGGCTGGCCTTGAGCTCACTTTGTAGCCCAGGCTGGCCTCAAACTCACAATGATCCTCCTGCCTCAGCCTCCTGAGTGCTGGGATTACAGGAGTGCACCACCATGCCCCTCTCCATCCTTGCAAAGATTTTTACAATACAAACCATTGGTGAAAGCAGGAAGGGCATTACCCTTCAGGAAAGGAACTCTCAGCAATACATGTATTTCCCCAAGACGTTCAGAGGGATTTGTGATAACGTGTCAAATGGCTCCACGAACTATCACATTACAGATGTGCAAGTGTTAATTAAATCAGACCCCTACTATTGGATTTGTAGTTTTCAAAAAATACCTAAATGATCTTATAATTAAAATATTTGTATATTAAACTTTACACATATCTTGAAGTGGGATTTCTAAAGACTGCTCCCCCTGGGGGACTGCTGAGACACCTTTGACTGATCACTGAGCTTGTGTCTCAACATATTTTATACCTTTTGATACCGTGTCTATCTCTGACTTCCATGTGCCAGGGAACAACACAAACGACGACTATTCAGTGCTGTTCTTGCTCAGGCACCAGCTGCCCTACCCTCTGCCTGGCCCCCGGGAGAGGCAGTGCGGAGATGGGTGTCGTTGGTCTGCAGTCCAGCCAAGCCTGGGAACACAGCCTCTGAATTATAGGTTGGAGCACCTTAAATTATTGGTTTTCTGAGGGTCTAACTGACATCTGGCGAGCCAGAAAACAAGCTAGCTCTGTTTACACAGGAGCCTCCTCCTCCTCCTCCTGCTCCTGCTCCTCTCCCCCTCCTCCTCCTGCTCCTCCTCCTCCTCCTGCTCCTCCTCCTCCTCCTGCTCCTGCTCCTGCTCCTCCTCCTCCTGCTCCTGCTCCTCCTCCTGCTCCTGCTCCTCCTCCTGCTCCTGCTCCTCCTCTTGCTCCTGCTCCTGCTCCTCCTCCTCCTGCTCCTGCTCCCCAACCCTGAGAGGCTGAATTGGGTCCCTTGACTAAGTTGTAACGTGACCCTCACCCTCTCCACAGGGCACACGAATGTTCTGAGCCACAGCAGCATCCCTGCAGGCCTATGCTCTTTTCCCAGGGCAGGCTCACAGACTGCAAGCCCTCTGGAACACCTTGCACCCTGAGCTCCCCCGTCTGCATTATGAACCTTGCAGAAAGCCACCCTCCAGCACCGCACTCCCTCGCAGCAGCCTTCCAGGGTCTGTGGAGCCAGGTCTCATTTGTTGTCCACTTTCCTGACTCTCTGGCCCAACTGCCAGTCACTTCAATCCACTCATTCTAATCCTGCCGCTTCATAGCCTCCTCAGGGGTCTTGGTAGTCACAATACATGACACTCATAAAAGAGTAGTACCTACACTATATAAAAAGCTCATACAAATCACTAAGCAAAGGAGAGACATTTAAAAATTGCCCAAGAATGTCAAATGCAGACCACAGAAGAAAAAAACCATTAACAGTCAATAAGCCTATGAAAGAATGCTCAGTTTCACTTGGAAAATTTTGTACAACATTGAGATACAATTTCACACCCATAAATTGGCAAAATGTGTCTAATTTGACAACACTAAGTATCACAAGACAGTTGTGGAAATGCTGCTTTTATATAGATGATGGAAATATAAATGGGAATGTCTATTTTTGGAGAGCAATTTGGTATTATCTAGTAAAGTTAAAAATATGCATAGGTGATAACCCAACTATGACAGATTAAAGGGAAATGTAAGCTCAGCATGGTGGTGCATACCTATAATCCCAGCACTGAAGGAGGCTGAGGCAGGAGGATCACAAGTTTGAGACCCACTTGGGTAACTTAGTGAAACTGTCTTGGGGGAAAAAAAAGCTGGAGGTAGAATTAATATTGTTAAAGAGGCTATATTACCAAAAGCAATATATAGATTTAACACAAATCCCTACTAAAACACCAACATTATTTTACAGAACTAGAAAAAAAAAAAAAAAACACTCCTAAAATTTATATGGAAGCAGAAGAGACCCAGAATAGTCAAAGTTATTTTAAGCATAAAGAGCAAAATAAGAAGCATCACAATTTCCAATTTCAAGTTATACTACAAAGCTATAGTAACAAAAAAACCAGCATGGGAGTGGCACAAAAATAGACACATAGATCAATAGAATAGAAGATTCAGAAACAAACCCATATGCCTAGAGCCATTTGATTTATTTATTTATTTATTTATTTATTTTTTGAGACAAGGCCTTGCTATGGAGTTCAGGCTGGCTTTGAACTCATCAGGCAGCCCAGGCTGGCTTCAAACTCACAGTGATCCTCCTGTCTCCCAAGGGCTGGGATTACGGTGATGCTCCATACCACCATGTCTGATTTTTGACAAAGGCTTTAAAGCATACACGGGGGACTAGATTGCCTCTTTAACAAATGGTGCTGGGAAAACTGGTTATCTGCGTGTGGAAGATTGAGACTAGGTCCACATCTCTCACCTTGTACTAAAACCAAATAAAAATAGACAAATGACATAGACATAAAAACAGAAACTTTGAAACTGCTGGAAAATAACAGGGGAAACACTTGAAGGCACAGGCACAGGCAAGGACTTTCTGAACAGAATTCCAGTAGCATAAGAAAAAGTACCAAAAATCAGTAAACGGGACCGCATCAAACTAAAGTGTTTCTGCACAGTGGAGGAAACAATCAACAGCATGATGAGACAACCTGCCGAATAGGAAAAAATTTTTTCCAGCTGCTCTTCTGATAGAGAACTAATACCTAGAATATACAAAGAGCTCAAAATAATTAACTCCCCCAAAATGAACGGTCCAAACAAGAAATGCACAAATCAACTGGATACACACTTCACACCAGAAAAGTACAAATGGCCACATGAAAACATGTTCATCATCTTTGGCCATTTGGGAAATGCAAATTAACAAAAAAGACTCTGGATTCCATCTTTCTTCAGTCAGAATGCTTATGAAGAACACCAAAAAGCAACAAGTGCTAGTGAGGACACAGGGAGAAAGGAACCTATCAGATTAATATTATCCCTTGGTTATTGCAGACTGATCAGGTCTGCAATCTCCCAAATGAGTGGATGGCAAAAGCTAAATGAAAGAGACAAATGAATTGATTTCAGGCTCCAGGAGGATCAAAACCCTCTCACAGAATTCGAGATTCTCTGTGAGCTAAGACCCAGACCTTCTCTAGGTAGCCAGTATTTATTTAGTTATCAGAACAAGGGAGGGGAATATTCAAGAAGGGAAGTGCTCAAGGACTTCTTCAAGTAAGGTATTAAGCTAATCTACCCAGGAATGAGATGTCTGAGGCTAGTCTTTACCTAGTTGAGGTTGGATCCAGGTGTCCTTGGCTGTGACCTTGTCTTATCCTTTGATGCTTTCTGGCTTCACCCGCCATTATGGGCCTCAGCAGTGACCAGTGACTCACAGAGGTTCACTTACTAGAAGTCCGTTGCCCATCTCCAGACAAGGGGCCTAGGCCCTGGACAGACTCACAAGTAAACATGGAAAACTAGTTGGTTAATTTAAGTCTTGCTCATAGCTGCTTCATTGTTGGTGGAAATGTAAACTTCTACATTGTTGGTGGAAATGTAAACTAGTACAACTATACTTGAAATCAATATAGAGAGGCCTCAAAAACCTAAAAATAGAAATTCCATTTGACCCAGCTATTCCTCTTCAGGGTATATTTCAGGGTATATTCCCAACAGAGTTTAAAAAAATCATACTATAATGACGCCTGCATACCCATGTTTATAGCAGCACAATTCACAATAGCCGAGCTCTGAAAACAGCCTCGGTACCCATCAATGAACGAACAGATAGAGAAAATGTGATGTGTGTGTGTGTGTGTGTGTGTGTGTGTGTGTGTTTTACTCAGCCATGAAGAAGAATGAAATCATGACATTTGCAGAAAAATGAATGGGTCTTGAGACCATAAGGTTAAGTAAATCAGACCTAAATATAAATAAATTAAAAATCAAAATACAGACAGACATTTTGGAGCTGGGGAAAGGGATCAGGGGAAGGGGGGAGTGGGAGGGAAGAGGAGAAGAATGAGAGAAGGAATGGAAAATGAAGGATATGGTATATATAATCTTAATACCCCCAGACAAATGCAAATATTATGTATGGAAAACACAGACCAATAAAAAAAAAGTTACAAAAGGAAAAAGGGCCAGGGACATAGCTCAGAGGCAGAGCATCCCTACTTTGGTCCCCAGTACTGCACCAATACTTTTTTTATTTTTTAATTTTTATTTATTTATTTATTTTTGTCTTTTTGAGCCAGGGTCTCACTATGCGGTTCAGGCTGGCCTTGAGCTCACTTTGTAGCCCAGGCTGGCCTCAAACTTGCAACAGATCCTCCTGCCTCAGCCTCCCGAGTGCTGGGATTACAGGTGTGCGCCACCACGCCTGGCACCAATACTTTTTTAAAAGGCAAATGCAAATTCTTTGCCACTCATCCCATTGGGGAGTGGGGTCTATTTGTACTTCCCTTGCTCCTGGCTGACCTATAACTTGTTTTGACCAAAAGAATCCAGTGAAAGTAATGCTGTGTAATCTCAAGGCCACCCCTTAAAAGGGCTGCAGCTTCCATGGTGGTGTTTAGAATGCTCCTTTCTGGAGCTTGCACCACACTATGAAGAAGGCCCAGCTCGCTGCGGGAAGATCTTCCACTCACCCCAGCGTCCGTCTGACACCCCTGCAGACAGAAGAACCTGCCACAGAAACATGAGAAGTAGTAAGTTCCTCTTACTGTCAGCTGTCAATTCCTTACACAGCAATAGGAAGTTGCGACCCAGCAGGTCCGCTCCTGGGTGTAAACTCTGGGGATGGTCTCCCACACAGGTACAGTGAGACAGGTACAGCATGTGTGCGTTTGCCAAGGCATCCTCTGGAATAGCACACACAAAAAACAAACAAAAGCAGAACAAGGGGCCAGGGATATAGCTCAGTGGCACAAGCACCTGCCTGGCAAGCACAGGTTCAATTCCCAGTACCAAAAAAAAAAGAAGAAGAAGAAAAAGCAAAAATGACCTAATGTCCACTAACAGGAGCCTGGGTAAACAGGAGTAGTCACGCAACAGAATACTGCATAGCTCTTACAATCATAAGCCAGACCTACATATGTCACCCAGGATAAATCTCACTAACAAAATAGGAGGCGAAAAAAGGAGGCTGCCCGGCTTGATAGCTTTTATGAAAAAGGTACAGTCATGCAAACAACCCCATGCATGTTTATGGATGCTTTCGTGCTTAAAGCACAAAACATGTTTAGAATGAGGAACCACAGTCTCGGGTCCCCTGTAAAGAGGGCAGAGGGTGTCAGGGAGGGAAATGACACAGGGAGGGAGAATCCACAGGGAACTTTAGTCTGATTTGGGAGGCTAAGTTTCTTTTATTTGACGTAAAGCAAAAATGGCAAGATGTTGGCATCTGGGAGAGCTGGGAAGGGTGCTTGTTCCTCTGACACAGAAAATACTTCATTAAGAAATGCATAAAACAAAAAAATGAAAGAAGAGAATGAATGAATGACCCTTCATCCTCCCTTAGATCCATGGAGAGTGAGGATCTGCCCAAGTTCACACGGCTCCCAGCGGCAGACCCCAGGGCCTTGCTGTGTCCTCCAGGGTGACATCAATGTCCTCCACATTCTGCAGTTCCATCAACCCTCCAAAAAGCAGCTCCACCTGACACCCTGCCTGGCTTGATTGGGAGCAAGGTCTGGGGGTTTTAGCTCAAAGTTTTGAGCCTAAGTATCTGCGATGGCTTGAACATTTACGCTCTTTCCCCAAGATCCTAACTCCCAAGGTGATAATATAAAGAAGGCCTTCGGGAGGTGACCAGGTCCTAAGGCTGGGCCCTCGTAAAAAAGACCCCTGTCCCTCCTGCTATGTGGGGACACAGCAAGAAGGCACCATCTGTGAACCAGAAAGCAGACCCTCACCGTGTCTCAATGTGTCAGTGTCTTTTTCCCGTTTTGACGGTGCTGGGGATTGAATCCAGGCCTTCGCACCCTGCTACATCCACAATCCATTTTTTTTATTTTGAAACAGGTTCTTCCTAAGTCTCTACACTGCCCAAGCTGGACTCGAACTTGCAATCTTCCTGTCTCAGCCTCCTACTGTACTGGGATGACAGGCCTGTGTCACCAGGTCTAGGCTGCTGGCACGTTGAACTCGGAGTTTCTCCCCTCTGTAATTAGGAGAAATACATTTCTAAGTTACTGTGTCTAGCTTACGTTGTTAAGGCAGATGAACCTGACCAAGAAAGTACTTTTACATACTGTCCACGTTTAGACTCCTGGTTGCCCATAGTGCCCAGAGAGGAGCTGGTGTCTGAAGCCAAGGGCACCCTAGCAGGACAGGGCCACTCAGTGGACCAGGGCCTCAAGGACCCCTTCCTCCCTTCACTCTCCCCTTCCTCATGTGCCTTTCTTCCGTCACCCGACATCTTGGAACCCAGGAATGACAGGCAGAATGACGAAGGGAGGGGCTCTGCCAAGCCCTCTAGGAGAGGGGTCAGCTAGGAACAAATTCTCACCGCTGCTATAGAAATGCGCTAATTGGGGCTGGGGATTTAGCTCAATGGCACAGAGCCTGCCTGGCAAGCACAAGATCGTGAGTTCGATTCCCGGTACCGGAAAAACAAACAAACAAACAAAAAAGGAAATGCACTAATTATCCACCCTAGAGGGGCTCCATCCATACTCTCTGGAGCCACCGTTTTAAGAAACAGCTGCTATCCCACCCAAACACCATTTCCCTCCTTCCTTCCTTCCTCTCTCCCCAGCACCGGCTCATCTCAGAGTCCTCCCAAGTGCTCTGAGGTTGCTTCTGACTCTGCCCACTTGTGCAGTGGTTGGTGCTCTTGGGCTGTGTGCGTGTAGGAGCCTGGTGAGCTGCTGACGAGATGGGCACCGCCCTCTCCACGCTGCACGCGGAGGCTTGGAAGCTGCAGTCGGACAGTTGCGGAAGCACAAGGGCTCTGGAGTCGATTGTGGCTGAATCGGATTCTAGAGCCTCCACCTCCCAGGCTCACGGGCCACATCTGCAGAAGAATCGGGGGAAACTGGGGGACTTCCCTGACTTCTGGCTGGTGCACTGGGGAGGGAGCTGCTGGCATGTAGAATAGGCTGTCTTTGTTGTGGAGAATTATCCCACGTGTTAGGGGATGGTTAATGTCCCTGGCCTCCGCTCCCTGCATGTCAGCAATGTCTCCCGTCCCTGGGAAAACCACGAATATTTCCCAGTCACTGCCTAAGCCTTTGAGCTGGTCAAGAACCCCTAACTCCCTGAGGGCAAGAACTGTGACTTGGGTCACCAAGCCTGGGTACCCTGTAGGGATTCTGTGTGCCTTTACTCCTTTCACATCCTTTTGTTTTAATAATAATGAAAGCGCCCCCGCTCCCAGGCCTCTGTGTATTTGCAGGCACTTGTGTAACACAGTGCCCTGGCCACTTCGCTCCAGGCTGCAGCTAGGCTGGCGGACGGCCCTCGCCTTATAAGTCCTGGAGCTCAGCTCAGCTGGACTTGGCTCTCTGAGCCCTGTGGTGGCGTGAGGTGTCAGGGAGGGCGTGCCAGAATGCAGGGTGACACCGCAGAGCTCCAGGGCACAGTGACACGATAGTTTGCAGACTGGCTTGACTTTAAGCCAAATGACCTGCCCTCTCCTGCTACTCAGCCAGGTCATGGGCTCTCAGCCCAGCTCAGCCCAGAGAGGTCTGTGGACATGTCCGCCCCAAGCTCATGGCCTCTTTGGGTGGTGCCAGCATCAGGGAATGCACTTAGTATAGGCACTGGCCCTTGGGCATGACACCACCCACCTCTGAGCCTGTTTCCTCTTTTGTACAGAGAAACCACGGGACGCTGAAATCACGTAGTGTATCCGGAGAACAAATGCACAGAATTAGGGACTCTGCTGCAACCCTGCTTTCCTCTACCCTCCCTGCCAAGAGGCCTCCCTGTGTGTCAGAAAAAACCCTAACCTGGGAGTCCAGTCCTAGCTCAGGTATTTTCTAGCCAGAGGACTTTCAGCAAGTTATTTTACTTCTTTGAGCATCAGATAAGTATGAAATAAACAGGATCACTATTGCGAACCTTCCTACCTCCCAGAAGCTCTTGCAACAATCAAATGAATTAAGGCTGTAGGAAGATTTTTTTTGGTTTTGCAAACTCCAAAGCCAGTGCAGCCTCCCATCTGCCTCAACCCTAATTTCTGGCCCAAATCCTAACCCCACTGGTGCAGGACGGTGAGCAAGGCCCTGCAATCCATCGCTGGTCAGTTCCTGCATGGGGACAGCTTGCTGGCTGCCAGCACCTTTTAAGGATTTTGAAATTGCACGTATATTCCTTCCATGACCTGATTTCCTCCTCTTTGCTATGTAAAAATCATTACTTTTCTTTTCAAGCTGGCATTTTTCTCTTTGGTGCACGTGTTTTCTGTTCCTCAGAGAGGAAAGCCTCCCCCATCCCAAGTGTTCTGGATAGAGCAGACTGCCAGGGCCCACAGTGATGGCCCTGAGCAAGCGCAGGAGGGGACCACAGGCCCGATCAGGAGCGACTGTCATCTCATTGGTCAGAGAGGGCTCACAGCTGGGCAACTGGGAAAGAGGTTTTATCCCCGCCACTCCCCCTCCTCCCTGCAGTTCACTTCAGTAGGAACAAACTGTGAAACGCTGGGGAACACATCTTGGAAAACACGGAATAGCCCTGCAGAACTGGTAGCCCAGTCACTCCCCCGACACCCCTGGGCCTGCAGGGTCTGAGTCACTCCGTGCTGAGAGGCTGGGGTGAGTACTGTCCTGATACAAGCCATTCCCTCCAGAGGAGATTTAAAGCCAGAGTTATCTGTGCATTTCACCCTTTTAGAGAGAGTGTGCGGCTGGAAGCAGGATAATTTTGATGGGTGTGGCTTAATCCTACTGTGCTGTCCTTGTAAAACTCACTAATCCCCAGACATCGAAGCTCAAAACCCACCCTGGGGCTTCTTTTCCCAGGAAGTTGGCTGCAGTCACATAGCACACGTTGTCCGCAGCTGTGAGTGGATGCCTCACCCCTTGAAATTCCACGATACTGTGCTCCACTGTCTGCAGACTGTTTACACTTTCAAATATTTATCTGGACCTTTCTCATCCACACACACCTCTGTAACTGGGGGCTCCTCCGGCGCAGTGTCAATACAGAGTCAATACAGAGCTGGCTCCCGAATGACCGGATGAGCCAGAGTTCACTCCCTACCCTCTTATCTGACCACCGTCTTCCAGCTGTGCCAACATGGAAACTTCCTGTAAGAACAAGATTCAAATGCCCCCTCCGCTGCTCCTCCACTTAATTGATTCACGTCCAACTTCCAGCGCAGGGCTTGGTGTCAATATCCAAATATCTGCGAGATTAAATTATAACAGTATTGAATATGTACTCAGAACGTACTTAGGTTTGGAAAGAAAATATCACTCCTTTTACTGTCACTGCTGGACATTTCTTATGAGCACCCCGGGGAGACGTGCCAGGTTCAGACTCGCCAGTTAAAGATAGCCCGGGTTAGGGAGGTGGCTCAGAGGCAGAGTGCTTGCCTACATGCCCACGACCCTGGATCCCAAAGCATCTGCCCATCTTACAGACTTCAATGCCGGAGTACACAGCCATTCGCTAGATGCTCTCAGGGTCCCGATACCTATTTGCACATTTCTCATCTCAAACAGGGGAACCTCCTTTTTAACAAAAATCCCATGGAACTGGAAATGGTACTATTTGGCCTTGTCACTTTCCCTGCGTTAGATCTTCCCTCTACCTGAAAACAGCCGGCTTGGGAGTCTTTTGGTGCATGGAGGAAGAAATGCTGGGGTCCCTTTTGCCAGATGTCACCAATGCTAGAGGAACTGAGAACTCCTTGTCCTCAAGCTTATTGTCCTGCTTTAGGTTCAGGTGAAAATGTAACAGTCAGTGGTGCACCATGAGTGTTGTGCTGATAGACATCCACTGCCCTCCAAACCCTCTGTGGCTGAGAAGGAACAAGGTTAATGGGCATGGAAATACATATGAGAAAAATGTTATATGTAATAAGATTATACTTACTACCACAATCTTAATTATATAATCTACCTTCATTCACCAATTTTATATATATATAGTTGTTGTTGTTGTTTGTTTTTTGGGTTTTTTTGCCTTTTTTGAGACAGGGTCTCTCTATGCAGTTCAGGCTGGGCTTGAGCTCACTTTGTAGCCCAGGCTGGCCTCAAACTCACAACAATCCTCTTGCCTCAGCCTCCCGAGGGCTGGGATTATAGGCATGCGCCACCACTCCCAGCTTAATTCTATATTTTCAAACTTGTCTACTTGTTAATATTTACAACTGTCCCAAATGATACTTTTATGGGACAATGTTAGGACTCAAACCCAAGCACTCTACACTGAGCCACACCCTTGGCCCCCAAATCAATGCTTGGAGCACTTTCATTGTCAGTTCCTGGACAAGCAAAGAGAGGTGAATATTTAGAGCTGCCCAACACGCATACACACAAGTGAGTCGAACACGCTTACACTCTACCTTCTTGTTTCAGCACCTTTAGCTTTTGGTTGATAACTTTTCAGCTTAAAAATGCCCCCAACCACAGCGCTGAAGAGCCTCCCAGTGTTCCTGAGTGGAAGACGATGATGTGCCTTGCAGATGAATTACACACATGAGATCAGTTTCCTTTGGACATGAATTAAGGGCTGATGTCCATGAGGTCAGGACTAGAGTCAACAGCACACATTAAATGAGGTGTTTTTAAACAGAAACAGGTGTAAAACAAGGTTGCGCATTGACCAGGTGATGAAAATGTGACCACAGGATCAATGAAAGCCAAGTCCCTATTTCCCCAGAGCAATGGTTTACGGTAAGTCAGTGTTTGCGTGACTTTATAGAACTTAACTGCCCTGAATGACAAGAATTGAAAAAACAAACCCAGTGCACACATTGTACCTCCAGAGGACCTTTATTATAATTTTTGGTCACCGGTATCTGGATCCTCTCGTATGTGTCTTGGCCTCCGAGGAAGCCACCACTCACTGCAGAGCCAGGGCAGAGGCACGTGGCCTGAGCCCTGTCCATCAGACCCACCAGCCCAGCACTGGACGAGATCCCAGGCCAAAAGAGGGGAGAAGTTTGAGAAATGATTGCAGTTTCTGGGGCTGGAGACGGGGGCAGAGACGCCAGGGGTCAGTGCTAGCAGGATTAGTGCAGGCTGTGGTGCCTGGGGCCTCCTGTACCTGCTCTGAGGGTGCTGCCAGGGTACGACTCGGCTGGCTACTCATCCAGGGGTGGCTCGGTATCCTTTTAATAAAGTCCTTTGGGGTCTAAATGAGTTAGAGTTGAGTTGGTCTTTACTGTTCACAGCCAAGAACTCTGTGTTTGTGTGTGTGGGGGGTGATGTGTACACACTAGTATGTGAGCACATATTTAGCTGTGTGTGTACAAGTGAACAGGTGAACAGGAGTCAGGAGGGCTGGTAGAGAGGGCTTCCCAGGGAAGGAGATCCCTGGGCTGGACCTTGAAGGATATCGAGGGTTTGTAGGGGAGCATAGAAGGAGAATCCCAGCAGGTGGATGACATTTACGTCGGCACGGAAGAACAAGCAGCACAGCATGCTGGGGACATCATGAGGTCTCCAGGACACTGGGGGCTGCGGGGAGAGGCAGACGGAGGGGGACGGCTGTCAGGGCAGCCGGCAGCTGCTGGAGGCACTGCAAAGGCCTGAGCTCCCGTTCTCTCCTCCTCATCCGCCCTCAGCACATCTTGCTTTCCGTGGCCCCAGATCATGGCGGCCCACAGTGTCAAGCCAAACAGATCCATTCTGGAGGGTGGAGAAAGCCTGCGCCCTTCCCAGCAGTGCGTTTTGTAACAAGCTATAGAAGCACCTTGTGAGAAGATCAAGGCACAAACAGCGTGGCTGTTTTCTTTCCCTTCAGTGAATGCAGTTGGCACAGGTACTGTGTGTGGCCATGGCGAGAGCTTCCTGTGGTGCTAGGCTTGGGGGAACTGCTGCAGGGTCTGTGTGTCCTGGCAAAGGGGATCCTAGCGAGGAGGAGAGGTGGAGGTCTGCGGAGGACCACCGGGACAGCTCTCCTTAAAAGAAGAGCATTTGGCTAGTATTGATACTGACTAGGACATTTCCTCATCCCCTCAATGGGCTTTAAGCAATGCAAGTGGGTCTAGCCGAGGTGTTGATGTGTGGTCTTTGCAGCAATGGGACAGGTCAGTGATGCCCGCCTACAGCTCCCAAGCAGTATGCCTGAGCTAGGCCTAGTGACACCGCACTGTCGGCTGAGATCAAGCTTTGAGAAAGAAGCCCTGACATCTCAGGGCATGCCGATTACACATCAGAACTGAAGCACCAACCCTAAAGCACTAGATCCTGCCCTAATCTGTGATATGCAGATTTCTCTTTCTGCATATCTTTCTCTCTGCACATTGCAGAGGTGATCTCAGGCCTCCTCTCTAGCCCAGCTCACAGCATTCGCCTACTTCCCGCCATTCTCACAGTCGCTCATCCCCCAGCCACTCCCCTCTTCACAAGTTCAGTTCCTGGTACCAGAGAAAGAAAACAAAAATTGTATTAGGTATTATAAATTATCTAGAGGTGACTTCAAGCCTATGGGAGATTGTGCGTAGGCGATATGCAAATATCTCATCATTTTACCTGATGGATTTGGGCATCTGCAGATTTGGTATCTGCTGGGATGAGGCATCCTAGATCCAATTCCTTTGGATGCCCAGGGAAAAACTATTTGGCGATTGGGCTTTAAGAGGTTATTAAGGTTATGTTATATCACGGAGGTTCAGTCCTAGTTGAATAAGCTCAGCAGCTTTATAAGAAGAGGCAGTGCTCCCTCCCCCACAATGGGCTCTCACAAAGGAAAGGCCACACGAGGACAGAGTGAGAAAGTGACAAGTCAGGATGAGGGACCTTACCAAAGGCCAACCACACTGGCACCCTGAGTTTAGACTTGCAGCCTCCAGGACTCTGAGAACTAAAACTGCTGCTGTTTAAGCCACTCACTCTACGGCATTTTGTTAAGGCGGCCCGAACAGACTAAGACATAGGTCCAGAGTGTGCACTCTGAGGTGCTTCTGATTCTGTGGGCCTGGTGGCCCATTGTGAGAACTGCTGCCTCAGTCCTTCCAGATCTCCCGCCTCTGTTGGGGAAGTTATTATGGCATTTTCCAGCAAGGCCTGTGTAAATCTCCTACGTGGGCCGGAAAGGCAGACCGGTTGTATAGCAGGGAAAGGTAACTGTGAGCAAGAGAGGCAGGGTCGGTCCTCCTCACACTGCAGTCCCCGAGGGACCCAAGTGAGGGAAGGAGGACCCAGGTGAGCGGCTCTCACCTTGGAGGGGCAGGGATCAGGGCCAGAGAGGGCCAGCCCGGTACAGGCACGGGCTCAGTCTCAGGAACAAGGAAGGTGCTGTTACACACCTTGGGCAGGTATTGGGACTTCTGTGCCACAAGAATCAGTCCTTGCATCCTCTGACCGGGCTGAGCCCACAGGTGGGGGGACACGGAGGAGCCTGGGAGCCTGACTCCACCTCTCCATGAACCAGAAGCACCAGGTGGGGCAAGAAACCAGAAATTCTAAGGCCCGGTCTACTCAGCACAGGCCTGGCTGGTGTCACTGTAGGCCCAGTCCCTGGCAAAACTCACAGATCAGTCCCCTTGCCCAGGAGGGGGCTTTCCCTTTATCATCCTGAAGGTAGAGGTTGGGGACTTCCAGTTAGAGCTGAGAACTGGGGTTACTGGCTGGCAAAGGCAGGAAACCCATGCTGTGCCAGGCTGGGGTGGAAAAGGCATTTCTTAGGGAGTCTGGAGCCCTGCGGAGCTTCCCACAGCAGGCAGCTTCCTGACCCTTGTCCTTTTGTTGACAGACAGAAGTGGGCCTATAAATCCCTGGAAGCTAAGGTGTCTTTGTAGACCACCTAGCTGACTCTTTGTTTTAACAAGTGCTATCCTGTACACAATTCCCCCTCTAGGAATTACCCCACTTTTCCCTTAGCTTCTGCTGAAAATTTAGCCCTGGGCAGCAATATTTGTCCCATGTAACATACTACCTCTTTCCTATCATATCTGATTGGATGAAAGGTAGTCACCTGACCCAAGAAGAGCTAACCTATTGGTTGGCCAATAACCAATGAGATGCAATTTCTCTAACTTTTTGAATTTAAAGATCCAGTCATCTTCTGTTTCAGAGTTGGAAAGGTTTATTAACATCATGCTCTAACCAACTGAGCTAATCGGCCAGCTGATTGGAGTTGGAAAGGTTTAGAGTGGCCATGTTGCGTCAGTTTTTGAGCAAAGTGAAGTGATCAAGAAGGAACATAGAACCTCAATATATCTCCTTAGATGCCTCACGGCTACCCTAAAGTCATACTAAGAGCCCAACTCTTCCCCACAAGTCTGGTTTCCCCGCCACCCTTCACCAGCTCTGTGAGAGGCACCATTACCATCCAGTGAAACAAATCAGAAACCCTGGAGTCATCATGTCACCTCCTCCCATTCGCATCTCATTCCATGCATCTCGTTGCTTTTACTTCCTTACTATCCCTCAAGCCCCATTTCTCTCTTCTCCCTGGCACCCTCTAGTTATGACACCACAGTCACTTGCCCACAATTGCCCTCAAGTCTCTGAGCTCCATACTCTGTCTATAGTCAGGATGACCTATGTCCAAATTTCACTCGCTTTCCTCTATATCAGACAGGAAAAGAGAGTTGGTAAGAGGAGAAACGGAGGCAGGGGAGCATCTGACAGTACCAGGTAGCCTCGTGCGCCCATGATTGCTGACGCGGGAGGATACCCAGACCTCCAAGTCTGAGCCAGTGAAGATGGGGCCTGGTGTGCCAGGTGCAGGGGTGAGGCACCAGGGAGTAGCTGGAGCCAAGAGCCACCTTCTTGGCTGGCCTTGAAGTCAGCCCTTAAGTCAGAGCAGACACACCTATGAAAGGCTGACCTCCAGGAGGGTGCCTATTGCCACAGCAGAGCCTGCTGCTGTCCCCTGGCAAGGGAGTGGCCAGTTCTCCAAGATACTATCTTGCCAGCTGTGTGGGCTCACCGAGACCTCTGCGGAAGACCTGGGTAAAGTAGACTGGAATTCTCACTGAGGAGCTAGGGCTGGGTAGAGCGTTCCTCCAGCACCAGAGTCCACCTTGCAGACTGTGAGAAACTTGTTCCACTATGCAGTGAGCCTATTAGGGCCACAGACCGGGACTTGGAGCCCAGCTCTGCACCCTGCACTACAGTTCAAAGACAAGAGCAGAGAAGGGGACAAGGGATGGGCTTGGGTCTTGATTTGGGATAAGCTAAACCTTTGCTGGGGCAGAAAATGTACAAGATGTGTCAATGAACCTTTCCCTGGCTTGGCTCTGCGATGCTGGGCTGCATCTTGGCAACCTCATTTCCCAGCTGCCTTTGCGGGCTGGCTTCTATTGGGTGCTACCTGTAGAAGCCCCGGGGAGGAGATGGGAAGGCAGGAGGGGGAAGGGGTGCTGTATGGGTGGCAGCAGGTCCCAGCGGCAACCCTGCCGTGCCAGGTCAGAAGTCCCCAAAGAGCTGGGCAGTGCCCCTTCTCGGTGTCCAAGCTGCGCTCCAGGGGCCTCGTCTGAGTCCTTGTAACTCCAGCCTCATTTCTTCTGTCCGCCAGCCCTAGAAGTGACAGCTGCTTTCTACAGTTATTGTCACTGGATCTTCCTAAGTATTTTCTTTCTCTTTTGCCCTGTGTAACCAAATCCTCCTATTAGACTTCCTTGGTTGAGATCCTGGCGTGATTTCTGCTTTCCTGACCTGCTCCTACTAATATAGAAAGAAACAGAGTGGTTTCGACAGAGGAGAACCAAAGACAGTGAGCAGAGGGAAGGACAGCAGAGGGGCTCGGGGGTGAGGTGACCTTAGGTCCAAATCCTCCCTCTGCTGTTATCCCTGAGTGACTTTGAGGGAGTTCCTGAATTTCTCTGAGCCTTGGCTTCCTCACCTGGAAATAGGGTTCATAACACAAACCTGCCCTGTCAGTCTCTGTGGGCACAAGACACACACACACACACACACACACACACACACACACACACACACACACACTGATCTGAACTATATTAGGCAAAAGGGTGAAATTATTCTAGAAAGTTAGGAAAATATCTATCAAGAGAGATGGTAAGAGGGCAGGGAGAGAAAAAACTTGGCTCTAACACAGTTGGAACAAGAAAGTCACACACGTTAGGTCCCCCTCTTCTTAGCGTGAATCAGAGGAGACCTGACCTCAGCACACTCCCATGCAGTAACCGCTTTGCCCCAAGAAGAAACGGCTCCTCTGCATTAGACTCAGCTCTCTCATCCCGAGGGGAGACCCCGACTGCCCAGGGCTGGCCATGCGCCCAGTCCCGCACGCATGCATGTGGCCTCGGAGCAGCTCACACAAGGGATGACAGGTATCAGTCCGTCACACCATGCCTGGGTCTTGCACAGACTTGGTTGTCTTCTTTTCTGCCCTGGTGGCATGGGGGCAGGCCACCATCATGAATGCCACAATAATTACCCAGATCAGAAGGCCACAACCAACCAACCTACGACTGCAGAAGAAACAAATGGTCACTGATATACTGTACTTCACGGACGACCAGAGTACCTAAGAACAAAAGGTAGGAAAATGCACCAAAATGCATACGAGCACGCCACCTGTCGTCTTTGTATCTGGACTCACAGCCCATCTGGGTGACAGTAAGGCAACTGGCTTTGGTGTGATTGATGATTCCTTGGGTTATGCCAAGGAAAATGAACCCAAATGCAGACTTGCCAGACACAGCCTGTTTGAGAAGGAAAAGATTTCAAAACAAATGAACAAACGACAGCCAAAGGTAGGCAAGACCAGAATGAAGAAGGTCAGCGGAACTGCACAGGCCCGGGTCAGCGCTGGCAAAATTGAGCTGGAGACCGACTGGATAAGCGCAGAAAGAGGAAGAATTCCGCCTTGACTGTCTGTGGGGATTGTACGACACTTTCATGACAGGATTAATAAATAGTAAAAGCTTGAAAAAACCCCACAAAATTTGGTTGTTCCCAGGGTGACCATCCTTATCCCTGAGGCTCAGAGAAGGAAGGGCTGGACCCCAGAGATGTGACTTTTATCTAAGTAACAAAACTGGACCCTTTTTTTTTTTTTTTTTTTTTGGTACTGGGAATCGAACTCAGGACCTTGCACTTGCTAGGCAGGTGCTTGTGCCACTGAGCTACATCCCCAGCCCTTGGACCCTTTTATCTAAGTACCAAAACCAGATGACTAGAAGTTCTTCAAGCTGAGGAGGAAAAGGCAGGCAGACAAGCCCAGGGCAGCCAAGCACCCCACCCCATGCAGACTGTTTTAAAAGAGAAGAAAATTCAAAGGTTCAGAGAGACTCTGCAGACAGCGCAGCCTCCACGACTCACAGTAGGCAGGGCTGGAAGTCCCACCCTGGCCTTCTGGGTTCTCTGTGTGATCCACCCCGGTAGCTGTGTGCCGGTCCTCTCAGGAAACGTCTTGCTGTTGGACAGCTCAGAATGGACGGCGTTCCCTGGCTCCACTTTCTCTGTCTCAGATGCCAGCAGGGTAGAAGGGCCCTCTGGGCGTCTCGGGATTTGAAAAACATGCAGGAAAAGAGTGCACAGAAACTAAAATGATGATCAAAGGGCAGTAAGTGTCCTCTGAGGACAGACAAGGACAAAGAGGAGCGCCTGACTTGCTGGTGACCTGCTCCCGACACTTTGACACTTCGACACTTCTCCAGCTCTGCCTGTCTGATAGTTAACAACACTAAATTAGTCTCCTGTATATGTCCCTATGTTTGGCCTTCCATGGCTTTTCAAAAACTAATTCTTTTACCCGAAAAACCTTCTACTCCCATCCAAATCTTGTTGTGAAAAACTCCTACACATCCCTCAAAACACATTTTTATCATCTCCTCTGCACAGTGTTCATGGTTCTTAACAGTGCACTCTCGCTGACCCCCACACTGGAGTCGATGGCACAGCGACACACCTAAGACTTCTCCCAGAACAGCTGTGGGTCTGCTGCAAACAGAATCACCTCGGGGATAATTTCAAAATATTCCAGCCCAGGCCCCACCCCATGAGAAACTGACTCAGGGAGTCTGAGGTGGGGCCAGGTGTCAAAAATGTCAGTGGTTGCTGCCAGCGCTTGCGCTGCTCAGTGGCGGGGGTGGGTGGCTGGGTGTGTCCTTTGGAAACAGAGTTTTCTCCTATATTCCAGAGCCGGGCTCAGAGGAACGCTGAGGGAAAGAGAGAGGGAGAGAGGCAGAAAGGAAGAAGAGAAAAAAGTGGAGGGTAAAATGGGCACGACTCCGGAAGGGGCAGGAAGCTGGGGTCTTGGGGCACTGCCCCTGGACCATTGTACTTTACCCCTGCTGGCAGAGACACCAGTCCTGGAGTGCGACACGCCAGGGGCTGAGCCCCGGGTCTGCCGCACACTGACTGGTGTACCTCGGCACCCCACACCACTCATTTCCGACGCCTGATGCTACCGAGGGCCGTGCCTGCCTCTGGCTGATGTCGTGAGGACCCAGCAGACCCTTAGAGTCACCTCTTTCGCACATCTGGGCACCAGCAGGGATCTTGGGGAGATGTAGATTCTGACTCACTTTTGTCTGGCCTGCAGCCTGAGTCCTGCAGTTCAAACAACCTTCCAGGGGGTGTTGGTGCTGCAGGTCTGTGGTGAGGACATCCATCTAAAGTGGACACAACCCTTTTCAGGGAGCCGGCCTGGTCCTTGTGACAAGCTGGGGATGAGGCCGGAGCACCCTCTCTAGGACAAGCTGTGTGCCAGGCACAGCGCCGACCCCTCCACACCCCATCCCACGGAGCTGGCGTCCCTGTTTTCCAGAATGTGAGCAATCCTGAGGGTGCATTGCTTAAACCCCGCTACACAGTGTCCTTTGCCTACTGTAAGAAGTTACCTCATACCTGGTGGCTTAAAACACCACCTGTTTCGGTTCCAGAGGTCAGAGCTTAAGCAATGCGCCTCAGCAGGCTCAAATGTGGGAGCCCACAGGGAGGTTCCATCTAGAGGTTGCGGGGGGGGGGGGGGGGACACACTCTTTGGCTCTTCCAGCTTCCTGGGCCGCATCACTCACTCCCATCTCTGCTTATGTTTTCAGGTTCCTCCTCCTGTCTCTGACTCTCAGCTGTCTCTTCTAAGGACCCTTGTGATTATATCCAGCCCACTTGGTAATCCAGGGTATTTTCCCCATGTCGAGATCCTTAACTTTATCACACTCGCAAAGTCCATTCTTACCACGTAAGGCCACAGGTCAGAGTTCTGGGGAATAGGAAGGGGGCCATTACCTTGCCAGGCACAGCCGTCATCCGGGTCTTCCAGCAGAGCCTCTCAGTCAGACCCTGACTACAGCCCTTGGGCTGCTCATCACCTCCGGCAGAATCCAGGCTCGGGGCTGTTCCGTGATCGCCTAATTGTCAGGGGCTGCAGGAGCAGGGCCAATGTCGTACAACTCCATCAGGAGACTACTGGGGAGAAGGCGAACAGAGCACCGGCCACAGAGGCAGAGTGAATAGTTATTAAAAAGGAAAGAGAAGTGAGAAAAAATCTAGCTGTACTGTTTTCTTTTTTTTTAAAGCAGGTATACCCTTAACTCTGTGGCCCTGACACAAGGTACCACAGAGCTGACCACCTGCTGGCCATGTGTTCTGAGCCTCCTGAAGGCCCTGGAGGCAAGGTGAGTGACAGCTTCCTGTCCTGCAAAGTGTCTGGGTCAGAGGGTGGAACCAGAGCAAACAGAGCCAGCTGATGGCTCGCCCGCCATCTCTGCAAAGGAGGGAACGGGCTTTGAGTTTGCCAAGAGAGGGCTCACCCACTCCGAGGCTCCTGGAAGAACTGGGACAAACTGGTCACCTTTTTGTGGGACAGTTACACAAATCCCACCGTGGGCTTTGATGCTATCCACACTTCACCCTGGGTAACTTGGCAGATAGCTGGCTGGGCTCATCGCTGTGACAAAATACCATCCACAAGAAGCAATGCGCAGGAACCGCTGGAGCTCAGGGCTGTAAGAGGGGACTGCCGCAGGGTCACACCGGCTCGAAGTCTGGGGTGTTCTGGAGCTTGATTCTTCTCAGGGCAGTAAGTGCGGTTGGGGGTATAGGACAGAGGTAGGGCTCAGATCGGAAACGGGGAATAAATCCCCGAAGTGAAGACTCCATTGATAAAGCTGACCACCCTTCCAGAAACCCATGACAGGAGCGTGCCTTTCCAGAGTCAAGGGTCCTCCTGTGGGGGCCCAGGACCCGCTGTCGGGAGGAAGTTCAACGTGATGGCAATGGGATGCTGGGGCCTGACAGACCCTGCATGACCTGCCTGCCAGCACTATGGCCTTGAACAAGCCCCTGAACCTCTGAGCATTATTTTCTCACTTGCAAAATGTGGCTACTAATGACACCTCTATGCAGAGTTCAGAGAAACATTCAACAAGCAACTCGTGCCCTTGCCTAATACCCAGTAGGCTGCTTCTGTCCCCCGGCCAGACCAAAGTCAATGGGAAAACAAATCAGCAGCCAGAAGGCTGTCTGGTGATCCTTGAATTAGGACAAAGGGAGCTGGACAGACCCAGGGCTGTCCCACCACGCTCTGGACCCACGGCCCTTTCAGTCCTTCAGTAAATTCTTTCTTCCGCTCCTTCTTCTGGATTTCCCACATTACCTCATGTTGGCTGGGTTACAGATGAATTAGATTTCGTTTCCACAATATGACACATGGGCACCCTGCTAGGCTTTTCATGTTCTAACATAAGTGATCTCATTTGCCCAGCATGCAATCCTTTAGGGTAGGCATCACTGTCCCCATTTTACAGATGTAGAGAATGAGGCCGGAAGGGGTTGAGGAAGCTACACATGATCACACTAATTCAGGTCCCCACCTTAGATGCAAGTTCCACGTTCCCTGTAGAAGGAGACCCCATGACATTGCCACGGCTGTAAGGGGGCAGCCCACTCTGGTGGACCTGCCACAGTCACTCAGCACCTGAAACCACTCTATCCTGTGGACAATCTCCCGACTGACAGTCCTGATTACAGGACTGGCAGAAAAATTCTTTTCTAAAGAGGATGGGCCTCCCGCTCAGTCCCCACTCAGCTGCTGAGAGGTAATGTCCTGGTTTGAGTGACTTAACCCCCTTCCCAGTCCCTCACCCAGACAATGTGGGCCAGCTCCCTTATGCTGCTAAAAATGGAAGTGACAACTGCAACTTCCTTTTATGAGAGAAAAGGGAATTTATTAGATTGAGCAGAAAAGAATATGTTCAAGGAAGAGGAGGATGTGTGTACACTAGAGTCAGGGAGAAGTCCCAGGTCACGGGGTGGCTGTCCCACCCCAGATCTCCTAGGCCAAGTGTGGCACTATGGTGCACTTTTCCAAATACCTGGAGTCCGGCCACGGAGAGGGGCGGGGATAGGGCTGTGGATCTGTTTCTTTGATCAATGTTGCCAGAACTTTGTTCACTGATTTTTGTAGTGTGGGATGCTTGGAAGCCCAGAACTGTTCAGAACTTTGGTCTCTGAAGGTCACACCAAAGCACCTGGCACTGGAGTGGAGTACCTGCCTCACGGTGCATAAAGGGAGGAAGGAGCAGGAGGCAGAGCAGTGGTGAAGGGCAACCTCACAGGACTTCCAGGATTTTTCACCACCTGTGCTCAGACAGGATTGGGAGTGGCCCACCTCCTCATTGGTGTAGGAAAGATCAAACAGACAGTAGCTGCCTCACCCACTTCAAGAGATTCTCTGCAGTATTTACACAAGAACGAAGATGATTCACCAGGTGAGGAAACAGTGTATCATTTATGTTTAACAAATTTTACAGCAATTCCCTACAGATATTTATGAATACCGGTGCAGGAAAGGACATGGGTCTGCATACATTAAACTGTCTCTGGAGAAAGAAGCCAAATTGCCGGGGTGAAGGTCAAGAGGGGATTTAGCTGTACTATTTAGACTTGTAGTCCTGTGTTATAGAATTAGAATTTTTATTTATCTGCTGTGCTCCCACATGCATTTAACTACTCACACCAGGTAAATTTTACAATTAGAGTTTTTTTAAAAGACTTTCAGCAAAAACAAAAGTTTAGGAAAAAGAAGCAAGCGTGGTCTTGGTAGGGGGAGAGTCCCAAGCGACGGAGAGACGGGCGAGCTTCTGCACCAGGCGGAATAACCATTTCAGGGTGGGCCCTGGAGAACCGGCTCCTCTCTCCCTCTGTCGGCTTAGGACAGACTGCCGGCCAGAGCTCGGAGGACTTGTCCACTCCCTGGCCAAGTGACAAGAGTGTCACACCACAGTGAGCACAAGAGGAGAACAGCCGGGCGTGGTGGCGCACGCCTGTAATCCCAGCACCCGGGAGGCTGAAGCAGGAGGATCGTTGCGAGTTCAAGACCAGCCTGGGCTACAAAGTGAGCGCAAGGCCAGCCTGAACTGCATAGCGAAACCCTGTCTCAAAACGACAAAAAAAACAAAAAACAAAAAAAAACACCACCAAGAGGAGAACAAGTTCCTCTCCACTAATACTCTCTTCTTGGCCTCAGGCCCACACCTGAGCCATCTGCACCTACACCTTGGACAGTGGCCTCTGTGAGAGCCACCTGAGTGGCTCTGAGTTCCTGTACAATGTAAATTCGGGGTCATCATGCAGGACTAATTCCAGGACCCTGTAAGTCCCTTATATAAAACGGTACACTACTTAAATACACATTGTCCCTTAAACATGAAATCATCTCTGGAGTACTCCTAATACCAAATACAATGTAGATGTTATATAAATACTGTCACCTTATATTGTTGGAGGCCTAGTGACAAGAAAAAATTCTGTATAAATCCAATACTCTTGATTTTTAATTTTTTAAATTTATATTTGCAGTACTGAGAATGGAACCAAGGACTTTCACACTAAGCTACCTTCCCAGTTCTTTTTAAATTTTTTAATTCTGAGATGAGGTCTCCATCAGTTGCCCAGTCTGGGCCAGAACTTGTGATCTTCCTGCCTCAGCTTCCCAGAGGGCTCATATTACAAGAGTGCACCATCGTGTCTGCTTCATGCAATTAAAAAAAAAAAGTTTCGATCCGAAGTGAAACCCAGGGATGCAGGATGTGTGGATGTGGCGGCCAGTGGTGTTACGGGAAGAAGTGGTGACTTGCCCGTTCTCTGCTGGGGCCAGCTGGCCTCCACCCATCACTCTGGGAGCAGGAGGAAGGAGACAGGTGGATCAGAGCGGCTGTCCTGCTTTGCAACCTTGCATTCCTAGTGCAGTGGGAAGTGGAAGCTGTCGGGAGAAAGGGACAGTGGCTTGGAGCATCACTTACCCAGATAAGAAGTGTAAACCCCAGGCAGAAACCCCCAGCAGCCAGGTGCTCAAATCCTGGGACTGACACAAGTAGCTGAGGCCTGGCTTTCAATTTCCCTGAGCAGGGAACTTCCCAGAACAGGGTCCCAACGCTCCTCCCTTGTGGCGGGACTACCCGGGCCAATCTCCCTGTGGGATTACAACCAACGACTTCTCACAGGAGCAAATTCAGTGATTTACGTTAGGAGAGGGAAAATGATCTGGGCTGGAAGTTCTGGCACAAGAATGAAGAGCAAATGAAGTGGCAAATTTGGGATAATTCTAAGTAAATATGGGCCACATCAAATAACAGTACAACGTCTAAAAGAGCGCTGGACATTGTGTGCAGTCACTGCCCTACTCCTGTCTTACACTGCAGGGTTCAGGACTGAAAGCAAACTGCTCAGATCACCAGGCCAGCGGGATCCCGCTTAGGTTCCGACCATGAGGAACACCTGTCTACACGAGAGGAGAAGATGGCAGAGGTACAGAGGCCGTCTTGCTTCTATCCCAAAAGCCATGCAGGAGCAGGTAAGGACCCTGGGAGGCTTTGTGCTGCTGTCGGGTAGTAGCTTCCTGCAGTTCCTGGGTAGCACTCCTCTACCTTCTATTTTGTTCCACCAGCTTTTCCAACAAATTTATAACCAAAGCTCCCATGTGAAATCTGCCTGCCACACCTAGAGTAACTTCTGCTTCATTGACTAAGTTTGCTGTTAGGGCTGGGCGTGATGATGCACGCCTGTAATCCCAGCACTCAGGAGGCTGAGGGGGGAGGATTGTCACGTGATCGAGACCAGCCTGGGTTACAAAGTGAGCTCAAGGCCAGCCTAAACTGCATGGTAAGACCTTGTCTCAAAAACACAAACAAAACAAAGCAAAAGCCTTGCTGTTACACAAGATCCAACACACACACTCATGCGCACATACACGCGCACACACACACTGTGGAATTAAAATGCACAGCAGCAATAGCACCTACACTGCAAAGGAGTTAATGATGTCAAGTGATTTAAGGTTCTTGGCTGTCTGGAAGGAAGGCAAAGATTTCAATTAACTTCTAACTGATATATGAAGAATGCACACTGTGCCTTCTGGGTCATCAGTAAGATAATGAAAAAAGGTTTTTAAAAAGTGGAATGAATTTTTTTAAATAGATACAGTTACATCAAAAGAAAGTGAGAAAAGGCAATACGGAATACACAAGGCAACTAGAAAGCAAAACTAAGGTAGTAAATTTACCTCATTTATATTATACAGATCATCTAACTATTCCAGATAAAAGACAAAGATTTTCAGCATAAATTACAAACAAATGTGCTTTTTACAAAAATACATAAGAATACAGAAAAGATGATTGACAAAGAGTAAAATAAGGTAAACCATAAAAACACTAACAAAAGAAAGCCT
Organism: Chinchilla lanigera; assembly: GCF_000276665.1. NCBI lineage: Eukaryota > Metazoa > Chordata > Mammalia > Rodentia > Chinchillidae > Chinchilla > Chinchilla lanigera. The sequence continues at coordinate 6,652,966 of NW_004955481.1, forward strand.
ATGTGTAGTATGCTGTCATGTTCATTGTATTAATAGCAGACAGATATTTTTGTTTTGTTTTGTTTTGGTTTTGGTTTTTCTCCGGTACCAGGAACCGAACTCACGACCTTGCACTTGCCAGGCAGGTGCTTTGCGGCTGAGCTAAATCCCCAGCCCCAATAGCAGACAGATATTAAGGCTAAACATCACAAAAGATAAAGAGGGCCACTTCATAATGGTAAAAGTTTCAGTTCATCTAGGAAACATAATTGTGTATCAGATGCAAAGAAAGAAAAAGAAAGGAAGTGGAGAAGAAAAACAAAACTGTCATCGTTTGTAGATTATATAAATTTTTATAGATATATCAAGTCCAAAAGGATTTATAGATGCACTATTAGAATAAGTTTGACAATACTTCTAGATACAAAATCAGTGCATGTAAAGTTATTCACATTTTTGTAGCCAGCAACAAAAAGGACAGAAAAATGTTTTTTAAAAACATACTGTTTACAAAAGCATCAAAGTAATTAAATTACCTGGAATAAAACTAACAAAAGATGTGCAGTCCCTTTGTGGTTTAATTATAAATCTGTATAAAAAGGCATCTTAAAAAGACTTCAAAAAGGCAGAAATATACCTTGTTTGTTTGATCCATACCTTTCAACACATACCAAAGTTAACTCAAAGTGGATCACAGACCTAAATGTAAGTCTTAAAATTAAACAAAAAGAACATAGCAGAAAACCTTTGCAGCCTTGCCTTTGTCAGAGTTCCTAAATATGACAACAAAAGCACAATTCATAAAAAAAAAATAGTCAAATTGCACCACATCAAAACACATTCACTCTTCAAAAGATACTGTTAAGAGAATGAAAAGACAAGCCACAGACCGGGAGAAAAAAATTTTGCAAACCGTTATCTAATGAAAGAGTTGTAACCAAAATACAAAAGATTCTCAAAACTCAAGAGGAAGAAAACAATTCAGTTAAAAATGAGCAGACACTTCACCAAAGAAGATATATGGATGGAAAATAAGCAAATGACAAGATTGACGTCATCTTGGACCGGAAGTGCGGAGCGCTAGGGAGAAGAGATTCTAAAGAAGAATGAAGAAATATTTGGGGTTGATGGATATGCTCATTAGCTTGATTGAAGGGCTGGTTTTATGGATGTACATATGTCAAAGTGTATCAAGCTGTATGCTTTAAACAAGTGTAATTTATTGTATGTCAATCATGCCTCAGTAAAGCTTTTTTTTTTTTTTAAAGATTTCGATAAACCAGAAATATACCATGTTTGTGGGCTGGCAAACCGAACAGGATCTCCTGTTTGATTTATAGATTGAATGCAATCCCAATAAAAATTCCAGCTGCTTTTCTTTTCCTTCTGTGGATCTGATGAGCTCATTCTAAACTTTATATGGAAATGCAGAGGACCAAGAATAGTCAAAACGCTTGAGATTTCCCCCTCAAGGTCAGAGTATTTGGCGGATAAAATAGAAAGTTATTACAAATCTATAGTAAATAAGACAGCATGGTCTGAGGGCTAGACTGGCAGACCAAAAGAACACAAGAGTCCAGAAATAGATTCACGCTCCTATGAATACTTGGCAAATGGCAGAGGCAGATCACAGAGCAGGGGGGCGGGCAGACCTCATAATAAATGGTGCTGGCATAGCTCAACATTCATATAGGAAGGTGACAACTGGGATTCTATCTCAAACCATGCACAAAAATCACTTCTATCAGCCAGGGGTACACCTCAGGGGTAGAGTGTGTGCCTGACATGCTCAAGACCCTGGGTTGGATTCTCAGCAGACACGCAAAAAAGTCTAGTCACCCATGAGGCTGCTTCCTGAAGCTCTCTGGCCACTCCAACAGCAGGTGCAGCTTGGCTGTCAGCTGTGATGCCCCTCCCCTGCTCCTGCCACTCCAGACGATGCTGCCTGCTCTTTAAAGAAGGAGGGGCACCCTAATATGGCCTGAGGGGAGGTATCTGGGCCTATGAACATCCCCACCCCCACCCCCAAATCCTAATAACTGTGATGAACATAGCTAGACCTCCTGAAGACTCCCCAGTTTCAGCCCTGACATTTTTTGAGGCAATGCAACAGCTGTCAGTCAAAGAACTCACTTGCCACTGTGACAGCTGGGTTCTCTTGGAGGCCACCTAGCCACATCCAGTTGAACTAAGCAAGTTCAAGTTGCTATATTTGGACCAATCAGCAGGCCCAACTTTAAACCAAACACAGACCTACACTTTGACCAATCACAGACCTACACTTGGACCAATCACAGGCTTGCAGCTGCTGTATAAGCAACATTCCCTTCATATAGCTTGGGTTAGGTCTAGGAGGGCTCATCCTTGAATGTTTACCCTCTTTTGCTGCTGCACAGGTACTGTTAAAAAGTCTTGCTTTAGTGGTCTTATAAATCTGCTTGATTTATTTCTTGGGTATTGTGGGTTTGAAAACAATTGCTTCAAAAGAAAGAGCAATAAACACTAAGAGCTGTTATCCTTGAAGAGCTCCAGAGACGAACAACCAGTGAAGGGTGGTGGCCAACAGCAGCAGAGACTGGCACCCAGCAATAAGTGGTGCTAAGTGGTGGCATCAGGGCTGCTAGCAGAGCTGTACTATGCTGCTGCATAATTTCTATCTGACTCGAGCAAAAGAACCCTCAACTAATTGGCAACATCAGGGAAGAGAAGATAGTTTTTAAAAGATACTCACAAAAAGCACAAATCATAAAGGAAAACATAAAAAAACTTGACTATATTGAAATTAAGAACTGTCCTTCTGAAGAGTGAAAAAAGTTCATACACAGAGGAAAGATACTTGTAGCACATGAACAACCCCTCCCCAAAAAAGTGTAATCACAAAACTATATAGGTAACAGGCAATCCAGTAGAAAATTGGCAAAATTTTTTGTAGGCACTTCATAAAAGAGAAAATTCAGATAACTAATCAAAATATAAAAAGGTGTGTAATTTCATTAATAATCAGGAAAATTCAAAATGAAACCACAAAGAGATATTACTATGGCCATATATACCATAGGACAATCAAATTCTGACATTGCCAAGGGTTTAGTGAGGATATGGAGTTACGGGAACTCTTATACATGGCTTGTAAAATCAATATATTGGGGCAACCACTTTGAGTAATAGTTTGGCATTTTGTGGGGTAGCTAAATATAAGTATACCTAGACAAATGCATGTAGCACAGCTGCACCAAGAGTTAGGGACAATGAGGGAGGTATAGTGGCACACACGTGTAATCCCAGCTACTTGGGAGGCTGAGGCAGGAGGATCACAAGTGCCAGGCTATCCCAGGCAACTTAGTGAGACTCTGTCTCAAAATAAAAATGAAAAGGAGTGGGGGAATAGCTCAGTGGTTCAATCTCCAATACAATAAAATAAATAAATAGAAGAGTGATGGATAATAAGTGTCTGTAGCAGTTTTGTTGCTAACCCAGAATACTAGAACCAGCCCAAATCACCACTAATAATTTATGAGATAGATGAATCACATTCAAAAAATGGAGTGCTATATAGCATCAGAAACTACAGCTATATTCAATAATATGGATAAAGCTTATGAATATGATGTTGAACAAATAAGTATGAAAGATATATTAGTATAATTCAACTTCTTTAAAAATGTATATGTCAGGGCTGGGGATTTAGCTCAGCGGCAAAAGAGCCTGCCTGGCATGCGCAAGGTCATGAGTTCGGTTCCCGGTACCGGAGAAAAACCAAAAAAAAAAAAAAAAAAAAAAATGTATATGTCAAAAAAATGTGTATATCAAGATACATAAAATAAATTTAAATTGCTTAGGTGTGAATACATAGGTAAAAATGAAAGGCAAGAAAAATATTATCTTGAAAGTCAGGAGAGTAGTTATTTGGGAGAAGAGGGAGAGTTTGTTAAGGGAAGAAGTACACACAGGGGCTTCCTGAAGTGCTACATTCTAGGGTTTCAAAACCAGTGCCTCTCTTCCCTAATTATGGGATTGAAATTCTTCTAGTCGTGCTGCTTGATCCCACAAAAGTGGTATGCCTAGCACTGGCCAATAACTATGGTTAAAGGAATTCCTTTAGCTGATTGGCTGAAGTCACAAGTGCTGAACCAATCCCTTGCAAGACAGATGAGGTTATTTAAATTTAGACCAATCAGATTCAAGGCCTGATTCTGTCATTTGCCTACTTTGAAATCTTAGGCAAATCTTTTAACTTTCCTTCCCCTCAGTTTCCTCATCTATTCAATAAGGATAGAACAAGTATTTACTATGTAAAGTCACTGTGAGACTCACAGGCTTGAGACACTGTAAGGAAGGGATTTCAGAGTTCCTGCGGAAGATGCTGCCGATGATGGTGTTATTAAAGTACGTGGCCCAGTTACACAAAGGAAGAAGCAAACTGAAGAACAACGCCTACAGTATTCCACCTTCACTATAGAAAGGAGAAATGTTTTAAATCACCTAGGTATAGTCTCTTATATAAGCTTAAAATAATCCCAGAGAATTTTTTTTTGGGGGGGGGGGTCCCGGGGATGGAATTTATGACCTTGTGCTTGCCAGGCAGGCGCTTATGCCAATGAGCTATATCCCCAACCAATCCCAGTGAATATTGAAGAAACTCATAACCATAGTCACAGGAGACACTAGGTGGGGTAGGGGCAGAGAAATGAAGAAAGGAGTATTAGAGCAGCTTCGCTGTTTACCTGTTTGTGTATTTTACCTTTGTACTTGAAGCACATGAATGTAATTTTTACTCCTAAAATAGAATATGACTTATTCAGTCTGTGTTGCAGAGAAATGAATGCAATGTTGCGACCAAATTCAGGAAGAGAGGTTCTCTTCCCTCCCTGAGCTGTGAGCTTGGCACCTGGTACCTCCCTCAAGGCCACATTGGCTTGTTTTCGCTACACACCTAATCCAGGGTTTCCAGAGTGTTCTCCAGGGGGTCATCGGCCTGGTCCCTGGCTGCCGCCGGCTGCCCTGGCAATGCCTGGCTCTCCTGGGGGAGCAGAGTGGAGGAGACCTTGCCCATAGCCCCGGCCCAGGCCCTCAACTCTGCCCTGGTTTTCTGGTCTCTTCCTTCCAGCCTTGTCACCGCTTGGACTTCATAACACTGCTGGGGATGCTGATTCTGGTTGCTGCCTCCCTCTAGCTCCCTGGACCTGCCTTCGAGGGTGGGGTCAAGTGCTGCCCTCTTTCCTGAAGCCTTCAACTGGCTTAGGCCTCACCCTTGTGCTCCCAGTTGTCACCCAGACCCTGCTTAGGCTGTGCCCTTGCCCGCTTGGAACATAAGTGCCAGCCCTGCCCTAGCCGGTACCCTCCCCAGCCCTCCTACCCTCTCTGGGACATGTACTGGGAAACAAAGTGACAACAATAACAAACCCAAAACCCCAAACTGCAGTTCCCTTGGGAAGCCAGCAGCAGGGAAGAACAAGCCAATGGGATGCTCGGGAAGCAGGGTGTAAAAGTGCAGAATTTAGCCAAGAAGGGAGTCCCTCCCCCTCCCTCCTGAGCCTTCTCAGGCACAATGCGAACTGAAAAGAACCATTTTCAAATGTCATACCGTGGCAGCAGTCCCACCAGAGCCCATAAATATTTTTCTATTGACTTTTGTTTTAGTCTTTAACAGTATCCTAAGAACTCTTTCAATAAACAGTGCAAGGCAAAGAAAGAGAAAACACAGACAGCCGGCTGTCTCTGTGATGTTACCCTGAGCTCCGGCCCACTCTGCTTGGTTTGCCAGGGAAGAGCCTGGGTACTTAGGAGACTCAGTGCATAGAGCAGCGTGGATGTGGCCCTCGGGGCTCTGCAGGCACCTCCAGGAACGCCACCGGGAGAAGAAGGAAGGAAGCTTCCAGAACTAGAGAAGGCCTGCTGCGGGGAGAGAGAGGGAGGAAGGGCTGTAGGCTCGGAGCCACTCCAGTCCGCCCCACCGTAACCTGACAGTTAAGCAGGCTGTGGAATCAGGGCAGTGTCCCGCGGCAGAGGAGCACAGCTGTGGGGCAGAACTGGCTTTTCACCGCTCACGCAGGCCCTGGGCACAGCCCTTAACCTGTTGGGATGACAACTTTCCAATTCATGAAGACAGCACTGCTCCACCAGCATCAGGACTACTGGGAAAATCAAATGAGAGAAGAGCGAGAACCTGCCCGACAGGTGCATTCCCAGCCTCGTGGCCAAGTGCTTGTGTCCTCACTGCAGTCAGAAAATTGGACAAGTCATTTCCCTGTCCAGATCTCACTGGATAACGTGCCTGCAAATGCTATTGTGGCGGCAGTGATTTGCAGAACAACCTAGTGTTTACTAAGCAGTCTCACAAGCTGGGCCCCACTGAACCCTGTGAGGCTCAGGGAAGCAAAGTGATTCGCTCAGAATGACACAGTAAATACATGGCCAAGCAAGAGATCAGATGCTGGTTGCACAACATCAAATCCTTGGCCCCTCTTCTCTCTGCCTGTTTGCTCCAGAGCTTGGGGCTCTGGAGCCTGATGGGACGGCTTGGCCCGCACCACCCCAATCCCTGGCAGGGAAAAGCCAGCCAATCCCTACTTCCCAGTAACTTTCTGCACCTGGGGAATAGGTGCCACTGCCACCCAGGTTTGACACGGAAGGGCTGAGTCAGTCTAACTCCATCCCCAGGTGTCAGATGGATGGCACGTTTAAATCACCGTGTATGGCTGCTAGCATGAGTGTTGCTGGATTAGGAGCTCTTGTGGGTAGGGACCATGGTTTTTGTGCCTCTAAACTCTAGTGACTACAGGATGGCGGGGGCACATAGGACCCTGGAAAAGAGCAAGCTTTATGACTATGGTCAAGAATCAACACATGAAAGACAGAGCAGACATGGTCAGTGAGAGCACTGGGATGTAGCTCAGTGGTAGAGCACTTACCTGGCATGTATGAAGTCCTGGGTTCGATCCCAGCACTACAAAAAATAAAGAGATGGTCACTGAGGTACGAGGAGAAACAGGGGGTGTGCTTTAGCCCAGAAATTAAAGGATAAGAGAGTTTGTAGGAAGGGTATCATGGTATCATGTGCTGTTGACAGGTCATGGGGGCCGAGAATTTTGCAATCAAGATTTTGCAATCAAGAGGAGCAGGAGGCCTTTGCAAGAGCACAGTAGTGGGGTGATCCGATGACAGAGGTCTGAGTGGCCCAGGGGGAAATAACATGCTTGTGCCAGTACAACAGGAGCGTCTGACATCTCTGGAGCACTGAACATACACCACTCACTGCTAGGCATGTCCCTGTGCATTATCCTAACGATCCTTCTCAACAGCCACGCGAGATATGCTACTGCCCCCACGTTATACAGTCAGCTTGGCAAGGTCAGACAGGTCAAGCATTTTCCCCAAAGTCACATGGTGAGAAGGACATCCAGGACTGAAGCAGAGCCCTCTTTGACTTTTTAGCCAAAGTCTTAACCAATGCTGAAAAGAAGGGAAGAATAGACGAGAGGGACCTCGAGGGGGTCGGACCCTGCATCCTGGCACAAGGGCTAAGGGCAACCCCTTCTGCCAGTTTACGCCCCTCTGAGCTCCTTGGTCTGAACCAAGAGTCACCTCCAGGGCATTCATTCCACATCTGCGAGTTGACCCTTTGACCCTCTAACTGACCAGGCTGGACACACAGACCATCCCTATTTGCCAGACATGACAACTGAAGCGCAGAGATTTTGTCAGGGTCTGAGGTAGCCAAGTGCTGAACTGCTCTGCAGAGAGAAGCAGTTTTGTTTGGTTTTGGTTTTAGCTTTTGGTTTTGGTTTTTTGATCAGTCCTGGAGACCAAAGCCAGGACCTTGCACACGATAGGTGAGAGAGCATGAGGCCTAGGGAAACAAGCCAGAGTGAGTCGCTCACTCATTCCTTCAGCCTCTGTGTGCTCACCACCTGCTGTGGGCAGATGCTCCAGACAGAGATGCAGACACAGAAGACAACAGTGCCTGACTTCAAGGCGGGGAGACTCCATTCTTCTTTCAAAGGCAGGGACGCCCAGGGCCTGTGGTGCAAGGAAGCCAGGGTAGGAGGGGCTTGCTGCCAGGGAGGAAGGCTGCGGTGGCGGCCCCTCCCCGCACTAGTACCATCTTCCCCTCCAGGTGTTCTCACCCTGACGCGGCAGCCAGACCCTGAGACCCCGCGGGTGTCCTGGCCCAGACAGTCAGTGCTGTGCAGTTTGTTCCTCTCTGGCAGCCCCAGGGGCCAGCCTGGCCAGACACTCTTACTGGGCTGAGCACTAAGGACAGAACCTGTGCCTACCCTGAGTCAGGCTGAAGGCCATCTCATCCCTGCCACAACCTGGAGCCACTCGCCTCACTCTTTTTCTTTTTCTTTTTTTTTTTTGAGACAGGGTCTCGCTATGCAGTCCAGGCTGGGCTTGAGCTCACTTTGTAGCCTAGGTTGGCCTCAAACTCCAAATGATCCTCCTGCCTCAGCCTCCCAAGTGCTGGGATTACAGGCGTGCACCACCATGCCTGGCTTGTCTCACACTCTTGAACCTTGATTTCTTCATTTGTCCGAGGGGCCAGACCTTGAAGCCACTGGGCAACTGAAGTAGGCTGGTGTCCATGGAAGTGTTTTTCAGGCCTCAAATCCCCTGAGAAAGAGCAGAAGCTTCTCCAAGGCCCTGGCCCATTCCCACGCTAGAGGTTCGAGACCATCCTCAGCCATCAAAGGCAGCCGATGAGTTAATTCTTAAATGTGCCAGCCCATGGGGAGCAGAGGCAGAGCAAAGGGCAGGCGTAGAGGCCTCTTTTGGAAATGACAAGATCCATTTAGCAATCAATTAGTGTGGTCCCCAGGCTCCGGGCCTGCACACTCGGCAGAAAGAATGCGCCGCGCAGGGCTGATTGGAAACAGATGTGCTGGCAAACAAGCTGGCCGGGCCAGGCCGGAATTCCTGGGTACCCAGCTCCTGGCTGGGAGGCTGGATACATTATTACATTCCAGGCACCAGCGCAGGGAGGGAGGCCAACGAAACCAAGCTAAGAGAGCAGTCCGCCTGGAGAGTGTGTACCTTCGAGGGGATTCAGAGGCGAGGGCGGGAGGAATGTTGACTGTCAGCAATAATCTGGGATAAAATTAGTTCAGCCAAATACAGGCTATGACTCTGGACCAACAGATGCTGAGATTCCAAATGTGATGAGGGCAACTTGTGAGGAAATGAGTGAATGGGGCCTGGGATCTCTGGTCCCCTGAAAATCGTCACTACCACCCCCTCCAACATATTTCCCGAGCTCAGACTGTGTACAAGGCCCTGCCCCCAGCCCTTTAATGCTACCTCGGTGTTCATCACAGCTAGCCTCTCATTGTAGTCTTTTTGCAGACCAGAGAATCAAGACACAGAGAGGCTCCACGATTCACCTAAAATCACAGAGCTACTAAGTAGGGATCCAATCCTTGAACCACTCTGCCTGACTCGAGAGGCCCCTCCCTTGCCTGTGGCAGAATTGATTCCTCATCCTCTGCTTCTTTCCTTCTCCCTTAGATGCAAGGGGAATGCTGAGATTCTCTACCCCAGCCCCTAACAGGGGCCAGCAGCCTCTGTCAACCCTCCCAAGGATGAGGGGGGCTCCCTGCCCCCAGGGCTGCTGGCCCGAAGGTTGGGCAGCTCACAAAGTCAGCCGTTTTCGCTTCTATTAAAGTAAAAGTTGGGCTCCAGGAGCCTGGGGCTTCCCCAGGACTGCTGCTTCTACTCTTTGGATTCCTTTTCCCTTGGGAGATTTCAGGACATAACTGTGGCCACCTCTTTGTTTTTCTAAGCTATGCAGCCTGAGAAGCTTCTGTAGTGCAGTCCAGCCATGGTGCCCACCCGGTGCTACCGGCACCCTTCCCTGGACACCTTCCCTCCTACCCATGTTGCTGGAGGTCCAGGCATGGCACAAGGCTCAACCAGGTCCCCCATCTCCCTGTGGCACAAAATAGGATGTTCTTTAGAGTATTATTTTAATAGAGTTTATCATTATGAAAGCGATACATTCTCACTGTAGGAAATACAGAAAATATAGTGCATAGAGCAAAACTGCCTCCCCAGAGAGAACAAAGCACCAAGAGTCACCTCCAGCCCTTTCTGCCATGCTTTTTGCCTAGCTTCACTCAACTTGTACCTGCATATTTGCATCTTGTTTGTTTTCCTTGTAGCATAGGCAGCGTGCTGTGTTATTAGAAAGTCTTTGAAAATGTCATTTGTAAGGGTCGCACGATCCTCTGTGAGGTGGGTAGAATTCTTTATATTTCTCTCTCTTTTTAAAAAAATTTATACATTTTTTTGTCTTTTTCTTGAGACAGGGTCTTGCTGTGCAGTTCAGGCTGGCCTTGAGCTCACTTTGGAGCCCAGGCTGGTCTCGAACTCGCAATGATCCTCCTGCCTCAGCCTCCCGAGTGCTAGGATTACAGGTGTGCGCCACCACGCCCGGCTATATTTCTCTCATTAGGGGCAGTGCTACAAATCCGTATCTCTGGTTCTTCCTAAGCACCCCAGATTTTTTTCAAGGTCTCCTCAAGAGGTCATCTACATTCAAGGGGACAGAGCCAGTGTTTCTAAACTCCTTGAGATAATATCAAGCACCCCAACCCCTGGTGGCCTCCCTGCCCCCTTGCGTTCACAGGCAAAAACACAAGTTGCCACTAAGGCACGGACCAGTGTTCTACCTGAACACCCTTTCTAGGACCTTGTTTGAGCTTACAACCCCAAGGAATGAACTCTAGTTTCTGGTCCAGCAAGGAAATTGCCACACTGTCCTAACAACAAGAAAAAAGCTGAACTGACTGAAAACTCAACAACTTTTCTTCGATCCTTTACAGAAGTGAGGTAATGGGGCAAACGGCTGCTCCCCAAATTGGAGAGGCAGACAGATACACGAATGACAACTTACCAGCACAGAAACCTCGGTAAGGACCAGTTCCAGGCAGGCCACCTTGAGCAGTAACTGACACCTTCTGGAGACTCGGGGTGGACAAGACAGAGTGAAATCCCCAGGGCTCCAGTCCCAGGAGAGCACTCAGGCGCCTGTGACTTTTACCCTCCCCAGTGAAGATCAGAGAAAAGCCTCCTCATGCTTCTGGCAGGGGCAGGAGGACAGCAACCAGCTTGAAATCTGTTAGAGAATTCTGTTTTTAACAGGGCCAGAGGCTGACATGCTAGGTTAAGTCCCCAGGACCAAAAAGAAAACAAGTCCTGCTTCAAGAGAGACCATCTTACCGTAGCCTAATCTGGTGGTTTTTACCAGAGCCAGCCTGATCAGAAGAAAAGGAAAACCTACCTCTAGCTCTCTCTCGCCACCCTTTTCCACCTCAGGGAGAGGAGAGGGTACAGAGCCACACTGATTACGCTCTTACCCAAGGCACAGGCCCCGCAAGGACTGACCGATCACAGGGCTACAGAACCTTCCCACTCCAACCCCTTACCAACACGCCATTCAAGGCTGATTCCCCGCAGTTCTTTACTGGGTATAGCATGTCTAGCCACTTAAAAACAAACAAACCATCAAAGCACACTAAGAGACAAAAAGTCATTTACAGAGCATGAGCAAGAATTAGAACCAGGCTCAGATGTTGTAGGGATGGTACAATTTATCAGACTAAGAATGTTGTCGGGGGAGAACCTATGATTACTATGCTGCTGTGGTGTGGATGAGTGTCCCCCAGTGCCCATGTGTCAGAAGTTGGTCTCCCCAGGGTAGTGTTATGGGGGTAGTGGGACCTTTGAGAGGCAGAGCCTGGGAGAGGCCCATAGGTCATTGGGTGTATGTACCCTGAGGGAGATAGCAGGACCCCCAGCCTCAGTCTCCTTTGGCTTCCTGGCTCAGATGTAAGCAGTTTATTCTGCCACACACTCCTGCCACGTTCTTACCCTATCCAGAGGCCTGGAGCAACTGGGCTGCCAATCTTAGAGGGAGGTGAACCTCCAAAACTGTGAGCTAAATAACCTTTTTCTCATTATGAGTTAACTACCTCAGGCATTTAATTCTAGTAACTCAAAGCTGAGATATACACAAGCTAGTAATGGAAAAAGTAGACAGCATGTAAGAGCAGGTGGGTACTACAAGCCAAGAGATGTCAATTCCAAAGAAGAACAAAAGCACTCTTCATTTCTGTTACTGTGCTTTCTATCGCTGGTAAAAAATCAAACAAAACTTGGGAAAATTTGTTGCCAGTATACCAGCCTTGCAGGAAACGTAAAAAGAAGTTTTTCAGAGACAAGGAAGTGATCTTGGTCATAAATGTGGATCTACATAAAGAAAAGAACACTGAAGAAGATATAGGTAAAGGTAAAGTAGAACCTCATGATGTCACACAGCTGGAGAGGCCCTAACACTCAACCGCTTAAGCTGCAGATGGTAAAACTGAGTCCACAGACAGCAAGTGAGCTGTCCGTGGTCACACAGGCAGGGCCTGCCAGCTCCTGTGTCCCACCCCAGGGCTGTCTCCACTGCCACCCAACACTGCACCCAGACAGCCAGGGAGGGCACAAGTTAGGGCAAGCTTTGTTATTCTTTGAGAGGAATAAATCAAGCAAATCATTTTGAGCTAAAGCAACTAGACTCTTATCAAGAATTCAAATTTCATCACAAAAAGGAGGGAATAAAAATAAACAATGGCACAGTAGGCCACAGAGGAAGCAATTTGGAAGCACAAAGAATGTGACCATTTTTCTTGGTTGCCACCTCTTTCTCCAGCCGCTGGGTATGAGGCATGCACGTCCTGAAACCCGGACAAGGGGACAAGAGGGCGGGACCACATTGTCCAATAAAATAAAATCCAGAGGGCGGGACTAGAGGGGAGAGTGTTCATAGGACTAGAGGGGAGAGTGTTCATAGGACTTCAGGAATGGGTCAATGTGTGGAGAGCATGAATAAGTGAGGGAAGGATGCCACCTCCACTTTACCTAGCTAGCTAGCACTGAACCTTCCACAGACTTAAGGCACTCCTGTTTCTGGTTTCAGAGTCTTCTTCCTTTTTTTTGGTCTTTTTGAGACAGTTATGCAGTTCAGGCTGGCCTTGAACTCACTTTGTAGCCCAGGCTGGTCTCGAACTGCCTCAGCCTCCTTAGTGCTGGATTATAGGTGTGCGCCACCATGCCCAGCTCCAGAGTCTTCATCAGTTTATTCTTCCAGTTCATTCTACAAACATTCCTTGAGTGCTTCCTGTGTGCCAAGCTCTGAGCTGAGCACCAAGGGAAGACCCAGAGGCCAGAAGATCTCAGTTACCAGAAAAAAAACAAAAAACAAGCAGAAGAAGAGCATATTGATATAATACCTTTCCTATTCAGCCACTATGACAGACAAAAGGTACAAATGATTAGTGAAAACTAATACTAAATGCTAAAGCTTACAATCTTAATAGGATTCATCAGGCAACCTAAAAATTCTCTCACTTAAAACACCTAGAAATTCTGGATAAAATATACAATAATCCCTCCCTTATCCACCATTTTCCTTTCCACAAATTCAGTTACCTATGGTCAGCTACTGTCTAAAAATATTACATGAAAATTTCCAAAAATAAACAATTCATAAGTTTTCAATTGCACAACATCCTGAGTAACATGTGAAGGTCTCCCACTGCACAACTCGTTCCTACCCCAAATGCAAATCTTCCCTTCGTCCAGAGTATCCATGCTATATACACTACTGCCCAGTTAGTTACCTAGAAATCATCTCAGTTGCAGTGATTATGTTCAGGTAATCCTTATTTTACTTAATAATGCCTCTGAGGTACAAGAGGAACGTTACTGGAAGTTTGGATATGCTGAAGAGAAACTGTAAAAATGCTTCCTGTAAGTGAAAAGATGAAAGTTCTCAACTTCATAAGCAAAGAAATGTATGCTGAGGTTGCTAAGAGCTACAGTAAGAATGCATCTGTGAAACTGTGAAGAAGGAGGAAAAAATTTATGCTAGTTTTGCTGTCACACCTCAAACTGCAAAATTTACAATCATGGTGCAAGACAAATTCTTGATTAAGTTGGAAAAGGCATAAAATTTATATACATAAGTATGGAAAAAACATAGTGTTCTGTATAAAACGTTCAGTGCTATGCAAGTTTCCAGGCATCTATGTGGGGCGAGTGGTCTTGGAATGCATCCCCTGCAGATGAGGAATTACTGTATTGTAATAGATACCCTTTGAAAAACCACAGTAAGAGCTCAGGTAGGGAAATGTTCAAGGGCCAAAAATTGAGAGGAAACTAAATAGCAAAGGAATAATCTTTTGTGTTAATGTTGTAGCACTATAGGGCTAAGGTAGGGGGATGAGGAGGTGACAAAAACATTTCTGCTCTAGCCTACAAGTGGGGAAAAAATTCCCACAAGGACTATAATCTTGGTTCTCTAAACTTTGATTACCCTATCCCTAGGGTCTAGGAACCTCCAAACTGGTAAAAGAACATAATGATTAGTTTCAGGACTGTGGTCTTGACAGTAGTAAATGCAAAACTACTCAGGAGGCCACACTCTCTAGTCTGTCTATGATTCTTACAGACAGACTGCTGCTGGGATGAGCTCATGATCTGAAATCACTAGACACGTGGACAAGAGTTGAACAAAATAAGCTGTGGGTTTAATCACGCCTGCCAAGAGCATAACCATCAGAACAAACAACATATAAACTGTAAAATAAGTATGCTTTAAGTAATTAACAATATAAGGAGCTCAAAAAAAGGAAGGTACTCTGAGAAAGAATAAGCACATTTGGGGGGAAAAAACAACTTTAAACTATTAGAAATATACAGAAAGTCACTGAAATTAAAGACCCAACAGATGAGTTAAATAATAGGTTAAATGCAGCTGAAGACATAGCTGGTGAGCGGGAAGGTAACTTATAATTTACCTTATTGTTTCTTTGGCAGTACAGCATGTTTAATAGTCTTATGTTGTTCTAAGTTGCAAGGTCATTTTGAGATGAATCATTCAAAGGTAAAGAAAGAGAAATACATTGTTTTAAACAGATGGGAGAAGCTCTTTAACATTAACTGTCAAACACGCTCCTCCTTATGTTTGAACAGACTAGCTCCTGGCATCATACATTTCAAACTTTCATTTCAAAATTTCAGTAATCATATGCTCCCGGACGAGTGGACCCATTATCACAATATGACCTCTCGCACCTGCCCCTGAGGCCCTAATCCCAGCTGAATGACAAGGGGGCGGCTCATTAGTCCCGGAAGCCATTCCCAGACCAGGATAGCTGGTGATACTTCATCTACACATGGAAATGGCTGCAAACAAAATAATATATACCGTCAGGCTGGATGGCCTGCTGCCATCACTTCTTTCACGTCCAAGAATTACTTCTCTAGCATGACTCCACGCTAGAGTTTGTCGATGAGAAAACTTGAGCAAGCCTGGAAGGTGGAAGAGAAGGTGAAATAGCCGTTTTTGTCAGAAGGTTGTAGCAATCAGACACTGCTTCACTGTTTCTCCACAAGCTCCCATTTTCAGGTTGTGCAGAAGCAGCAGTACACAACCCTCCCACAAACTCTTACTTCTCTGACAGTCACATAACAGGAGGTTTCTCCCAAGCCCTGGCCAGACCTATGGATGGGACACTGATTGTTTGGCTGTGTGGCCAGAGATGCTGAAAGAATACAGTTTGAAAGCTGGTGACCAAGGTGTAAGAGGAGTGAAGATAGAGCTCTCCAAATGAGCATATTTTTGTGAGGTTGCTCAGAAGAAAGTTCCAACAATTTAGGGGCTGGGGATTTAGCTCAGCGGCAAAGTGCCTGCCTGGCAAGTGCAAGGTCGTGAGTTTGGTTCCCAGTACCGGAGAAAAACTAAAAACTAAAAAAAACTTAAAAAAAAAAAAGAAAGTTCCAATAATTTGGTGGAGAAGACAACCCATTCTGTGGGTGTCAGGTAGCTCATGTCCCAAGCCACTCCTGTCTTTGTGCAAAGGACTCGTCTACAAAACGGCCGTGGTGGAAGGGAAGGAAGCTACTCCTGGGCTCAGCAGTAGGGGCTCCCACTCACCCAGTAGGTTGATTTGGCTAAATCCCTGCTGAGCATCCAACCTGCCAACCACGAAGGCTGACGCTGAGCCCTCAGTTTAGCACCATTTTCCAGAAGGACCAGCCACGCTGTCTGATGGAACATCCATGGCACCGAATGCCACCCCAGAGAGGATGTTTCATAGAAATTGACAGGCTGACTGTAAAATCTGACAGGACCGTGAAAGTGTAAGTTATTCTTCAAGACCAAAGGGGAGGAAGATTTGCCCTATCAGTTACCAAGCTAGAGCTGCAGTAATAAAAAATAGTACACAGGAGCTGAGAGACTGATGAAGCAGAAGAGTGCAGAAATAAATGCAGGCGTGTATGGTGCTGTGGCCTGAACATTTACATGTATATGTTGAAATCTTCATTTCCCAAGGTGATAATTTTCAGAAACGAGGCCTTGGGGATGGTTAGGTCATGGGGGCAGAGACCTCGTGAACGGGATGAGAGTCCTAAGGAAAGAGACCCCAGAGAGAGCCCTGGCGCTTCCTCCATGGAGGGACCCAGCAGGAAGGCACCATGCATCAGCCGCAAAGCAGACCCTTACCACACACCAAATCTGTCTTGATCCCGGACTTCCCAGGCTCTCAAACTGCTATAAAAAAATTTCTTTTATAAGCTTCTCAGTGTGCAGTACTTTGATACAACATATCAAATAAACTAAGACGTGGAAACTGGATTTATGACAAGACAGACATAATGGGTTAGTAGGGAAAAAAGATGAGCCATCACAAGTCATACTGGCACAGTTGTTATCCATATGAAAAAACCCTAAAATTCCTCCTTCAGGAAGTACATAAAAATCACTTTAAGACAAATTAAACCCAAATGTGTGAAAGGTAAAACTATAACAAAAAACAGAGCACGATATAGGATGATAATTTTAGGCCCTTGGGACTTTTTTTAGAAGGACTTCTTTTTTAAAAAAAGCATTTACTTAAAAAAAAAAAAAAAAGATAAACTAAGAACTCCTGGTTTTCAAGATCCTTCACAAAGAACTAGAAAAGGGCCACAAACTAGGCGATGACAAGTACAACATATATAACAAAGGATTAATTTCTAGAACATGTAAAGAATGCTTATAAATCAATAAGAAAAAGGAAAACAAACTCCATAGAAAATAGATGAAAGGCAAAAACAGGAACTCCACTGAAGACAAAAGACAATGTCTAATGAACATGAGGATATGCTCAATGCATCTGAGAATAAAGGAAATACAAATTAAAACCACAATGCCAAAATTAAAAGTTTAAACACACACATACAGCTCCATACGGGGCCACACTCACCAGCACGGCAAGAGTGAAAGCATTAATTATGCCAAGTTTACTAAGCATGTGAAGCAACAGAAACTCTTACGTGGAAAATGGAAATATAAGTTGGTACCCTCGAAACCAAGTATGGTGGTGACATCTGTAATCCCACACTCTGAGAGGTTGAAGCAAGAAGACTGCAAGTTTGGGGCTGGGGATATAGCTCAGGGGCACAAGCGCCTGCCTGGCAAGTGCAGGGTCTTGAGTATGGTTCCTGGTACCAGGAAAAAAAAAAAAAGAAGTAGACTGCAAGTTTGAGCCCAGCCGAGGCAACTTAGCACTTCCAGAGATGTGGTCTTAAATTTTTTTATTTTAAAAGGGTAAGGAGATAGCTTAGTGCAAAGGCCCTGGGTTCAATTCTCACCACAGAAAAAAAAAAAAAAAGTGGTATCGTAACTAATTGCTAGGTGTTAATTAGTAATGTGAAACTCATATATCCTCTGAATTGGAAATCCAACAGATAAATATATAATTTTTAGAAAAGGAAACATCCCTGGTGTAAATAATAAGTACATCAGAGTATTATATTGTGAGAACAGTGATACTCATCAACATGAATTAATTAAATAGTATAAGTTTTTTAAAGTCTATACAGTTTTTTTATTTCTACTAGTACATTTGTAATACATAATGATTATATTCATCATGGGGCATCGACTCATGTACAGGACACATCTTAGTCATTTTTTTATCCCTTTCCCCTTCTCACCCTCTGTCTCTTGGGCTCTTTCCCTTTTGCAAAAGACCTAGCTCCCTATTTCTTATTATCTGTCTTTTATTTTGCTCTTTATTTACTTTCTGGGTTTCTCATATAAGAGAAACTGTGTGGTATCTAAGCTTATGTGTCTGACTTATTTCACTTAAGCTTATGATCTCCAGGGGCATCCTTGGTCCTAAGAATGATGCAAGTTTATCCTTCTTTAGGCCAGAGTAGTACTCCATTATGTATAAATTCCACATTTTCTTTATCCATTCATCTGTTGATGGACATTTAGATCACTTCCAAGATTTAGCTATGATGAATTGTGATGCTATAAACATGAGTATTAATTTTAAAAATATAAGCTGGGAGTGGTGGTGCATGCCTGTAATCCCAGCACTCGGGAGGCTGAGGTAGGAGGATGGCCTTCAGTTTGAGGACAGCCTAGGCTACCTAGTGAGTTCAGGGCTAATCTGAACTACATAGTAAAACCCTGTCTCAAAAAAAAAAAAAAACACTAAAAAATTAAAATATAAGTTTGAAGGAAAAATACAAGTCACAGAAGAATACATATGAACCCACTTTTATATACTTCAAATATAGACAAAATTAAATAATAAAGTTCTTAAACACATACACATACATGTGGTAAATTTTTTTTTAATTTTTAAAAAAATATCTGAAGAAGAGATGGTTTAACCAACATAACACACAGAATAGTGGTCATATGGGGACAGAACACACATGATCAGAGGCCAAAGGAAGCACATAAAGGACTAACTGTGTTCTAATCGTCAACCTGAGTGCCGGGTGCATTATTTTTCAGAATAAGTTCCGTAGACTCTTAAGATGCAATACACAATAAAAGCAAACAAGTATCATAGAACTGAGGCACAGAACAGTCCATTCTACATGGTTTCTGCTGTGCTACAGTACAAGCCATGCCAGCTTAAAAGGGCACTGGCAGGTCAGGCAACCTGGTGATAAAAAAGACTATTAATTTAATGATGTGTTTATTAACTTTTCATTTTCCGAAGGTAAAATTTTAAATTAAGTTCTCCAGAATCCCCATAAATCATCTGATATGGAAGTACAATGAGTCTTTGGCAGGGGAAGTAAAAATAAAACCATACTTTTGTCATTATAGTTAGGGTGACTGCCTACTATATCACTTTAAGCAGGATATTTTTGACAGTCAAAGGGCACTTTTAATAATTAACAAGGGGAATGGGTATAAACCAGGATTGTCCAGAGAAAAGTAATAATATATGGTTATCTTGGTGTAATGTCATCCAGAGAGAAAATTCAGATTGCCAATATAAACAGTAGACTTTGCAGCAACAACAGATACCAAGACAAAAGGGGAAAATATGTCCAAACTACTGGAAGAAAGTAGCAGCCAAGAAAGAAAGAAATAAAGAAGCAGTCAATCTAAATTCTATACCCAGCTGCATGTTACAGAAAGGCACTACCTTTGCCCAAACTAAGACAAAGAAATTTTTCCATTCTTTACCACAAGGAAAGAACAACTAAAAGATATACGTTAAGGAGAAGAAAATTGAATGTAAAGAAAAGAATGAGGAGCAATAAACAATGATTAGAAAAGTGGTAAAGTAGCCAGGCATGGTGGTGCATGCCTGTAATTCCAGCAGTCAGGAGGCTGAGGCAGGAGGAGGATCATTGCAAGTTTGAGGTCAGCCCAGGCTACAAAGTGAGCTCAAGCCCACTGTAAACTGAATAGTGAGACACTAGAGGAACAATGAATAATTCAACTTCATGCAAATGATTCCCAAGAACAGGAAAGGAGGGAAATTCCCTGTATAACCTTCATATCAAAAAGAAACAAGAAGAGCAGCAGCACAATCCCATTTTTCTGCATAGATGCAAAATCTTAAATAAAACATTCAAAAATGAAAACTATTATATACAATAACCACAACCAACAAGAACAGACTGGGTTGATTATAGAAACAGAAGACTAGCATTCAAAATCTCTTTAATAGGGCTGGGAATGTAGCTCAGTGGCACAAGCACCCGCATGGCAAGCTCAGAGTCCTGAGTTTGATTCCCGGTACCGAAAAAAATTTTTTTAAAAAATCTCTTTAATGTAGTTCACAGGAATAGATCAAAGACAGAAATCATATGATCATTTTATATATATATATAACTTTTAAAAGAAAACATCATTTATGTTATCTATTTTAAATTTTCATAGCAAAACTAAGAGTAGAAGTGAACTTTGTAACTTTAAAAAACTACAAATATTTGGAGCAAAAATCATGCTTTGTGAGCAAATATTGGATGCATTCCATTCAAAGTCAGGATGGAGACCAGCCTGCGTTTTATTGTCCCTTCTGCGGTCCATTGTTCTGGGGGTTGTAGCTGGCATACAAAGAAAGAAAATTAAAAGTGCAAAGATTTGAAAGGAAGAAATGAAACTGCCATTCCTTACAGATTAAAATTTGTCCATAAAGAAAAACCCAACAACTACTGCCAAACCATAGGAAATAACAGAAGGATTCAAACAAGTGCTGGATAAACAATCAATGCGCAAAAATCAACTGTGTTCCTGCAATCAGAAAAAAAAATGATTTTAAAAAATGATTTGAAGTATAATTTTAATTTTGAAAAAATTCTATTTGCAGTAGCCCAAAACAACTACAGGGTACCTAAAAACAAACCCAATTGAAAGTAGGCAAGTTCTTTATAGAAAAAGCATGTAACTTTGTTTATTTATTTATTTATTTATTTTTGGTACCGGGAACAGAACTCAGGACCTTGCACTTGCCAGGCTAGTGCTATGCCACCAAGCTATATCCCTAGACCATAACTTTACTAAAGATCTTTAAAAAACTAAAAAGAAAAAGGAAAGATATACCCTACCTGTGAATAGGAAATCTCAGGATCATGAAGATGGTAATCCTCCCTCCTACTCAATAAATGTGATGCAAATTCAATAAAATTTCAACTCTGCATTTGTGTTAACAAACATATACACACACAAAGTCAACAAACTGATCCTAAAATTTACATGGAAGAGCAAAGACCCTCAAGAGACAAGCTGCTGCCAGGAGTGGTGGTGCACACCTGTAATCCCAGCACTCCAGAGGCTGAGGCAGGAGGATCCTTGAGAGTTCAAGACCAACCTGGCCTACAAAGTGAGTTCAAGGCCAGCCTGAACTGTATAGTGAGACCAAAAAAAGACCAAAAAAAAAAAAAAAAAAAAAAAAAAAAAAAAAAAAATGAGAAGCCACGCGGCAGGGAGCACCGGCATTTGGGCCAGCCCCTAGCCATGCAAGTGCCCAGGAGGCGGGCAATTGGTGCCCAGGAAGCAGCGCAGCAGAGCGCGCTTGTGCATGCCGGCCCTCAAACCAACCACCACTACGTGGTCAAGTACTATCATGGCACAGAGAAGCAATGACACAATTGGCTCGCCACACACCAGCCGCAGAGGCCTGCCTGGTGACGTGCGTGAATCATCCTGACGTGGAGAAACCCCTGAGAATACATGTCACACAATGGGTTACTCTTGTCCCTGCTGTTGAGAACCAGAAGATCCAGAGTCAGCAGAGGAGCAGCTGCTGAACAAGGACTCAGAGAACATGAGGATACAGGCTATGCCCGAAAACTCAGAGGTCTAGTTGACCAGGGTCACAAGAGCCGTTCAGAAGCTGGAAACCAGGAGGACCTTGCACAATACCTGAAGAGACACCCTGGAAGCCATTCTTCCCCTGACAGTACAGGCTGTGGTGGAGGAGCATGTGGAGCTCTTGAGAGGTCTGCACCAAGATTCCTGCTGCCTGCCCTGACAGTTGGGGAGAGGACACTGAGTGGATGCAGGGTCCCAATGCACTGGGAGGTGGGAGAGAAAAAGCTACAAAAAAAGGCTTTTATCCCAGATGGCTCACTTGAGATGTTAGTGAGAATTGCCTCCTCAGTATTCTATAGCTGTCACAAGGAGGTAGGCCAAGGAGAGAAAACAGCTGCTTTGGCTGCAGCACTAAGAGAAATAGACACTAAGTCTGATTCTCAGGGCCCCAAGAAGAACTTGATGACTGTATTCATCTGCTACCACTGTTAAAAGCCAGGCCACCTCAACAGGAACTGCCCTAAGAAGTTCCCTGGGCCATGCCCTGAATGCAAAGGTGACCACTGGAGATCAGTCTGCCCTCTGAAGCGGATCCATTCTACCAGTTAGTCCAACAGGAACAAGGGGGCCCAGGGCATACTCTGCCTTCTCCCTCTGGCCAGACTGCCATCTCCATGGAGGAGCCCCAAGTAATCATGACTATAGAGGAAAAAGAAAGTGCCTGTTGCTAGACACAGGTGCAAGTCTCTCAGTCCTTCTTTTCAATCCTGGCGTTCCTTCCAGCCATCACACCTCAGTGACAGGAGTCACTGGTGAGGAGGTGATACGCTATTTTTCACCACCTTTAAGCTGTAACTACTTGTTAGATCTTTCTTGCGTATCTCTGTCTTCCTGAGAAACCGCTTAGAAGATACCACCAGGTATTACAGCAGCCATTGATATTTTCCTATTAATCTATCCATAACTCTGGAATGTTTGTATTGTTCCTGTGCTATTTCATAAATGGATGTATGTTGATTACTATGTGTTTCCTACAACAACCATTGAGAATAGTCAATGAATATTCAATTGGTCACTCATGTATAGCTCTATTTATTTTCTTTAGAAGCCACTTTGAAGATACCAAAGTATAGTACAACAACTATTGATAATAACCTACCACTTTTGCCTTTAACTCACTATTATTTTTCTATTTGTTTTTCTGAGAAACTATCTTGTAGACAACAATATGTAAAACAACAACCATTGATAATTTCCTACCACTTTGTCTGTAATTTGGTAAGCCCCCATATTACTGTTATCATTCTTTTACTCTTTAAAATAATAACAAAAAAAAAAAGAGAGACAAGCTGCTTTTAGAAAACCAAGTAGGCTGTCTTACCCTACAAGACAGCAGGACATTTTATGAATTAGAGTAATTGGCATAGAGTGGTTTGGGCATAAGGGCACAAAATAAACTCATGGCACAGAACTAAGTCCAGAAGCAGGTCTGAGACCACACGAACACTTCATTAGTGATAGAAGTAGCATCACAACTGGGGGTGGGGAGGGACTGATGCTTTAATGAATGATGATGATGGGGATATTTGTCACTCAAACAAGGAATGAAAGGGAAGTAGATTCTTACCTCACACAATAGACAAGAAGCAGTTTCACGTGAATCAAAGATACAAGTGTGAAATGCAATGTTAAAAACTTTGCAGAAAAAAAAACACAGGAAAAGATGTGTACAGCCTAGAAAATGATTTCTTTCAGCAAGAAGACTCTCTTAAAGGAAAAGACTGTTAAATCCGATGATAGGTAGTGTCCTCAACACTGTTAAAAGGTGAAGGATAGTGTATCTTATAAAGTTAACAGCACCTTCCCTATTACCCAGCAATTCCACACTAAGGCATTTACCCAAGAGTAATAAAAACATATTTCCACAAAAATACAGGTAGAAGAGTGTTTATAGTCACTCTTTCCATAGTGGTCCAAGATTGAAACAACTTACATGTCCATTAATGGGAGAAAGGACAAACATATTGTGGTGTATTTAAACACTGGGAATTTACTCAGCAGTAAAACAGAAATCTATACAACATGGATGAATCTTAAAAACATTGTGAACTGAAGCCAGACATACTTGTGGTCTTATTGATTTCTACATCAGGCAAAATTAATATAATAAAAGAAGTTAAGACAGTAGCTGCCTGGGAGAGAGCACAAAGCAGTTTACTAGGATGATAGAAACATTCAATAACACATGATAATGGAGTGGGTCTGTAGCTGGATGCATTTGTCAAATCTATCAAGCTGTAGCAATTAAGATTGGTTGTATTTAACTACCATTTTTAAAATATCTTAGACCATACTCTTCAAGAAGTTTTGTCTAACAAAAGATTCAGGTTGAAAATTCATAGAGTGCTGCCAATCAATTCTAAAAAAAAAAAAAATCACCAAATAAAATAAGCAAAAAATATAAACAAGAAATTTATAGAAGAAAAAAATTTGAAAAGATGTTCAACTTCACAAGTAATTAGGAAAATAATAAGAAAACGTATCCTTCTTATTGACTCGACAAAGCTGTAGATACATAAGCACTAGTGAGCTTGTGAAGCAATGAGAATATGGATATAGTGCTTATGGGAATGCAGAAGGGTAGTTTTCTTTTACTGTAATGAAACACCTGAGGCTAAGAAACTTACTTTAAAAAGTTTCTATCAGTCACAGTTCTACAGACTCAAGAACATGATGCCAGCATCTGCTCAGCTCTCATGAGGCCCCCTTGGCTGCATCCCAAAATGGCGGATAGCATTGTAGCATGAGCATGTGCAAGGAGACCTCACATGGTGAGACAGGAAGTCAGAGAGATGGAGGGACCAGGTTCATTCTTTTATAGCAACCCCTCAAGAAGGAACTCATTCACTCCATGAAAACAGTGTCAATCCCTTCCCAGGGCAGTGCCCCCAGTGATAATTACCTGGTGAGTACAAGGCTCAACCCTTTAAAGGTTCCACCACCTCAACACTGCCACATTCAGGACCAAGCCTCCAGGACATGAACCTCTGGGGGACAAATCATATTGAAACTAGAGCACAGAAAATGTCTAGGAAACATGAAGAGTTTCCCCCTATGGCCCAGCAGTCCCACACAGGGATGCCACGTGGTCACCATGTAGAGGGCACTTGCCGTTCTCCTCTGTGCACCAGGAGGATTCGCCCTTGCAGCACTTTGTAACAGGAAGAAAAGGCACGGGAAGAAAAAGGCAGATTGTAGAGACAGTGGGAAGCAAACTAAATGTTTGTCATTTCTAGTAACCGAGGAATGGAGACAGTATGGTATGCCCACATAACAGAAGAAAAATCATCAGTGAAAATGAATGAATTACAGGGTGCACAAAATGTTAAACAAAAGCACTAGGTCCCAGAAGAAAACAAACTGTGTGTTTCCATTTATATGAAGTTTGAAAAAACAGCAAAACTAAGTGACCTATTGTTTGGGGATACAAATATATTTGGTATAAGTATAAAGAAAAGCCAGAAAAGCATACACACAACTAGTGACAATGGTTACCTCTGAGAAGGGAGGAAGTGGACTAGGGTGAGGGAGGCCTCATGGAGGACTTTGAAAGTAACACATATTCCTTTCCCTTAACTGGGTTGTAGGTACAGAGGGGTTTGTTGTTTCATTATTCTTAGACATTACACACATTGTTTAAATATTTTTCACTATTTAACATACAGCAAAGGAAATTTTAGAGGCATGCACTGAAACTTGGAGGCCTTCAATTATGTTTATAATCTTATGTTTTTGAAAAGCACCAGAAACAAAGTAAGCAGCAAGACTGAACAGAGTTGAATAATGGCTTACAGGTGTTCATGAGTCTCTTCAAGAGTTAACAGTAAATTATTTTTTAAAAGAAAAAGCGATACCCCCAATACCTGGTTGGGAGATAGGCATTAATCCAATAATCACTATTATTATTTTTTTTGTGTTTTGTTTTGTTTTGTTTTCCGGTACCGGGAATCAAACTCATGACCTTGCCCTTGCCAGGCAGGCACTGTGCTCCTGAGCTAAATCCCCAGCCCCCAAAATTGATTTTTGGTTGTTTTTTTGTTTTTTGTTTTTTGTTCTTTTTCCAGTACCAGGAATCGAACTCACGACGTTGTTCTTGCCAGGCAGGCACTGTGCTGCTGAGCTAAATCCCCAGCCCCTAATAATCACTATTACTGTATATAACTACTAACGAAAAGGAGAATCATTCCAGTGGAACATAAAATAAAGGAATCTAGACCCAGACTGAATGTCAGATTGGTAGGAAGAGTGGGATTCAGAAGAAGTAGAGGAAACAGAGTCTCTCTCTCTCTACCTTCCCCCACAGCAAGCCACAATGAAGACCCTCACCCTGACTGGGAAACAAAGGGCGGGTCCCAGAAGCCTGGCCCAGCAGGATCCTGAGTGAGGAGCAGGGCTCAGCCAATGAGAGAGAGGGAGAAGAGCACCCTGCCCCCTGGGCACATTTTGTGCTAAGGCGGAGGCGGGAGGTGAGAATACCAATTTGCGGGAGTTTGAGCCGTTTAAGATGGCCGGAAATGGGGTTTGTGGGCGGTAGGTTATGTGGCAGAAGGCGAGGGTAAGAGGCTGGGAAGGGCCGGTCACAGGGGTCTTGTACGCCATGTAGAGGAGAGGTGTCAGCAGGGGGCATCATCCGATAGACTGGACCAGAAGAGAGGCTGAGGACAGCCCCTCCAGCGGTGTCATGGCTGAAAATGTAAAGGAGAACAGATGAAATCCTCTGCAGGGCATGCAGAGAAGGGAGTGGAATCAAGGGACACCCAGGACCAGGACAGTGTGGTGTATCAGAAGCCAGGATGTCAAGAGCTTCTGAGAGGCCACCAATGCCTGGGACTTAGAAGATTACCCTGGAGGTGTCCACCAGGAGCTGAGACACTGCCCTGAGATGAGGTCAGGTGGGGGCAGAAGCTGGCCTGTGCTCACCCGGAGGAAGAAGGGGTGAGGAGGAAAGAGTGGGGGACGGAAGTCAGGGCTAGCTGGAGGGAGGCTAGCGGTGGGAAAAGCTCGAGCTTATGGAGAGCAAGCAAGGAGGCTGAATTCTGGACTGAGCGAGAGTGAACCACGATGGGGTCGGGGAGGAGTGATGGGATACAATGACCCCTCTCCCACCCAGAGGCCAGGACAGCAGGGATGTGGAAAACTTATAGGTGGGGACGGGCAGGAAACCAAGAGAGCTCAGCACTCAGGACCTCTACCATGCTCTTTGTGAAGAAGGCACTAGAGGTGACTGTTGAGAAACTGGGGCAAGGGGACGTCTCATCTCCCGGCCTGATCACACGCAACCCAACTGCCATGGGAGGTAGCAGATCCTCGGCAGACACTTGCTGGAGGAGGTGACAGGCGACTGCCTCCAACAGATTTGGGGAGGCGTGGTGGAAGCTGCTTTGACTAATAACCCTCCCGCCAGCAAGTCCCTGTAGTTGGTTACAGACCTATGAAATGTCAGGGGCCTGTGTGGGTACCACCCTTGTCAAAGGCTGGACAGGGCAGCCTCTGAGCTTCGCATGCATCTCCTTCCCACATGCAAACAAAGGGCCATCAGCCTGCAGAAACCTTCCCAGCTGCGGAGCGGAGCGAGGAAGTCTTGGTCTCAAGGTTAATACTGAAGAGGAACTGGCTTGGATCTGCAGGTCACGGGGTCAGCCAGGTTCCCGATAAACAAGAGAGGGTGGCGGCACTGGGGGTGGGGGTTTTACTAAGTGATTTGGCAACGAGAGGTCAAGAGGAGGCCAAGGATGAGTGATCCTGTGGAAATGAAGCAGTGATCATTTACAAGCACAAATTGTTTTATATTCCAGGAGAGTTGGCTCCTGAGCCAATCTCTTCCTGTAGAAGTTTAGCTCGTGTGTGAGTCACTGTTATAAATAGACCAGTGATCGGCATGTCATCGGAAAGGACGGAGTCAGCGCGCATGACCTTGGAGGGAGCGGCATGGCGCTACACAGATTGAGAGCTTGTTCCAAGAGGCGTGCAGAGAGGAGCATTGGGGTCTGCTTAGGAAGAGAAAGTGGACACGTGAGGGGGGTTCTAGCCGCAGCAGGAGGAAGAGATGCAGGTTGCTGACCAGGAACAAAGCCTCCATGTGGCCAGGCGTACCCCATTTCACGGCCCGGCCCCGGGCTCAGGCTGTATCTCCTCACTGCATTTGCCCACCTGCACTGCCATAGCAGAGACCCACTGCCTGGGTGGCTTAAACAACAGAAGTTCACTGCTCATGGGTATGGAGGCTGGGAGCTCAAAGAACCGGCAGGGCTGGCTATCAGTGCGCCTCTGGCTTACGAGAGGTGCCTTCTTACTAGGTGTTCACAGGGCCTTTTCTCAGCCGTGCACACACAGAGAACTGTCTAGAACCCTTACCTCATCTTAGAAGGGCACGGGGCCAAGCAGATGAGGACCCTACACTTAGCCCCACTTAGCTTCAATGACCTCCTCAAAGGCTCTACCTCTAAAAATAGTCACATGGAGGTTAGGACCTCCACCTGTGATTCTTGAGGGGAACACAATTCAGTCCATAACACCACCTTCCAAAAACTCTTGCAAAGAATTCGAATTCTTCTAGGATCCCCATCAAGAGCTGGGCATGGTGGTGCACGCCTGTAATCCCAGCACTGAGGAGGCTGAGGCAGGAGGATCGCCATGAGCTTGAGGCTGGTCTGGGCTACACAGTAAGGCTAGCCTAGCCTAGAAGTTGTCTCAAAAAAAAGAGAGAGAACAACAAAAAAGACATCTCATCAACCAAGCCCTAAGAGAACACAATTCCTCAAGCAACATCAGCTAATTCCTTCACTCATTCACCACCCGCCACACCTTGATGGGCACTGGAGACACAGAAGGCCCCTGCCTTCAAATTAACAGTGACTCCAAAACAGGTGCATGGCACTCTTAGGAAACGTCTAGAAGGGGAGAACACGGGCATGGAAATTGAGCGGCATCCTCTGAGGGAATCTGAGTGCGGCCATGCCTGGGGAAGAGAGGTGGCCCAGAAGCCCTTCTTGAGCCCGGGCCAGGCTGCGTGCCCTCCTCTCTATTCCCAGAGACCCTGTACCTCAGCTTACATAGATCGTGTAAGGATTTAACCATCCCAGAAGTAAGCTAAGGCCCAGTGCTGAAAACAAAAGGGCCTAAGAAGTTGGCGCATGCATACCCCAAGACGGAACCTGGGGCTTCCCAGCCACCACCGCCTACCAACTCTGAAAGAAGACCAGGAAGCCAGAGAAGCTATGGGAAACGTGTCAGAGGACAGGAAAGGAAGGGTTCCACATAGCGTCATGGAAAGAGATGGAAAATAGTAAAAACGCTTCCTGTTTAGACTCCTATGAGTGGACATTCCTCAATAAACCACAAATCACAGGATTGCGATGTTCCCACAGGGAGGACTGTGGAACCCTTTCCTTCAGGGCTGGAGACCTCACCTTTATCCCTAGCACGCGCAGCGGCGTCAAGCACAGCAGTGCATGGTGGACAGCACCTAGTGCCCAGGGCCCTCTGTTCTGATCTTGGGGCTGCTGCCTGGGGTCCTCACGTAGCTTTTCCTGTCCATGGGGGAAGCTAGCCCCCTCAGAACCAGAAGCAGCCACCTCTCACAGCAGGCACCAGCCGTGCTGGGTCCTCCCCCTCAAGGGTCTTGCTGAGGCCTCCAGGTACAATCTCCTCTTTGGAAGAGGCGGCTGCCTGTCTTGGAGTTTCTGTGTACCTCTGCCTTGCCCTTTCCTCTTCTGCTGTGAGGTCCAGGGCCACAGTGAAGGGGCCTTCGATTTCCTCTGGGACAGAGAAGGCAGGAAGCCTCCTGTAAATGCCCACCAGCCCGAGATTGACAGGAAATGACGAAGAGCTCTGGATGGGCCGCAGGGAAGCCCCTCCCTCCCACCTATTTGGGCAGGAGGAGGAAAGAGCGGGTGGCAGACCCTGTGCATAGACACCCTGGCCTGGACAGGATGACTAAGACGCTGGGGCTTGGACAGACTACTACTACCCACTGCCCTGCAGGGTTTTCACAGCCGATTTCCTCTGACACTGCCCCGAGGGGTTGTGGGGAGGAAGGGAGCTCCTGAGCCACCAGTCCCTCAGGCAGCCCAGCAGCGGGGGCCAGAGACCCAGCACCTACTCACACCTCTTCCCAAACCTGAGGGAACCAGGACTAGAGAGCTAGACAGGACGCAGGAAGTCCGTGCTGGGCTAAGGAGTCGGTGCTAAGTATGACAGACATACGGAGCCACTGAAGGTTTCAGAGAGAGAGAGTGGCAGTGAAGAGACCATGAGAGGGTGGCTGAGACTGGCTACATGGGGAGGAAAGATGTCGCCAGCAGGCAACAAAGAGAAGGAGGGGTGGGGCAGATTTGCGTGGACTGGAGTTGTAGACCTGGGACTCAGCGGCTTGTCAGTGGTTCCAGGAGTGCTGACATGGAATTGTGTGGCCCTGAGGGGAGGGACCAGAGTCCACCAAGCTTCTGGCAGGGTGCCCGGGTAGTTGTGGGACCATAACCAAAAAGTAGAGCGGGCTTGTCCGGAGGAACAGTAAAAGCAAGGCTGCTGCCTCCGGGAATAAGAGGAGCTGGCGGGAAAATCCGCTTTTCTGCACTGAACTTGAAAGTCCATGAGATGTGCACTCCAGGATCCCCAGACTCTGCCAGTCATGAGCCGCAAGACACTGGCCAAATCCTTTCCCCTCAGCACGGTTTCCTTACCTGTAAACTGCGGAGAGTAAGAGTGCTCAGATCCAGGCTGTCATAAGGACTAAGATACAGTACTGCCCATAAAATGCTCAGTGCAGTACAAGCATTAGTAAATGTTTGCTGGTATTTCATTACTCTCTGCCAGGTGCTTAATACAGGTAATTTCATGTAATCCTATAAACAGTCTGCAAAACTGGCACTGACTTTCCTAATTTACAGATGAGAAAACTGATATTCAGCCAAATTAAAGAAACAGGGTCACACAGCAAGCCTGAGGGGCCAGACAGGGATTTGAACCCTGGTCTTTCTGATTCAAGGCACACGCTTTTCAGCATGCGCTTTTAGCTCCACTTCCTCCATGGGGCTAAGGGCTGCCTCTTGCTTTCTGGAAGAGGAGAAGGCAGGGGCTCGGAGAGCAGGAGGTCAGTCCGAATCCACAGACCGTGAACCCAGAATCGTGATTTAAACAATTTTGTCTTCAATGACCCCGATGACATTTCCCTTTTATTTTTCACCCCCATTTTCTCCTCTCCAGTCAGGGAGACTGCACTTTCAATGCTTGTGAGTCACCGGAAAATGTAAATTAAAAAAAAGAAAAATGAAGAGGAACACTGCTCCTTTGTAAGCCCCTGGCTCCTATGAATCATTCAAGACAGGTATAATGGACATAATTATAGCTCATCCACAAGGAAGACCCAAAATCAATCCTAAAGGCTGGTTTCAGAATCAAGTGGTTTCCTTAGAAGAGTCTGCCTGGGGCAACTGGAACCAGCCCGGAGGACGCACCCTAATCCGTGCTCCCCAGCAGGTCATTCCCTGAGTTCTTTGGAGCAAATGTCTGATGTCAGAGACCCACTACCCCCACACGCATACACACAGTGCCATGTTCCTCCCACTGTCGGGCTCCTCCTTCCATTTGAGCTCATTCTCCTTTTAACACTTTTCCTT
The DNA here is from genome assembly GCF_000276665.1 of Chinchilla lanigera. Taxonomy (NCBI): domain Eukaryota; kingdom Metazoa; phylum Chordata; class Mammalia; order Rodentia; family Chinchillidae; genus Chinchilla; species Chinchilla lanigera. The sequence continues at coordinate 6,684,229 of NW_004955481.1, forward strand.
TGGTGGGGGCAGGCTGTGAGTCCCCCAGGCTGGCCTAGAACTCATAATCTTCTGGGCTGCTGCAGAGTTCAGATTAAAGGGTTGTGCCACCACGCCCAGTAACCAACTTGCTTCTTCATGGCCCCAGAGCTTTATTTTTCCCATCACTGTAAACTATCAAACCTGACAAAACATGAGGAGATGCTCGATTCACAATACTGCCAAGTTCACATGAAATCCTAATCTGCCAGCATTGTGGTATGAGCTATAGTCTTCCAGGTGCTTTTTTAAATGTATATGAGACTTTTAAAAACAAATGTACTCATATATTTTGTATTCTACTTCTTCCATTTGTTCATCCCCTTTTTGGTTTGAAGCTCACCCTTTTTGCCTTGGGTCCCCATCCCTTGCTCCTGGAGAAGAAAGCAGCCAGAACTCAAGAATGACGCTAGAAATGACTCAGTAAAAACTACTCTGAAGGCAGGCATGAGGTGCATGCTTACAATCCTGTCTTGGAGACTGAGGCAGGAGGACCTCAAGTTCCAACGCAGCCTGAGAAATTTAGCAACATCCTGTTTCAAAATTAAAAGAATAAAAAAAGGTCTGGGACTGTAGTCCAGCACAAAGGCCCTGGGTTTAATCTCTAATATCAGGGGCCAGGGGTATAGCTCAGTGGCATAAGTGCCTACCTGGCAAGTATGAGGTCATGAGTTTGATTCCCAGTGCAAAAAAAAAAATTTTTTTTTAAAATCTCTAGCCTCAGAAAAACAAACAACACATCTAATCTGATGTAGCATGTTATGCAACATATATATTTTCCAATAAATACTAGAAAAACAGAACTGTTAAGACAAAAAGAAACTGCCCCCATGTTAAAGGTTACTTCTGTCAAAGAGGTACTCTCTGCATAATAACTACTTTCATCAAGAGAGGAACTACATTAATGAGATAATGCAAAATACAAATTAAACAACAAAGAGAAACGATCGTTTTACTTACCAAATTGGCCAAAGACTTGTATTTTAATTATATACTTGGTAGTGGAAAGGAATACAGCCAGCTCTCTTGTGTGCTCCTGGCAGTTGTATTCATTAGAATACATTTTCTAGAAAGTAATTTAGCAATATATATCAAAAGCCTGATAATGTTCATACCCTTCAACCCATTGCTAGGAAAGCATTCCAAGTTCTGGTGAAAAGGTAGGCATAAGATGTTCATTTATAAATATTTGGGAATAAAGGAAAATACAAATGGCCTAAATACCCAACATTAAAAGACCCACAGAACAAATCACGGTCCATTCAAAGTGCTGTATGGTATATTACCTGTTTCTTGTTAGCCAATTTTTTTTTTAAGTTTTTGCTAATGTGGAGATCAAAATTAAGTGTTGTAGTTGAGTGGTGCTAACTGTTACTTATGACTTTATGTGGCAGGATGGAGGACTTACATCATTTACACAGGCAAATGGAGGCCTTGACCCAACCAAGTTACAACAGGGAGCTGCAACCTCTGTGATTTTTGTTCTAGGTTCAAGTAGAGCTGGGTATCCTTTAGCTGCTTGACCTTCTTCACACCCTACTAATCAACCCCAAATGCTTCCCACCTTCAGGTTGCTGGGATCTTATGTATAACTGGACTTTTTCACATATAAATAACCCAGAGACTAATTGATTTCTCTCCATTTTTTTGTTCACATGATTATTTGTTCTAATTTAAAATAATGTTCTACAATAAGTATATAGAAATTTTGGAAATGCAGAGGAAAAAAAAATCACAAAATGATCCAGAGCTACATCCCATGTAAAGGGTGAATCAACAGTAAAGTAATTTTTGCAAGGACTGCTAACCTGCTTGCAGGCACTTAGAGCCCAGGAACTTCAGGCCACAAATTTGGATCAAGGTTATTTTAGATTCTAGTGCCCTTCAGCATCTGCAAAGAAATTTAAAATCCTCTTGAAAGGAAGATAGAGCATCATCCTAGGCCTCAAATTATTGCTAAAAATATTTTTTCAAACACAAACCTTGCACTCAAAGATGACCAGGTACACAAGGAGACATGATGTCATGAGTGAAAACCAGTATGAAAAATGGACAAAAGAAACAGACTAAAGGGGACTTCAGATCCTGGTACTAGCAGGCTCTCGAAACAACTCTACCTTTTACAAAGAGGTCAAAATGAAATTTGACAATAAAATTGGCAATGTTGCAGATTCTTAAAAGAACCAAAGAGAAGAACCAAATTTATTAAAAAGAAAATATAATAACCAAAATGACCAAAGAACCGTCAGCAATGTCACCTGTCTCTCCCAGGTCTACCTGGAGATGCTGACACTCAGCCAGAGCTGAAATGCATTTCTGTCTCCTGTTAAATGACATGGAACGTGGCACTCTACCCTCACCCCCCTAGAGTGAGATTGGGACATTTTGCTTCTCAGCTGTTGGCCCCACTCCAGAAGTAGCTTTGATATGAAAGATAGCAGCAATTATAGCACCACAGGGTGATAAGGCTCTAACACTGGTCTTGATTTTGGAAAAAGGGTCTTATTTGTATATTATTTGCTAAGACTAGGATATAGTTCAGGAAGATCTTCATATTATGTTCAACTTTGCTTTAAATTGCTCAACTTTTCTTCTCAGAAAATCTCACCTGTAGAGCGAACATGGACTCTCTCCTTGCCAGTTCCCCTCAGGGGTTACTTGGGCCTGTTTTTAGTGAAACCCAATCCCTCTGTTGTCTAGTGACATTCCAGCATGTAGATTAGAGTCTCCCTGGGAATGTTCAAACATCACATATACTTCAACAAACCATTGCTCCCATTCCTGAAAATAAATTCCCAAGAAATGATTTCCCAGAAACTCCAGAGTTCTCTAGAAATGCAATTCCTTTTAACCTAATGACTCCACTTCTAAGAAAATATAGGATTAAATTTACTCCCAAAGACGTTCATCACAGTGCTCCCTATAATGTAAGCTACTACCTAAGTGCCAGCTGTAGAGGGTGGTTATATTAACAGAAATATAACTGCTTATGAACTGTTTATTGAGCATTATCTGAAGTGAGGATAATGAAAAATAAGGGATGAAGTGATAAAATGTTAAGAGCAAGAATTAAGTTTATATTCAAGACCAATAAGTAGGATTTTGGGTTTGTTTTGCTTTGTTTTGTTTGTAGTACTGGGGATTAAATCCAGCTCTTCCCAGATCTAGGCAAGTGCTCTACCACTGAGCTACATCCTCAGCCCTTTTTATTTTATTTTGAGACAAGGTCTTGCTAAGTTACCCAGGCTGATCTCAGACTTGATAATCCTCCTACCTCAGCCTCCTGAGTAGCTGGGATTATAGGCATACACCAGGTCTGCCTAGCCTAGTTATATTTTTTAAAAACATATCTAGAAAAAATAAATAAAAAGAATTATTACAAAATTATACTTACACTTTCTTAGAGTGTGGTATTATATAGATATGTGATTCCCCTCTCCCTGCTTTCCCATTTATTTCACAAGTGTTTTATATTATAGGACAGTTTTTAAATTAAAAAATTTTTTTGAAAGAAACATACATTCCAGCTTACCTCTGCCTTATTTTTGGGTTAACCATGAGTACAGCATAGGGCCTAAGATGTTGGTATCAGACACAACTGGGCCTGTGTCCACCCAGCTAGACTCATCAGGTCCCTCAAGCTCTTGGACTCCACTTAGCCAGCCAACAGATAACTATTGAGCACCTAAGTACCAGACGCTCAAGTGCTGAGGATACAGCCTTCAATAATATAGACAGAGTCACTGCCCTCCTGATGTTTACATACAGAATGGTGAGACAGACAAAAACACACGACCATGGGAAGATGGTAATAAATGCTCCAGCTTCCACCCAGAGCTGATGTGGGGTAGAAATAATGCACAGAAGCATGGGCCAACCATAGGTGCTGAGTGCAGGGAGTCCATGCAGCAGGGCCATTTAGCAGCTTCCTGGCTGCTATTTCAATCCCTGGGGGAAACAGAGGAGGCCAAAGCTTCAGTCTTCCACCTCCAACTGCAGGCTTGAGAAGACGTGAAGATAAAGGCTCTAAAATGTGAACCAGACCAGGCATGGTGGTGCACGCCTGTAATCCCAGCACTTGGGAGGCTGAGGCAGGAGGATCCTTGAGAGTTCAAGGCAAGCTTCAGCTACAAAGTGAGCTCAAGGCCAGCCTGAACTGCATAATGAGACTCTGTTTCAAAAAAGACAAAAAATAAAATAAAATAATGTGGACCAGTCCCAGGATAAACTCTCCAGGGAGGTCTGTGGGGAAGCTGAGTTTGATCTTCAGGGTTTCTGACTTTTACTGACCGAGACTGGTGAAAACCCAGAGCCAGGGGCCAGCAGAGTGGTATGGTAGCTCTGAGGCCCCAGGGGCAAGGGTTTGGGGCTTTTTTCCCTTAGTCTCTGAAGGAAAATCATCTGTTCTCTGTCAAGGGAGCCAATACAATGTTCCCAAACCCAGTTTGAAGCCAGCCACTTAGAGTTGGATTTTAAACTAGGTCTCAGAAAATAACTCTTTTCTTTCCCTGTACCAGCTATACCATTTAGGATTGTATCCCACTTGTCTTAGTTACCTTCTTGTTGCTGGGACAAAATACCCAACCGGATGCCCACAAATTAAAGGAAGAGAGGCAGGGCAGTGTGGCAGAGGAGTAACAGTCCACAGCAGGGCAGGCAGGATGCAGTGAGATGTCTTCTTCCCCTTTTTATTCCATGTAGGCTACAAGCGTATTGGTTGATGCCACCCACACCCCAGGGTGAGCCTTCCCTCTCCAGTAAGTCCATAGTCCACGTTCACAACTACGCAAAACCAATCAGTGGGCTAATCCAGCATTACACACCCATGATCCTGTCATTCCCAAAAGCCCCACCCACGAATGCATGAGGCTTTATGGGGGCATCTAGATATAAGCCACAACACTGCTGTTCACACACACATGACCCACGACTTTCCTAGGTGTTTTAATAGAGAAGGAAATAATGATAATATGGTTACTTTGCCCAAGAACTCAACAAGAGAGACATGGTTATTTACCTCAATGTATCCAAGCCCAAGGGATATATTCTGTGATTTTATAAATCCTCCCTCAAACACACCATCACACTTTTCCTTCCACATACTTGGAGTTAAAAAAAAAAAAGAAAGAAAGAAAGAGTCCCCATTCCTGAAGAAAAGTGACTCATGTACTGGGTGATCATTCTGTGCCAGGCACTGATGCGGGCATCACTGAACATCTCGTTTCAATCCAATTACCAGATGAGAACACCCAGGGTCAGAGGTCTCGGCCCGCTCAGAGCGGCATGGCTGTATGTTCAATTAGCTCTTTCACGACTGTCACAAGTATCCGAGATAACTTATAAACAGAAAAGTCACTTTTGGCTATTGTGGAGGCTCCTGTGCATGATCAGTTGGCCCCGTTGCTTTGGGCCTGTACATCGTCAGGAGCTCACAGTGGAGCAAAACCACTCACCTCATGGCCCTGGAGAGAAACAGCAAGGGGCCGGGACCCATACTGCCTTCTGGCTGGCCTGAGCCCCAGTGACCTGAGGACCTCTCACTCGGCCCTACCTCTTAAAGGTGCCACCGCCTCCCAACAGCACCACATGGACCTTGGGCAACCCTTAAGATCCCACCTAAGTGAGTGGAGGAGCCAGAATTTAGACCAGCAGAAGCATCTTTGCTGGAAGGCCTGTCTCTTCATTTGCCAGCGGTCCATTAAAGTGACCATTCCAACTTGCCTGTGTGAGCCACGCACTTTCTGGGTTTTAGCACCCAACGTCCTATATCCTAGGAATCCTTTAAAACCTGGGCAAGCCTGGGTCATCGGTCCCCACACAGGCAGTCTTTGGAGGCTGGGAGAAATGCCCTGAGGTCAGCTAATTGTCACATCATTTTGGTTTGAATCAAAGACTTTTCTTCCCCATTGCTAGATTTTCTTTCTTCCTCCTCCTTTTCTTCTTCTTCCTCTTTTTTTATTTTTCTTTCTATTTTGAGACAGGGCTTCACTATGTAGTTCAGGCTAGCTTTGAACTCACTACGTAGCCTAAGCTGGCTTGAACTCACGGAAATCCTCCTGCCTCAGCCTCATGAGTGCTGGTATTACAGGCATGTACCACCACACTCTGTTTCTTCTTTTCTTTTTAATGTTCCCTAAAATGCAAACCTTAGAGTCTACTGAACTCTTTTTTTTTCCCCCCCCCCAGTACTGGGAATCAAACTCAGGACATTGTCCTTGCGAGGCAGGCGCTTGTGCCACTCAGCTACATCCCCAGCACTACTGAACTCTAGTCATGAAGGAAAAGCTCTTGAAAATTATGCTGGAATCATTGCATATTGGGCCCATATTTGTTTGTCAGAAAAACTGGGATTTTTGCTGGGCATGGTGGTGCATGGCTGTAATCCCTGTACTCAGGAGGCCAAGGAGAGAGAATTGGGGTACACCGTGAGTTGGCAGTCAGCCTGGTTATAAAGCAAGACCCTAGAAAGAAAGAAAGAAAGAAAGAAAGAGGAAGAAAATAGGGTTCTGATGAAACATTCTTAAAAACCCTGACCTGGTTCTGCCTATAAATAGCTGTGGATCTTACAAAAGTCCCTTCCCTCTCTGAGTTTGTTTGAAATATGGGTGTTCTAAATGATCTCCTGCCCTCAGAATGCGCAAGACTTGATACTCAGCCCCTTTATTCTCCAGAGGGGAATATGAAGGCCCAGAGAAGTAAAAATTCTTGGCCAAACTCACAGCAAGATGCAGTGGTGCAAAACAAAATGTTACCCCTTCTCCACCACACGTACCACCCCAACGCACCCGAGAAAAACCAGAGTGAGCTAAGCAACAGAGTCTGTTTAATGTTGCTCTCTAAGCCTGCAAGGAAAATGAGCCAAATGCTGAAAGATTAAGAATTCTGATCTTTAAAAACAAATCAGGGTTTAATTTGGGTTTTCTTAAAGCCTCATAAAAAGGGAAGCTGAATCCTTGACCAAATACCCAGCATTCCAAACTGGGAAGATGAGACAGATCCTAATCCCCTGCATGAGCTGCAGGCAGATTGGAGGGCGTGTGTTTCCACCGGCCTGCATACTTCACGGATGTGTAAATGGCAGGCAGCCTGGAGGGCAGAGGCTGGCTCTGAAGGGCACCACGGGCTCCAGGGAAGGCTGCCTCTGAGCAAACCCAGGCTGGGCACTAACTGGGCTGCATTCAGGTGACTCAAAGAGGACAAGTGATGTGCCTAATATCATTCAGTGAGTAGGTAGCAGAGTTAGGCTTTGAACCCAGATCGAAACTCAAGCCCAAGATGCACTGTTTCGCCTCAGGCTCGATCACAGATCTCCTGCTACAGCTGAGAGCAGAACTAACTCCATCCAGAGGTCCATGGACCCAAAGTGGGCTGGGATGTTCCTAAAGGAAAACCGGCTGGTGGTTACCATGGAGACAGTATGAATGGAAAGTGATACAGAGCTCTCAGCACTCAGTAAATATCTACTTATTCCACTGCCTAATGAGAACCCAAGAGTCAGGATGGTTATGTGACTTGCCCAAGATCTAGAGTAGGAGGAACCAGGGAGAGAACTCAAGCTCAGATCTTCTGCTCAAATCCAATGGGGCAGAACGTGCACACGTCTAGGGAGAGGCAGCGGGGAATGGAAGCATAAGGACTGTACTGTACTGGGGGTCAACAGCAGTAGCGGTGCTCTCGGCCAGGTGTGCCTAGATTGTGGAGTGTTTTGCAAGCTGGGAAGAGACTGAGCTTAATGAAGAAGGAAATAAGGAACTTCTGTGGCTTTCAGAGAGGGGGAGCATAGACACAGTCAAGGGTCTGGACGCTTATCAGTTCAGACGAAGCCCCTGTCACACTCTGAGGATATTCTCGAGGGATGGGCTCTGTGAGGCGGCCTGCTTCCACCCCCACTGCCTGGCTCCAGCCTGTCCTTGAGATCTGAGCCCCCCTCCTCCCCCCAGGGCTGTGGCTTTGGCAGCCACTTTGGAAACTGCAAGCTTTAAATGAATTTCCACCCCAGAGGAAGTCCAGGAGCAGGCATGTTCTACCAGCCACTTCTGAGCTTCCAACATTTCTCCTTCCCCTTCGGAAAGAGGATCAAAGGCTTTTGTACAATGGAAGGAGGGGAGAGAGGAGAAGAGGGAAGAAGGAAGAAGATGAAGCAAAGACAAAAGGAAAGCAATAAGGGGACCTCATTTGATCTTCATCAAAGTTTATGTCTAAGTTGTACATTCTTCTCTCCCATGTTGAAAGAAAAATCCAGATGTAAGGGGAAACAAATCAACAAATCACGTGTTGTGTATGTATTCCCCTTGAATTTCACTCTGATTCCAAAAGGATTTAGGAGGCTCCCAAGAGTAAACAGAATGGGGACCATGATAATTGTAAACAAAAAAAGAACAAAGACCATAAAGGTAGGGAGAACAGACACCAGCCGGGACCTGCAGAATGCTGCTGTGTAACTTACATGCTGTATTCGGCCTAGGTGGGAAGATATCAGCTTTATGCTGGCTTTGTCTTCTGACAATAGGAAGCGCTCGGATGCATCGGTGGCCACAAACTTTTTTTTTCTGGGACTAAATTCAAGGTGCAGTATCTCACATAGGGCTGACAAGTTCTATTTGAGTTACAGAGAACAGCAAGGACAGAAAGCCCAAAGGATCACTGCAAGAGGTATTGCCCTGAGCAGCAGTGAATGTTCCAAACAGAATTTTTCTTGCCAAAAGAATCAGCGCGGCAGTTGATTGAATCATGTGTTCTTTGAGTAGAAAGATGTCACTTTCGTCTCAAACCTAGAAGAGTCACCTGCATCAGAGGGGCAGACAGGGAGGTGGGAGACTCCCAGCAAGGTGACCTGTGCTGGACCTGCAAACTAAGCTGGAGCAGGTGCCGGGAGAAAAGAGGACCAGAGCCAGGCACCTGCCTGCCCTGGACCATTCAACCAGTTGCACTCACATCCTTGGTGATCGAGGCAGTATCAGTTCCCCTTCCTCTCTGTCTGTGCATCCTGACATGTTTTCTCCTATTGTGAAGATCCTGACGTTATCATAAGTACTCAGGGAGCCCCGTCTTCCACCTCCAGTGAGGGTGAACATTCATTGGTTGCTTCCTCACCCCTAGTTCATCTTTCTCCCGCCAGCAGCCCCTTTGAATCTCCTTTGGGAGCCTATTTTCAGCCATGTGGTTTGGCTGGGGTTGATTCTTCCCCCAATTCTAGGGTTGGATCCAATGATCCAACCCTTAACCAATCCACATAACACATTTTTCTGGCCCCTGTGGCTGGTCTCAGGGAAGAGCGGTGAGCCGAGCCAATCAGGGTTAAATAAGCCTCAGTTCTGGAACTTTTGTTTGTACCATCCGGGAAATTTTTCTCTTTCTGCTTTGAAAGGATGTAGCCCCCCAGAACTGCTGGCAGCCATTCTGTGACCGTGAGGGTAGAGCCAGTTTGAGAAAGAAGTGAACTCAGAGGACATCAAATTAAAAGATTTGGTTCCCAGAGTACAGGAAAATTTGGGTTCCTGGAGTACCACCTGAACCAGTGCAATAAGCCATGTTTGGAGCCAGCGTTAGCCTGGACTTCCCACTTAGCTTTTTTATTTAAGCCAATTCGGGACCAATTTTCATCACTTGAAACAGCTAAAATCCTAACAGATTAAGCTACATTTGACCCCTCTGGTGGTAGACTACTTCTTTGCCCTTGTGTCTACCCTGGGCTCATATAGACACTCTGTGGCCCACTTCTCAGGGCCCTTGCTATTTCCATTGTCTAAACTGCCAAGAAGCAACTGCATTCCCCTAGTTCCCATCCCAGCCTCAGCATTCCCAGGAAGGCTAGAAATCTTCCCAATACCAGATATAAATCACGGAACACAGGATCACTGGGCAAAACATAGCACTCAGTTAACCCAAGCAAGGCTTCAGAGGTGGATGCCCACCGCTGTAGGGCTTCCACAGAGAGAGCTAAGGGACATCCAGGGGCATCCAGGCAGATCTACAGGGCAGTCAACACGCAGCAAGACTCCAAGCACCAGGCCTGACTTTGGGAATAAGACTCCTGACTGGGAGAAGAACTGGCAGAAGCAAGCAAGGTTTCCAACTTAGAGACCCAGGCCAGTTATTTAGCAAGGAATTCAGGCAAGAAAGTATCCAAATTCCAGAAGAGGGGGCCAGGCCAGCTTGGAATCGGAAACCAGGCAGAAATACAATTACTTCAGGCAGTCAGGATCAGAAGCAGTATAAGACAACCTGACAGAGGACAAGTCACTGGGCCTGCGGCTGAGAGCCCAAGCGGGGAGGGGGATCTGCCTTTCTACCCAACGCAGGGAACCCCTGAGGGTAGCAACTGCTCCCACCACCCCAAATCCACCCTCCTTTCTTATCAGATATTTCCGTGCAAGCTTTGGACAAAGCAGCCATGTGCCCAGTTCTGTGGAAAGGCAAGCTTTTTCTGCACTCTCCCTTCTCCTTGTTTAGAATGGTGTTTGTGTGAGTTGCTTGGAGCTCTAGCAGCCATTCTGCAGTCCAAACAGGTCAAGAGAAGAGACTTTGACCTAGAGTTTGATAGCACTATGCTGTTAAGCCATCCCCGGGTCTGGCGACATCTCAACTTTTTATTCTTTGAGGTAATTTAACGTACCAATTACTTAAGCCAGTTTTTCTCTGAGTATATCCCCAGACCAGTGGGGAATGTGTTGAAAATGCTCTTCCTCGGGCTTCTGTCCCACAACTGTAGAACGTGAAGCTCTATAAGTGGGGCCTGGGAATCAGTTTTACCAACTCCCCTAGGTGAGCTGTGTTTTGCTGTTGTTGTTTTCTTTATAGTTTTGGGGCTCAGCTTAGGGCTCCCAGGTGATTCTGATGTGTGCTAAAATTTAAAAATCACTGGCTTAAACCAGTATGCATCCAATTTTCTGCGCAGAGCAGCTGAAAGCATTTATAACTTATATAGTTCTCCACCACATCCTTGAACTGTTTATGGGATATCAAGAGGATGACAGCAAATTGGGAAATACAACAGTTGCAAAAGCAAATGGAATTCTTCAAGGAGGAAATGGAACTCACAAAAGAAAAGATAAATAAAAGTTAAGTACTTCTATTCATCAAAATAATTGTAAGCACAACTAAAAGGCCAAATAAAAGACTGGGGAAAATAATTGCAACAAATATGACAAGACATAAAACGTTTCTTTTGTCAAAAAGTCATGCAAAATCAGAAAGAAAAACAAGATCCCAATAAAAAAAAAGAACACAAAAAAATTCACAGAATGGGAAATGCAAATGGATAATTAATAAGAAAAAATGCCAGTTGGTTAGCAATCAAAACCATGTGATGCCAGGAGAGTAGGATGGGCATTTTCTTAGAGGGGCCACATGCCAGAAAGCAACCAGTCCCATGTACGGACGCGCTGTCTGAATCAGTTCAACTTCTATGTCTCTTGTCCAGGGTCAGCAAAGGCCTATTTTTATATGGTTTTTACATTTCCAGGGAGAAAGCTAGGGAGAAAAAGAAGGAAAGATGAAGAGGAGACAAAATAATAAAAAAGAAAACATGGGAGGAGGACAAAGATGAAGAAGGTGAAGGGAGGGAAGAAAAAGGAGGCAGAAGAAGAGAGAGAAGTAAGCTGAAAATATTTTCTATCTGCCTCTTATTGAAAAATGTACAGTCTTGGATGGATGCCAGTGTAGAGTGGGGTCAGCAAACTATGGCCATGGGCCAGATCCATCCAGCCACCTGTTTTTGTAAATAAAGTTTTATTAGAACACAGCCCCATTCATTTGTTTACAGTTTATAGCTGCTTTTGGCCTCAATGACAATGACATAGACTATTTGGTCCTCTAGCATCAAATATTTATGATTTGGTCTTTACAAAAAGTTTGCCAAGCCCTGGCCTAAAGAAACAATCAGAAGCCAGGCATGGTGGGACATACCAGTAATCCCAGCACCCTGAGAGGCTGAGGTATGAGAATTCAGAGTTCAAGCCCATCCTGGACAATTTAGCAACTTAGTGAGACCTTGTCTCAAAATAAAAAATTAAAAGGCTTGCGATGTAGCTCAGTGTGGAGGCCCTCAATTTAATTCCAAATACCACACACACACACACAATCAGATAATTAAAATGTGTGTACAAAGATGTTCACTACAGCATTATTTATATAGAACAGCAGTTAAATAAGTGATGAAATACCATTTGAGATAATGAGTATGCAAGGCCTCACATCTTAGGGATTCAATAAACATTAGCAATCATTAGTGTCATTGAATATTTAGCCATTTTTACATGTTGTCAAAGAACCAGTAATAAAAACAGGGAAAGCAAGATATAGGATTACATATACAAAAGGCAATATGCTGCTTTCGTAGAAAGAAGCAGTGTCCATATCTTTTATTTTCCGTTTCAATTGTGCTTTTAAAATACACACATATGCAAGGAAAGAGCGGCCTGAAAGGAAAGTATCAGGACCCCAGCAAGAATACTCCTTGCAGGGGAGTTCGATCATTTTCATTTTCTCATCCACTTTTCAGTAATTTCTGAGTTTCCTGTAATGGGTGAACATTGCCCTTATTATCATTAAATGAAAAAGTCTTATTTCTCAGAAAGTAATTGAGCTTCTGAAATACAGCTGAGGGCCAAGGGCAGGCTTTGGGAGTTGTTGCTGCAGAAACCAGAGTCGGAAAGCATAAGGGAGAGGGGGAAAGGGTGGGAGGAGGGCATGAGTTGAGGTGGACGACAAGGCAGAGCTAGGCAGCCTGCAGCAGGCCCCAGGGGCCGTAGAACTTGGAAGGACAAGGAGCAAATTATGGCTGCTCGAAGTGTGTCTCCAGGCCAGCAGTACGGCACCCACCTAGGTAGGTAGTGGTCAAGAATGTGAACCTGGCCAGGCCCAGGCCCAGAGAATGAGAACCTGAGAGGGGCACCAGCTGCCTAGGGAACCACCTGCAGCTGATGACCCCCTCCAGGAACCTCCTCCACCACCAAAATCTCTTTCAGTAATATCCAATGCACCCAGGCCCACCAGTCACCCAAGAGAAACCTGCGCCTCCCTCACAGAACACAAGGGAGGCTTAAAGGAAAAGCAGGTAGATGGGCAAGCTGCTGTCAGGGGCCCTGTGCCTGTGTACAAGGCAGGTACGCACATGCACGCACACACACACACACACACACGCACATACAGGTCATCCACAGTCTTCTCTAGTCAGCAGCCATGGTCACCCAGAAAGGCCTGCTCCTCCACCCTCACAGAGGGGCCTCCACAGCCTCCTGGCTGCTGTGACAGCCCAGTGACTCTCTATTCCCAACCAGATGGGCTCTAAGACCAAGGGAAATGAGCAGTCACAAAAGAGACAAAACGCAGGGCCCCCCTACACAAGGTAGTAGAATGGTCAAACTCCAGGGAACAGACAGCAGCACAGGGGCCGGCTGCCCTGGGCTGAGGGGGAGGGCAGCAGGGACAAGCATTCAGTGGGTACAGGGCTCCATCACGGAGGGATGGTAGAGTTCTGGAGAGGGCTGGCGGTGATGACTGTGGAGCAGTGTGAACGGACTCAGTGACGCGGAACTGTGCATTTACATTGAGTCAAAATTGTAAATTTTATGTTGTGAATATTTTACAATGAATTTTTTAAAGAGAAAGGAGAAACAGAAGGGAAAGGCAGGAGATCTTACAACCCTGGGGAGAGAAAATGGGAATATTTGTTGAGCCTTTCTAGGGGCTAAGTCTGGCACTAGGCGCTTCACAAGGGTCATTTTGTGTGGTCCCCAAAATGACACTGGGAGTGCATCAGAAAATGCCCCTCCTGGCCAGCATACTTCAGTTTCTTAGTTGCCCAGGTAATAGTTCCTGTTTCAGATCTGGTTGCTTCTGTCCCTTAGGAATGACTGGTTACTGTGATGCACATTGTATAAACCAATCCCCAACTGACAAGCCATTCTGCCTCTGTACTTCCTGCTTGCTTATCCCATATAAGCCCTAGACCAGCAGAGATCAGGGTCTGATATTTTGGGAGTGATCCCAATCAGTGCCCATCAGTGCAAGTAAGTCTGCCTGCAAATCCTGAGTATTGTTTCAGTGTTTCTGCTTGCCACTGCACCTGGTGCATCGGCTGGGAAGACTGGCTGTGCTGACCATGGTCACTGGTCATGGCCCTTGTGGATGGAGCAAGGACCTCTCCAGGTCCTGATGGGAAGGCATGTCCTTGAGATTTCTCAAGACCACTCAGAGATCTGGAGGAGGATTCCTGGATCCCTGCTCGAGTGGCTCACATTGGACCCCAAAGGGAGGAAGAAACAATCTGTGTGTCGGTCTGTCTGTCTGTCTGCCTGACTGCTTGCTTGATTCTGGTAAGACCCCCAGGGGCACACCAGTTAGGCTGTCAGTCCTGCTCAGTTCGAGCAGAAGAGCTTGATCACCTCTTGTTAGTTAAGGCCACCCTCAAGGGAAGAGGTTGGAGTGTTTAACCTCTGAGTGCCTGCTGAATGAGTATGTGAGTGAGTGGACCAGACAGCATAGGCAATAGGCTGCTCCGTCTACACACCCAGACTGGGAAGCACTGGCTGAAGTGGCTGATTGGGCCCTCACCTGCGGCTCTGTGGCAATTGACATATGGCATAATGGAGGCCTTGCACCCTCCTTAGCTAAGTCGCACCTAAGTCCCTCCAAGGGGTGCAGCCAGGTGGGCATCTGAATGGTCTCTCTGTCTCTGAGGGGCACCCTCCCTTTGTCTGTCACACCATTGTTCAAGGGTACACAACATACACCATAGGGAGATGGAATGGGAACTAATTAGCTAAAACCCACAGTCCCTGGCTGCAGGAAAAGGGGCTTTTATTAAGTTAAAGATGAAACCAAACTGCTCCCTGCATCTCAAAAAAAAAGGGACGGGTGGAAGGCCCATTTTTTCTGAGAATTCCGCCTTGGCATCCTCATCAGCTGCTGCATTTGCTGCCAACACCTATAGCTTCACTGCCTGCTCCTGACCCATCTATTTCAAGCTAATTGAACTAGTTCCAGTTGTAACTAGTTGCCTGCATCTAGCCACAGATGCCATTGCCTGCATTTGACCACAGAGGCCCTCCCTCCAGAGCCTTCTGCTTGTACACCTATCCTGGTCAGAGGGCGTCATCTAACACCCACCCAAGATGACTGTCAGCAACTCCTTCTGAGTTCCACATTCTGACTGAGGAAAAGTTGGACTGTCAGCCCTGACAAATGAGTTGTGCCCTGTCAGGCCTGAATAGATAGGATGGACCGAGCTCTATCAAGCTGGGCCTGTGAGAGCCCACAATCACTGCAAAAGTTGGAGGCAAACCTGTGACTTTCCTGGTAGACAGGAACAGAACTCTCTGCCTTCAAAATCCCCTCTGTCAAAAGTTACCATCACCAGGGCACCTGGGACTCTTTCCTCTCACCCCTTCTGCCAGGCACAAACCTGCAACCTGGGAGCACATCGCCTTTATACCAAGCCAGTCAGCCTCACTCTCATTTCACCCTGCACATTCAACTTTGACTGTTCCCTAAGGAAAAGATGATGCCAGCGTCAGCCTGAAACAGATAACTGCAATCGTGAAGTTCTAAAAACTCTCCTCCCAGAGTTATGAACTAAAGACTCACCCTCAGGCCTGGCCATCAGGAATGCTGCCTCTCTTGACCCCTGTTGCTGTCAGATGTCACGGGAAGCATAAATAGGCATTCAGCTGCACATCACCTTGATATACTGTTAATCACCTTGGGCAAGATCTCCATGCCATGAACAACACAGCCTGTGCTTGTGAGTTGCTCCCATAACCCTCTTTAACTGGGGAAATCCTGAGATAAAGGCCAGCTCACTTGGACTCAGTTGCCATAAGGGATTAAAAACTCTCCCACCTTGGCTCTGCACCTGTGCCTTACATGACAAGAAAGCCGTCCTAGTCATCAAAACAAACCCACAAAGGTGTCTGAGAGGCTCTCAGATTCTCCCAAGCCAGAAAAGCTTCACATCCTGTTCTGCCCAAGGACCCCGAGTCTGACCTGCCTCCACCTTACTTTCATCAACCCCAAGCTGCTCAGCCAGCCTTGATGACACCACCTGTTTCTATCTCCTGCGCACCATAGCCTCCTGCTCTACCGTCAGCAACTCCTTCTGACTCTGTTTAATACTAAAGAATGCCGCCACATTTTAGATGGGGACCAAGCCTGGCTAAAGTCAAAAGTCCCTGCCACTGTGCTTGATCCTGATGCTTGGGTGAGCACAGTCCTCCCCTAACTGTGCCCAAACTGGGACTGTAATGTGACAGAGGGCTATGGAAGCCTTAGATCAGTACCATACTACTCTCCTGGCAGACCTCAAAGAGGGAGGCAAGAAGCCAATAAACATGTCTAAAGTTACTAAAATTATCCACTGGAGCCCCCACTGAAAAGAAATTCTGCCAAAGCAGATCCTGTGATATTGATGAACACTTTATCAAACATGAATTTTTGTACATGCTTGAGTACCCTACCCCTGTTCTGGGACATGATGCTTGGGTACACTGTCCCAGACTAGATATTGGCTCTGGCTGTACCCTGGGAGGAAGAATAGTGTCTACATTGCCTGAAATGCTGGATAATCATAACCCTAAAATTCTGAGAGATGCATTTCCAGAAGTATGGACAAAGGACTCATTCCCAGGGCTTGCTATTCATCATGCCCCTTTGGTGATCTGGTGATCAGGCTCTGTCCCAAGGTAACCCCCACCTGCATCGAACAATACACCCCTCCTGCCAGTTCAAGATCTCCAAGCTGCCAATGCCACCGAGATTGCCCTCCATATGTGTTGCCTCAGTCTTTTGCCACCCACAGCCTGCTGGTACACCTGCCTGGACCTAAAAAAATGCCTTCTTCTGCCTTCAGTTGGCTCCTGTCAGCCAGACCCTCTTTGCCTTTTGAAGGAAAGACCCCAATTCTGGACTCAAAAGCCAACTGACATGGACTCAACCTCCCAGAGGTTCAGGGATGCTTACTTAGACTGTCAGTCCCTGGGAGTGCCCAATGGCCTCTAAGGGCTGCTTCCCCACTTTGCCTCTGTGCCCTAACAGCCACTGTCCTTCTGATCAAGAAAGCTGACAAGCTTGCCTTGGACTGAGACCTAACTGTCCAAGTGCCAATGCTGTACTGGGATGAACTGGTCTTCAAAAGGACCCCTTGACAGATGCTGAGTACACCCTGTTTACAGCTGGAAATAGCTCTAAGGAATGAAGTCTGACAGGATAGATACACTGTGGTCACCTTGAACAAACCATTTTGGCCAAAACTCTCCTGCAGGGATGATCTGCACAGCAAAATGCTATTTGGAAACCTGCCACCAATGATGCAAAATAACCCTGTC
The DNA here is from genome assembly GCF_000276665.1 of Chinchilla lanigera. Lineage (NCBI taxonomy): Eukaryota > Metazoa > Chordata > Mammalia > Rodentia > Chinchillidae > Chinchilla > Chinchilla lanigera. The sequence continues at coordinate 6,701,571 of NW_004955481.1, forward strand.
CAGAGCCCTAAGCCCCCTCTGGAGATGCAACTGACTGAAACATCAACCCCATCCAGAAAAACTCTACTTGATATTCCTGGAAGATCAAAGCCAGATCTGCCCCCACCGTTTGTTCTACAAGCTCAAGCCACTGCACTGGTACCCCTACCCCTGCAGACAGCTCAAGTTTCGGCATCTGTTTCACCAGCTCCAACCTCCCATTCCCTACCTGTACTGAGAAGAAAAGTTTACAAGTACCTGTTGTTAAAAAAAAAATCCCTAGATATGGTCTACCCTTGATCATTGGCAGAGACAGTGGGCCTGGCCTGCATTTGTAGCAGAGGTAACTAAAAAAGTAGATTAAATAAAAACTACATACAGTTTGTATTCAGTTAAAAGACCAGCTATTTCTATAGATATTTTTGCACACAAATATAACCCAGGTACATATTAACCCTACAAGTTTCAGAAATCCAGCCTTAGATCTGCTGAAAAATTTACCAGGACACCTCCTCCAAGGCTCACTCTGAAGAGCAACACACACACACAACTGAAGCCTGAGGATGCTGTTCAATGGGATTGCTCCATACCTATTCCCCTGGACTTTTGTGTCTTTTCAGGCTGCTCACCCCAGCCCTTGCTTCCCTCCCTGCTGCTAGCTGTGATTCTTTTTTTTTTTTGCTTTAAGCTGTACAGGCAGTTGCCCCAAGAGAATAGAACAGTTAATCAAACACTTGACCAAGACAATCTTGGGGATCTTGGCTACAGCTCATCTTAGGATCTCTGACAACCTTAAATTCTAGTTGGGCCTTTTCTGAGAAGATCACATGTAATATGCCCAGCAAAGATTTGCCAGGGAAACTAAAAAAAAAGGGGAAACGTAACACAAAATGCACCCCGCAGCCGGTATATTTCAGTTTCTTAGTTGCCCAGGTAATAGTTCCTATTCCAGATTGGGTTGCTCCTGTCTCTTAGAAACAGCTGGTCACTGTGATGCATAGCAGGTCACGATGATGCACATTGTATAAACCAATCCCCAACTGACAAGCCATTCTGCCACTCTACTTCCTGCTTGCTTATTCAATATAAGCCCTAGATCACCAGAGAGCAGGGCCTGATATTTTGGGAGTGATCCTGATCAGTGCCCAGCAACGTAAATAAATCTGCCTCCAAATCCTGGGTGTCATTTCAGTGTTTCTGCTTGCCGTTGCAGGAGTAGGAACTGTTGTTATCAACCTGCAGTTGAGAAACTGGCTTGTCCAGGGTCACAAAGCCAGACAGTGCCGTAGAGAACTTGAGGCAAGGTCTGTGGCCTCCAGGGCACCAGCCCCAGACTGCAGCCCTTCGGTCACTTTCTCAGAGAGGAGGTGTTGGAAAGGCCTAGTCCCCGTCCTGTCATTTTCACTCGGTGACATGGAGTGGCACAGAGGTGACAGAAAAAGACAATGCCCCTGCAGACAACTGAAACAGCTACAGGCACAGACTTGCTTCTCATCCTCAGAGTCTTAAGGCTGATGTAGCCTGAGGGTCATGCTGTCCAGCACTAGCTGGTCTTGTTTTCACTGCATTGAGAGCTGCAACAAGCCAGGATGAAGGTTTTAAATGACAAGGACAAGGTTGAGACCACAACTTAACCTGGGAAATGGCTCTGAGACATCCCTCAAGAGCACAGGGATATAGGTTTGACTCCTATCTGGAGCTGGGCAGAAGTTTAGTAGAACAGAGAGCACATAAGCTTTGGAGTCTAATGGCCCCAAGTCTGAATTAAACCTAGAGGCCAGGCATGGAGGCAAACACCTGTAATCCCCAGCTACTTGCGAGGCTGAGGCAAGGGAGAAGCCCTTCCTCCAAATGAGCCTTAGTTGACTGTCTGCAGCCACCCAATCGGAGCAGGATGGCGTTCTCCAGTGAAATACTGATGAAGACACAAAGGCACAAGTTTGAGGCCAGCCCAGCCTACTCAGGAAGCCCCTGTCCCAAAATGAAAAATAAAAAGAGCTGAGCACATAGCTCCCAGTACTGCAAAACAAAAATGAAAACAACAAGGTTGTGACCCAAGTTTAACTTCAATCAAGCCTTAATCAAAGGGCATGGATTTACCAGTACCCTCCTGTGGACTCCAGACAAACCCCACACCCATTTCTCCACTACTTATTAGCTTATGTGAATTTGAATGAGTTGCTTCACCTCTGTGTGCCTCGATTTTCCTCATCTGTAAAAGGGGCAACATTTTAACTTTGACAGTTCATTGTAAAGACTAAATAAGGTAAAGCAGATAACATGCTGGGCAACAGCTGACACTCACAAAATTGTGTGTGTTTGTATGGAAAAAATTCTTAAGTACTAGGGAATGTACATAAACCCCTGGGTGCAGGGTAGGGGATTCCCAAAGGGTACTTCCCCGCTCCTGTTTCCTCCTGTATAAGACACAGAGAAACTGTTAATGGTGTTTGTCCTGGATATTTTGCTAAATATCCGGACTGAACACAGCCAGGGTTGGCAGGAGCCTCCTGCCTTTCCTGCCCTCAGCCCACCCCGACCCACAGGTGCTTCCAGGCAGGGAGAAGGAAGCTGGTCAAGCCACATCCTCCAGAAAAGATGCAAAAGCAGTCATTTCAAAAATGTGCTGCCTCCTGGCTTCCTGTTCCCATCCCACTCGTGGGTGCTTGGTGTGTTCCAGGGTCCTGAGGCAGCCCCAGGCAGTCCTGGCAGTGCAGGAGGAGCCTCTGGCCTTCCCATAGGTGGGGGAAAACTGACCACTGTGGAAACCCATGCTCCAAATGCGCCTCAGTTGATGATTTGCATCCACCCAGTGGGAGTAGGATGGCTTCCTTTGATGAAATACTGATGAAGACACAAATGCACAGAGGTTAAGACACTTGGGCAAAGTTACCCAGCAAATTAATTCAAGAGTGAAATTCATACATTGGTCTTTCTTAATACAAAACCAGAAGCTTCCCACTGTGACCTTCTCTCCCTCTGCACAGACCACATCACCATCAGCTCACCACTCAGCAGTTGTATGAACGTGGGTAAGTCCCTTTGCCTCTCTGAACCTCAATGTCTACAGTTATATTGGAGACACATCCTTACAAGGTTGTTCGTGCAACAATGACAGAACCCAGAGGCTTCCGTATGGTGAAACATAAGTCTGAGGGTCTCTATCTGGCACAGATTCCTCTTAAAGCCTGGAAAAAGCCTAGTAATCTTTTTTTTTTTTTTTTTTTCGTAGCAGGAATTGAACTCAGGACCTCATACTTTCCAAGCAGGTACTGTGCCACTGAGCTATATCCCCTGCCTAAGCCTAGTAATCTTAATTACTCTTTTTTTTCTTTTTTTGTCTTTTTGAGACAGGGTCTTGCTATGCAGTTCAGGCTGACCTTGACCTCTCTTTGTAGCCCAGGCTGGCCTCAAACTCACAGCGATCCTCCCTGCCTCAGCCTCCTGAGTGCTGGGATTACAGGTGTGTGCCACCATGCCTGGCAATTACTCCGCTTAAGGAGAGAACCCAACACTACAAAATTACTCCGCTTAAGAACCCAACACTACAAAATCTGGATCTGCCCCAGATAACAAGTGTGGCAGCCCTGTACCAAACCCTGGATACAGGGCAGGCTGGAAAGAGAGCTGGACGGTGGGGAGTTGGGGAGTTCCAGGCACCTGACTCAGTAGGTGAAATAAATGGCAGCCGGCATCTGTATCACTTACTTAGTACCTGTCTCTCCCCAGATGTAAGCTTCCCGAGGACAGGGAACTTGGGCAGTTCTGCTCAGCAATGTACCCCGAGTGCTAGAACAAGGCCTGGCACATGGTAAGAGCCCAGGAAGTATTTTCTGACCCTTGAGATAGCTCAGGTCAACTGTCCAATTCACAGGTCAGAAAAATGTGGCCCAGACAGGTGTGTCTTTCCCTTGACTCCACTGAGCCTAGGAGGACCAGGCCTCAGGACCCAGCACCCCTAATGAAGGCTGTCTTACTTCTTGCTGCTGCCTTTGGTGACTCACTGGGACCCAGGGAACAGTTTTGGAATAAAAGTCAAGGGGTCAATGTTCTGAACAAGAATAGCAAGGGAAATGGCAGAGAGTAGACCTTATGAGGTTTCCAGATTTAACAACATCTGACAGCCAGTTAATCTGGAAATTTAGACAAGTACTGTGTGTCCCATGCAATATTTGGGGCATACTTATATTGAAACATTGTTTATTGAGTATCTGAAATTCTAACTGAACCAAGGATCTTGTATTTCATCTGGAAGCTCTTGCAGAAATGACTTCACATTTCTGTTCCATTCACTGTAGGGTTTTTTTTTGTGGGGGGGTGGTCAGGGTTTTGTGGGAGGGGCTGTGCTGGGGATTGAATGCAAGGAGTGCTGAGCTGTAACCACCAGCCCTTTTTATTTTTATGTTCGCATATGAACTTTAATTGTAAAAATTTTCTCCTGTAACACGGTTACTTCAATCTCTCTGTACCCAGCCTAGTTCAGATATACACAGATACATTATACACAGGTGTTATTTCTACCACAGAACAAAATCAATTCAAGAAAAATTACCCTTAGTCTCAGCATTAACTCCGGTTTTCTTCAGGTCTTTACATTATCACCATGGAGAGAGACAGACAGACAGATAGAGAAAGCTAGAGAGAGACAGAGAAAGAGAAAGAGAGGGAGAGAGAGCCACATACTTGTTTGTGGTGATAACCAGGACAAAACTTAGGAGGTGTCTTTCTGATCTCATCACATGAGGGAAAAACTTCAAAGAAAAAATATATTTACTTTCTCTTATTGCTATAACTCTTAGGCTGGACTATTACTTAAAATAGGGCTTTTACATTTAATACAACCTAGTTCTTTATTTTGAGATGGGGTCTTGCTAAGTTGCCCAGGCTGCCCTTGAACCTGAGATCCTCCTGCCTCAGCTTCCCAAGTTGCTAGAATTATAGGCATGTGCTACCACACCCAGCTACTGTGTAACTTGGGAAAATACCCTAACCTCTCTGATATGGTCTGAATGCTGGTGTTCCCCTCAAAAACTCATATGTTGAAAATCTAATTCTAAGGGCCATTGAGAGGAGATCAAATCATGAGGGTTGCCCATATGAAAAAGAGATCTCAGAGAACTCCCTCCTCCCTGGGGTCACCATGAGAAGGCTCCATCTATGAACCAGTGTGTGCTGTGTGATAAAAAAAAATACAGTGGCTGCAAAATGTATTACAGTAAAAGATACATTGCCATTAATCCGCCTCAGAATATTACCTCTTGCACAAACACACTTATTCCATTGTTCTTGTCACTTTCGAAGCAGCTCTGGAAGACTTCTTTTGGGAGTATCTTTAGTTACACTGTTCTGGCTGCCTCAGTATCTTGAAACAATTTAAAACATTTACCATTCATAGTCATTTCGACTTTGGGGAGGAGACAGAAGCTACACAGTTCCAGATCCGGTGGAAAAGATAGATGAGGACACATAGTAATGTTTCTGACAGAAATTCCTGGACCAGAGCAGGCATATGGCATAGAAGACTGCCACACCAGAGAGTGAAACCAATCGCTCGTTTCTCAGGTCATTTCTGTGCACATGATTTCTGATAAACCCTTACTTAGCTCACACCATTCCACCCAGGACAAAGGACACAACCAACATCACCTTGATGTTGGATCTTGATGGACATGCTTCCCTCACACAGAAGAACTTGGTGATTTCCACTGAGAACTTTTTTTTTTTTTTTGTCTTTTTGAGACAGGGTCTCGCTATGCAGTTCAGGCTGGCCTTGAGCTCACTTTGTAGCCCAGGCTGGTCTCGAACTCGCAACGATCCTCCTGCCTCAGCCTCCTGAGTGCTGTCATCACAGGCGTGCACCACCATGCCCAGCTTCCACTGGGAACTTTGAGCCTTGGTCTCAGGATCACAACCACAGACCCAAGTGGTTTCATCTCCCATGAAGACATTTCTTAAAAGCCTGGAATCTTCAGGGCCCAGTCACACAACTCCAATAACATTGACAAATACTGTTACTTTTGTTCAGTCAAAACACCAGGAACAAATGTCATGCTCACTCGCTTCATGTTCAAACCGGCTGTTAAAATGCTTTACTAGAAACATAGGAGATGTTCAGATCCTCAGAAATGTCTCTAATGGTCAGTCACCTGCTTCACAGGATCATTTTGCTTACTATTTCAACATCCTCTCGGGTTTTTGATGCTGAAGGACATCCTGAACTCCCCTTGTCTTCAAACCATTCATAACCATTACAGTATCATCCAAACACTTGTGAATCATCTTCTTGGTCACTGTAACATCACTATAAACTAATCTTAGGATTTCCTGCGTTTCTTTGGCACTGTTTTGCAGTTTGAAACAAAATCTCAAGTTAATGCGTTGTTCGTGATCTGTAATTTACACCACGCCTTCAAACACGCCTTCTCTCAGTCATGGCTCACAACTGACTGCCTACACCCACGCTGAAATTCATCTCATGTGCTAAGGTCCAACACACCATGTCTCATGTTTAAGATCCCTGCGTTTCCATTGGGCGGCACCTGGCAGCAGCATGTACTATTTTTTTTTATCACACTCCTGTGCAAGCCCTCCTAAAACACCAAATTTGCTGACACTTTGATCTTGGATTTCCCAGCCTGTGAAACTGTGAAAAAAGAAACTGATGTTGTTTTGAAGTGCCAGCCTCTGGTATTTTGTTACAGCAGCCTATACAGGTAAAACCACACTCTAATCTTCAGTTTCCTAGTTTGCAAATTTCTAGTGAACCTACTTTTCACACAGAGTTGATGTGATGAGAGGAAATGATGTCTCTTAAATATTAGGCACATGCTAGATAGGTGCTCTCCCTGCGGTCTCTCTTCCTAGTTCTCCAGGCCCTGTGGGATTCAGTGGGGAAATGCTTGCTAATTGTAAGATAACATAATAACTACTGTGTCTAAGTTCTTCCAGCAGCACACTGAGAATAGGATGTTGGGGGTCCTGCCTTAAGTAGTTAAACTTCTCAGCCTTCTCAACCCAAATTCCCTTTTTATAAGTTTGCTTTTTTTTGTTTCAGTAGTGCTGGGGATTGAACCCAGAGTCTTGTGTATGCTGGGCAAGCAATCTACCACTGAGCTACATCCTGACCCCTTCATAAGCATTTTTAATGCCTCTTTGACATTTTTAAAATGAAAGCCAGTGATAAAATAAACCATTTACATGCAAATATAAAAAATTCATACAAGGCCTGCAAGTTAAATTTTTTTAAAAAGACGTAATAATAACTTTCTGGACATGTAAACAAAAGTGATGTGCTTGCATAAACTAAGATTAGATTTGGGTTCATAAGCTGGACACTATTAGATATTAAGTTGAACCACATGAAATTGCTAATATGCAACACTGTCCAGTTCATGATGATGGTCATTTTACTTGATTGAATCTGATTACATTTAACGTATAAGCAAGTTTAGGAGCAAAAGAAACTACTTTTCTTAACTCACAAACTGCATCTGCCTGTCCCGTGTGCGCACATGTGTACCGCACCAGGAATTACCAGCCATAAGCATGGGCACATATACACACATTGGCAGTGTAAGCGTCATGTTATCATCATCATCAGACTAGGTATTTCCAAAATAATGACCCGCTTGTTAACACTGCAAACAATGTAAAGTATAATCTTTCTTGTTTTGCCTAGGATTTGTACTTCTGAAATTTTTTTCCCTTGAACTCAAAAATAAGACATTGCATTTGTATGTAAAACTGCATTGCAAAAAAACCAAAACAAACAACAACAAACAAAAAACAGGACTTCCTGGAAGATGGCGGAATGGTGAACAGCAGAGAAACAGCCCCTCCAAGATTTGGTGTCCAGATACTGGAATATAGCAGTGTGAGAAAGAGAAGAAGGAGAGAATTGGGTTCCTGGGACCCAGAAAGGGTCTGAAGCAAGAACTGAAGACCATGAGGAGAGTGACGAGAGACCTCAATGCAGAAGAAGGAAGCAGCAGGCAGTGCTTTCTCCTTGAGCCCTGACTGACCAGCAGCTCGAACCTGCAGATGTACAGTGACTGCTGGCGACCCCAGAGGCCTCCACAGAGAAACACCTCAGTGGGACAGAGCAGTGGACGCAACAGACTGCAGTGGCTGGTGAGTTGTTTGGATCCGGACATCCCCCAGGAGAAGACAATTGGCTGGTGGCCTTCTTGGAGAGAGGTCAAACAAGCTTGGAACTCAGAGCAGCTCTGGCTGGCTTCCTCTAGGGGCTCCCAGCGTCAGAGTGAGGCAGAACTGAGTTCAAGGTGGCAGGAGGTCAAAGAGCAGCGTTCAAGCCAGCAAGAAGACAAGTTTAAACGGGCAGGGGCCACAGGGAGTGTTACAGGCTGAACAAATTGGGTTCCAGTCTCAGAGCCAGAAACAAGCCTGAATATCAGTGGAACTAAAGGTACGGGCTTTCTGGGATTATCCACTACCCTGCCGTAAATCTGCAGCTGGCTTGCTAGGATTAATCACCGCAGATCTAGGTGTCCACTCTGTCTACCAGTGACAGCAGAGACACACCCTGAAGGGGACAACTTTTCTCTTTTTTCTTTTTTTGAGGGGGGTGCCAGGAATCTTTTCTTCTTCTTTTTTTTATTTTTCTCTGGATTATTTGTTCTTTTTATATTAGTATGAACATTGTTTCTAATTATTTTGTTGTAGTTGTTCTGTTCTGCTCTTGTTTGTATTTCTTCCTGCTCTTTTATTCCTGTCATAAACCAGTTTCCCAAAGTTCATGTAATCTTCCTTAGTCCTCCAGCCTTGATTCTAATCTCTTCCTCTTCTTCTATTTCTCTATTTTTCCCCCTACCCCTTTTAAATTTTCTCCCTTGAGGGTAAAATTGGCATATTGAGGGCATACTTACTGTATATAATTTTCTGGTTTATTTTAGATTTTGTCATAAAATAAATATAGTTCATATGATTAAAGGCAGCAAATTAATAGTTACCACAGTTTGCCATTTTCTGGGCTGTGTTTAATGAGACTGGTATTACTGATTGAACTCCTTTAGCCAATGTGGCATAATTGTTCTAATCAGTTGTTTTTCCTGGTATGTCAAGACTCAGATTGCCTAAGGGTCATAAATAATACTATAGGCCAGTGCCAGAGAACCAGGGGCTGGGCCAAATAGGCAGCAACGTTTCATCCCCAATAAATTGAAGAGGTAGGATCTTACAACAGAATCAAAACTGAAAAGCCAGCTACCCCTGGAAGATATCTCTGAGAAGTAGTCATTTCCTAAGAGTTCTGAATACTAGCAATAAAGCTCCCTACCATAAGCAATTTACAAGCATCGACCAAGGAATTCAACTAAAAAAATAGAAAGTGAAAAGGCACTTAAGCAAGATGCAACCCCAGACTTCCAAAGGCAAACCCAGGGGGCAATGAGGTAGAACAATTAAAAAGCTACCCTTCTGGACTCTGAAGGGGTAACAGCAGAAATAAAGTAGATGAATGAGGCTCTAGAAATAATCAAATCGGAAATAATTTGTCAGATAACTGCAGAGATGGTGACCATAATGAAAGACATGCTTAGCAACTCTAGAGCAGATACAGATAAAGAGTAGAGGAGCTGAGGAAAATGATGGAAACCATGAATGCCCAACATAGGAAACAAATGGAATCCATGAAACAGATTCAAACAGACACCTAGGAGATTAAAAATTCCATTGAAGATACATGCAGCAGAATGAGCCAATGTGAGGACAGAATATCTGATATAGAAGATAGAGTGGCAATCAAGGAAAGAAAGATTTCTTTAAAATGCAAGGGATCACAAAAAAAATCAATCCAACATCTTCTAGATGATGCAAAGAAGAACAACATGATAGATCAGAGTTAATGAAAAAGCAGGAGATAGTGCAAATAACATAAAAAAAAATTCGCAGAAGTAATGGCAGATGTGCAGTGGAGTGTGCCAAACTTTGGGCCAGCCCCGAGCTGCACAGGTGCCCGGGAGGTGGGCTCCCGGTGCCCAGGAAGCTGCGCCGGCCCTCAGACCAGCCACTGCCGCACAGCTGAGAACTATCACGGCAGAGAGAAGCAATGACACAATTGGCCCACCATGCGCTGGCTGCAGAGGCTCGCCTGGGGACGTGTGTGAATCATCCTGACATGGAGAAACCCCTGGGAATACATGCCACACAACAGGTTGCTCTTGCCCCTGCCATTGAGAACCAGAAAGATCCAGAGTCAGTGGAGGAGCAGCTGCTGAACAAGGACTCAGAAAACACAAGAATACAGGCTACGCCCGAAGACTCAAAGGTCTAGTCGACCAGGGTCACAAGAGCTGTCTGGAAGCTGGAAACCAGGAGGACCTTGCATAATACCTGGGAAGACCCCCTGGAAGCCATTCTTCCCCTGACGTACAGGCTGTGGTGGAGGAGCACGTGAAGCTCTGGAGAGGTCTGCACTGAGGTTCCTGCTGCCTGTGCTGATGGTTGGGGAGAGGACACCAAGTGGTTGTGGGGTCCCAATGCGATGGTAGGCTGGAGAGAAAAACCTACAAAAAATGGCTTTCACCCCAGATGGCTCACTTGAGATGTTAGTGAGAATTGCCTCCTCAGTATGCTATAGCCAAGGAGAGAAAACAGAGAGACCAAGAAAAACCAGCTGCTTTTGCTGCAGCACCGAGAGAAACAGAACCTAAGTCTGATTCTCAGAGCCCCAAGAAGAACTGGATGACTGCATTCATCTGCTACCACTGTTAAAAGCCAGGCCACCTCAAGAGGAACTGCCCTAAGAAGCCCCCTGGGCCATGCTCTGAATGCAAAGGTGACCACTGGAGATCGGTCTGCCCTCTGAAGCAGAGGCCCCAGAGCTCAGACCCATCCTACAGTTAGTCTAACAGGAACAAGGGGGCCCGGGGCATACTCTGCTTTTTCCCTTTGGCCAGACTGTCATCTCCATGGAGGAGCCCCAAGTAATCATGACTATAGAGGAACAAGAAAATAGCCTGTTGCTAGACACAGGTGCAAGTCTCTTGGTCCTTCTTTTCAATCCTGGCCTTCCTTCCAGCCATCATACCTCAGTGAAAGGAGTCACTGGTGAGGAGGTAATATCCTAGTTTTCACAACCCTTAGGCTGTAACTACTTGTTAGATCTTTCTTGCATATCTCTGTCTTCCTGAGAAACCGCTTAGAAGATACCACCAGGTATTACAGCAGCCATTGATATTTTCCTACTAATCTGTCCATAACTCAGATTAGTAGTTTGTATTGTCCCTCTGCTATTTTGTAAATGGCTGTATATTTATTACTATGTGTTTCCTACAACACCCATTGAGAATAGTCAATGAATATTCAATTGGTCACTCATGTATAGCTCTATTTATTTTCTTTAGAAGCCACTTTGAAGATACCAAAGTATAGTACAACAACTATTGATAATCTCCTACCACTTTTGTCTGTAACTCACTATTATTTGTCTATTTGTTTTCCTGAGAAACTATCTTGTAGATAATAATATGTAAAACAACAACCATTGATAATTTCCTACCACTTTGTCTGTAATTTGGTAAGCCCCTCCTATTACTATGTTATCCTTCTTTTACTCTTTAAAATAAAAAAAAAGAAGTAATGACAGAAAACTTCCCAAACACTGAAAAAGAATTTGACACAGTTAGTGAGGCATGTGGAATTCTAATTAGCCATGATTTTTAAAAAATCTACACTAAGTCATATAATAAAGATACCAGAAATTCAACACAAGAACAGAACATAAAAACCTGTTAGAGAAAAAAACAAATCACCTATAAAAGAAACCCCATCAAAATCACAGCCAACTTCTCAACACAAACCCTCAAGTCAAGAAGAGCTTGAAGTGAAATATTTCAAGCCCTAAAAGAACACAACCTCCAATCCAGATCAATGTACCCCACAAAACTTTTTCAAAATTGACAGAGAAATAAGACACTTCTATGACAATAAACACCTGAGGAAATTCACTACCACCAACCCAGCATTCCAAAATGTTCTGAAGGCCATTCTAAAAGTAGATAACAAGGACTACAACTCTATGAACTCCAACAGAAGGAATCCACAAGGGAAGGCAAGCAGCTAAACAAAACGGGGAGGGGAAGAGCAGCAGGAAAATAACTTGACAAGGATAAATCAATACATATCAGTTATGGGGCTGGGGATTTAGCTCAGCGACACAGCACCTGCCTGGCAAGCACAAGGTCGTGAGTTAGATTACCCATACCAGAAAAAAAAATACATATCAGTTATAACCATCAATGTTTTTGTTGTTGTTTGGTTTTTTGGGTTTTTTTGTTTTGTTTTGTTTTGTTTTCCTGATACTGGGGATCGAACTCATAACCTTGCACTTGCTGGGCTGGTGCTGTGCCGCTGAGCTAAATCCCCAGCCCCTTCCATCAGTGTTAATGATCTCAATTCACCGCTCAAAAGAAACAGATTGGCAGGATGGATCAAGAAGCAAGATCCAACAATATGCTGCATGCAAGAAACACATTTAATTCAAAACTACTGAAAGTCACAGACTGAAAGTCAAAGGATTAAAACAATACTCTATGTGACAGGAACCCAGAAAAAAGCAGGGGTAGCTATTCTATTTGCAGACAAACTTGATTTCAAGATAAGACTGATTAAGAGAGACAAAGAATGTCTCTCACCTTGTAGAGGGAACAATCAAAGAGGAAAAGATAAGAATCATTAATATATATGCAACAAATACTGGTGCACCCAACTATATAAAACACATATTAACAGACATGAAAAATCAAATAAGCACTAATACAATTATAATGGGGGACCTCAGTACCCCACTGTCACAAACAGATCAACCACACAAAAAGATCAACAAAGAAATATCAAAACTAAACTGAACTTTTGAGTGAATAGATTTAGTAGATGTCTACAGAGTGTTCCACCCCACAACATCAGAATACAGCTTCTTCTTGCTTCACATGGAACACAAAAACTAACCACATACTACCTCATAGAACATGCTTAAATAAACCCAAAGAGTCTGAAATTATCCCATGCATATTGTCAGACCATTGTGCAATGAAACTGGAAATCAATTGGAAACAAAACCAGAAGAACATCATAAACACATGGAAATTAAATAACATCCTCCTGAACAACCAATGTGTCACAGATGAAATTAAAGAAGAAATTAGACAGTTTCTACAATTAAACAATACACTTGATCTTAGCCAAAAGGCTGAGAAGTGATCTACAATTAAACAATAATGCGAACACAACATACTGGAACTTATGGGATACAATGAATGCAGTACTACAAGGGAAATTTATAGTGGTGAATTTTCATATTAGAAAAACAGAGCAAGCTCAAATAAACAACCTAATGTTGAACTTCAAGCTTCTAGAAAAGAAGAGCAAAGCTCATATGAGGGAGGAAATTATAAAGATCAGAGCAGCAATTAATGCAATAGAAACAAAGAAAATAATAGAAAGAATCAATGAAGAGTTGGTTCTTGGAAAGATTAAACAAAATTGACAGACCCTTAGCCAACTGCTGTAGTCAGGGTTTACAAGGGAAACAATTTAATACTGGACACATAATTTATAGGATTATTTTATAATATTCACCCAAAGACTTAAATGCAAAAGAGTGTAGGGGATCTGTCCATACACTAGAGACCCAGAGAATCCAGCTGAGGGCCTGGATCCCATGGCAATGATGATTCCAGCTGAAGACTTAGAGCCCCTGGCAATGTCCTCCACAAGTCCAATTGGAGACCTAGAGTTCACAACAATGTCTTTTGCAAGACCATATCAAAGATCTGCAGTGGAAAGGCCCAAAGATCAGTGGTGGAAGCTTGAAAGTCAGCACCAGTGGGATGAAGAATTTGTGCCAGCAGGCTGATGGATCTGCCCTGGAGACCCTGAAAAAAATCACAGCCATCCTCAGTGACAGTGAGGAACCAAGCTCATCCAACAAAGAGAATATCTGAGTTCATATCAGGAAAACCAGCATGACAAGCTTCTCCAGGAGAATCAACAGCACACATCATCTTCCTCTCCAGTTCTCCTTTTTATGCTGCTGGCAACAGTCCTCAGGTGGGCCTTCTATACCCAGAACCACACTGATTCAGTTCAGCTGGGTGTTACAAGTTGAAATTAGTTAATCTACCACACCAACCTTATCAAAAAAAAAGGAAAGAAAAGACTCAAATTCATGCAATTAGGAAAAGAAAACCCACGAATTGGGAAAAAATTTTAGCTAACTTCTCCTCAGACAAAGGACTTCTATCTAGGACATATAAAGAATTAAAAAAAATCGGGCCTCCCAAATTCAAAGACCCAATCCAAAAATGGGCAACTGAGATGAATACACACTTCTCTAATGAAGAGATACTAATGGCGAATAAATACATGAAAAAATGTTCAACATCACTGGTCATTTGAGAAATACAAATTAAAACAGCACTGAGATTCCATCTCACCCCAGAAAGAATGGCTGTCATCAAGAAATCAACCAATAACAAATGCTGGAGAGGCTGTGGGGAGAAAGGAACCCTACTCCACTGCTGCTGGGAGTGTAAATTGGGAAAACCACTGTGGAAATCAATTCAGAGATTCCTCACAAAACTAGGATTAGAAGTCCCCTTTAACCCAGCTATCCCCATTCTGGGTATTTTCTCAGAAGAATTAAAGACATCATACCACAGCGATATATGTGCACCCAAGTTTATAGCCGTGCAATTTGTTATAGCTAAATCTTGGAAACAACCCAGATGCCCATCCACTGAGGAATGGATAAAAAAGTTGTGGTATTTCTATACAATGGAGTATTACTCAGCTATTAAAAAAGATAAACTTGAGGCTTTTGTAGGCAAATGGATGCAACTAGAGACCATACTCATAAGTGAAATAAATCGGACCCACATGTGTAAACATTGTATTGTCTCCTTAGTGTAGGAACCTGAAAGACTAGGTAAAACTCATGCTATTAGGAATGAAAAGGATAAAATCACAACAGATCTTACAGAAATCCAGAAGATAATCAATACCTACTTCAAGAACCTGTATTCTAATAAGATGAAAATCACAGAATAAATGGAAGATTCCTAGATACATATGAATTACCAAAGTTGAATCAAGAAGATACAAAAATTCTACACAAACTGATATCAGTCAGTGAAATTGAAGATGTAATTAAAAATCTACCAACAAAGAAAAGTCCAGGCCCTGACAGACTCATTGGTGAATTCTACAAGAAATTTAGGGAGACTGGGGATTTAGCTCAGCAGCACAGTGCCTGTCTGGCAAGAGCAAGGTCATGAGTTCGATTCCTGGTACCGGAAAAAAAAAAAAAACAAAAAAAAAGAAATCTAGGGAAGACCTAATGCTGCTACTTCTCAAACTCTTTAATGAAATTGAAAGGGGAATAATACTCTCAAAGTCACTCCTGGAAGCAACATTACCCTGATACCAAAACCAGAGAAGGACCCAACTAATAAAGAACTGCAGACCAATCTCCCTAATGAACATAAACACAAAATTCCTCAATAAGTTACTGGCAAACAGAACACAGCAAATCACCAAGAGAACTATACAGCATGACCAAGTAGGATTCATCCCAGGGGTGCAGGGATGGTTCAACATATGCAAATCAATAGATGTAATACACCATATTAAAAGAACCAAGGACAAAAACCATATGATCATCTCATAGATGCAAAAAAAGCATTTGACAAAGTCCAACATCCATCCATAGCAAAAAAAAAAAAAAAAAAAAAAAAAAAAACCCTACAGAAAATTGGAATAGATGGTCTTTATCTCAATCTAATAAAAGCCATCTATGACAAACCAACAGCCAACATCATACTAAATGAATAAAAAACATGAAAGCTTTCACCGTAAAATCAGGAAAAAGACAAAGATGTCCACTGTCACCACTCTGATTCAGTATACTTCTGGAAACATTAGCAATTAGACAAGAGAAAAAAATAAAAGGAATAAGGATATGAAAGGAAAAAGTTAAATTATCATTGTGGATGACATAATACTCTACATAGAAAACTCCAAAAAGTCCACCAAAAGTCTTCTAGATTTAATAATCAAATTCAGTAGCATAGCTGGATACAAAGTCAGCACTCAAAAATCAATAGCAAAAGTGACAAACTCACTGAGAAAGAAATTAGAGACATAACACCTTTCACAACAGCATCCAAAAAAAAAAAAAAAATACATAGGAACAAATATATGAAGGAAGTAAAAGATCTCTACATTGAAAACTATAGTACTCTGAAAAAGGAAATTAAAGAGGGTATTAGAAAATGGAAAGATATCCTTTGTACTTGGGTAGGAAGAATCAATACAGTGAAAACAGCCAAACTTCCAAACTATTATACAAATTTAATGCAATCCCAATCAAAATACCAATAGCATATCTCACAAAATTAGAGAAATTCATTTGGAACCAGAAGAGTCCTAGAATAGCAAAAGCAATTCTGGGCAACAAAGGCCAGGCAGGGAGGCATCATAATCACTGACTTGAAATTATACTACAAAGCTACTGTGATAAAAACAGCATGATACTGGGGGAGAAAAACAGACCCAAGGATCAATAGGACAGATTAGAAGATGCAGAATCAATTCCAAACATACTCAGCCACCTTATCTTTGACAAAGGAGCCAAACACCTTCACCGGAAGAAAGATATCCTCTTTAATAAATAATGCTGGAAAAACTGGCTTTCCACATGCCGAAGATTAAAACTATACCCCTATCTTTCACCATGCACTAAACTAAAATCAAAATGGATCAAAGACCTAAATACTAAAACAGAAACACTAAATCTACTAGACAATAGAATAGGTAGAACTCTTGAAGACATTGGTGTAGGCAGAGACTGTATGACCAAAACCCTGACTGCACAAAGAATCACTAACTGGGACCTAATCTTACTAAAGAGCTTTCACATAGCAAAAAAAACCCCACTAACATAGTGAGGAGACAACTCACCATGT
Source organism: Chinchilla lanigera (assembly GCF_000276665.1). NCBI lineage: Eukaryota > Metazoa > Chordata > Mammalia > Rodentia > Chinchillidae > Chinchilla > Chinchilla lanigera. Next base: position 6,718,532 of record NW_004955481.1, read on the forward strand.
GGGAAAAAGGTTTTGTCAGCTGAGAAAGAACTCAAAAATTCAAACCCCCTCAAATTTAAAGACCCAATCCAAAAATAGGCAACTACAATGAACAGACCATTCTCAGAAGAAGAGGTAGAAATGGCAAATAAATATATATGAAAAATGTTCAACATCACTGATCATTCAAGAGAAGCAAATTAAAACAATGCTGAGGTTCCGTCTGACTTCCAGAAAGAACAGCTGTTATCAAGAAATCAACGAATAACAAATGCTGGTAGGGTTGTGGGGAAAAAGGAACTCTCCTCTGCTATTAGTAGGAGTGTAGACTGGTACAACCACTGTGAAAATCAGTGTGGAGATTCCTCAAAAAACTAAAACTAGAGGTTCCATTTGACCCAGCTATTCCCCTTCTTGGTATCTTCCCAAAAGAATTAAAAGCATCATCCCACAGCAATACATGCACACCCATGTTTATAGCGGCACAGTTGGTACTCACTAAATCTTGGCAGCAGCCCAAATGCCCAACAAAATGGGTAATGGGTGAATGGATAAATAAGATGTGTTTTTTTATACAATGGAGTACTACTTTGTCAAGAAGTATAAGCTTGAGACATTTCTGCTAAATAGATGCACCTTTAGACCATAAGCTTAAGTGAAGTAAATTGGACACACATGTGTAAATATCACCAAATAAATAAACCAAAAGTGTAAATAAATACCCAAATATATAATAGATATTGGAAAATGGGAAGAAAATGTTCAAATGATAAGGTCAACAAAAGAAGGGAGTTAGGGAAAGGAAGGAAGGGACAAGAAAAAAAAGATACTACAGCTGGGCATGGTGGCACATGCCTGTAATACCAGCACTTGGGAGGCTGAGGCAGGAGGATCACTGCAAGTTCA
>NW_004955481.1:6719556-6725391 GCF_000276665.1 Chinchilla lanigera
GAAAGAAAGAAAGAAAGGAAAGAAAGAAAGAAAGAAAGAAAGAAAGAAAGAAAGAAAGAAAGAAAGAAAGAAAGAAAGAACTAGAGAGAAAAATGGAAACAAAGTTTTTGTGATTTCTTTTCTTTTCTTTTCTTTCCTTTCCTTTGATACTGGGAATTGAACTTATAACCTTGCACTTGCCAAGCAGGCGCTGCGGTCCTGAGCTATATCCCTGATGAAACAAAGCTTTTATAAACAAGGAGAGGAAGAAGGATTAAAGACAGGGGAGGGGAATAGGAAAAAAAAAGGAAGCAAGATATATCATATACAGATACACATTCCCTATGATAAATGTTATCATTATGTATATCTAAAATGTACCAATAAAAAAACACAAAAAATAGTGAAAAAAAATTTTTAAACAGCATAAAATGTTCTGGGCTCAGAAAATTGTAAGCAGGTTTTGTAGATTCAACCTACCTGAATTTCTCACAGGACATCCCAGAGTTGGGAGGTGCAGCCAGGCCTCTTGCTACTTGAGCCTGTCTCACACACTGTGGGCCTTGCCCTCTTGAACAGAAATAGCTGGCACCAATTCATTATGACCACCAAAAGTAATCTCCCCCGTTCTCAAATGACTACTCAAGGGACAATGCTGCCCCCACTGAGAGCCGGCAGCCTAAGAACCTCTGCTGGACACTTTTGGTGCTAAGAAACTTCCCTCCAGAATATGGGCTCTCAGCTGACCCGGCTGTCAGGACATCACAGAGCCTCTTGTATCTCTGGAAGGAGCACACGTCGCTACAAATCTTCTTCCATTTGCTCAAGTGTTTCAAAAAAACCTTGACCCATGAATTCCACTTCTGAGAAGAGTCCTGTTCTAAGAATTCTGCTTCTAAGAACATAGACAAAGAGACAACCCAGGGAGCCACTGAAGTCCCCGCTCAGGGAAAGCGCTCTGTGCACCGGTGGCTCCGGTGACACCCACCAGCAACAGGGAGAGGGCTGAGGTGACTCTGGCACAACCTCTGCGGACGAGGAAGCAGCCAGCTGAAGTAAAGTGTCGGCAGCTGTTATGAGGCACGGGTGTATTTGGTTTTTCTCTCTTTATGGCTCTCATTTTCCAGAAAGATTTACATTCTTGTAATAATTAGAGGAAAATGAACTCTATGGAAAGGGAAAAAAGTTCATGTTTGGAATCTTCTCCTGTGGAAATGAAGACACTGAGCAGAAGGAACCTCGAGTTTAGGGGACCTAGGGAGAGCATTCATCTCCTGTTACCATTGAGAAGCGGAATTAATGCATCAACAATGTGTGGGGCCTCAGCACCACTCCAGGGACTCCCAGCAGTGAGCTCTGGGGCCTTGCACAAGGTCCGGCAGAGTAACTGGGCCTCCTGCCCTGGAAGCTGCTCTCCGGACCTTTCCACTGTGAAGCACACTCTGGGCTCCCCTGGGGGACAGATAGACCTGGGAGGCTCTGCCTGATTAGGGTGAAACTGGGGGATCATCCATATTGCTCCTCTTGCTGAATTTTAAACTGAGTTAGTGAGTCGGGGGTGGCGGCGCACGCCTGTAATCCCAGCACTCTGGAGGTTGAGGCAGGAGGATCGTTGTGAGCTCGAGACCAGCCTGGGCTACAAAGTGAGCTCAAGGCCAGCCTGAACTGCATAGTGAGACCCTGTCTTAAAAAGACAAAAAATAAAATAAAGTGAGTTAGTGAAGATAGACTATGAAACAGTGTATATTATTTCCATTTTATAGAAATGCAAGCTGGGCATGGTGGCACACGCCTGTAATTCCAGCACTTAAGAGGCTGAGGCAGGAGGATTGTTGTGGGTTCGAGACCAGCCTGGACTACAAAGTGAGCTCATGGCCAGCCTGAACTACATAGCAAGACCCAGTCTAAAAAAAGACCAAAAAAGAAAAAAATGCATATGACTCTGTGTGCCTCTGTGTGTGTGTGTGTGTGTGTGTGTGTGTGTGTGTGTAGACACCTACAAAGGCACACAGGGAATGCTGCTGTTGCTGATCATCAGTAGCTCCCTGCTCGATGAGGTCCAGGCTCAAGGCCCGCTCTGCGGCTCGTTAACATCTAACACAGAGGAAGCCAACCACTCTGAGATTCAGTTTCTCTGTCCTTAAGATAATAGTGACATCTACCTCACAGAAACAAATCCCAGTAACCCGTCCGGGTCCTTAGCAGAGTTCTTGGCATCCAACAAGTGTCTTACATTGCCTCTGTCTACAGGAGTAGACAGAACAATCTGTCTTTCTGGGGGAAACCCACACACACACCCAAGCTACAGAATGAGGCCAGTGGTTTCTCCGGCCCCACCAGGATGGCTAAGCACAAACTGAGATAAGTCCCCCTTGTGACCTTGGCCAGTGGCAACCAGACTGTCCGCTTCGATCTAAAGTCCTAGAGACAGAAAAGTGCCCAGCTCTCCACTTTCACCTGTGGCATGGTTTGGCCACTGGTGTTGCACCCCCTTCCCCTTTTACCCCCCAGTGGGTTGGGACAGCCTGCCTCTTGCCTCAGTGTCCTGCCTCTATGAAGTTGCTTGGCAGTCGTCCTTTAGGCCACTCCAATGGGAGCTGCAGCTCCCACCATTCCAGATGCTGCTGCTGCTGCTGCTGCTGCCTGCTTAAAGAAGCTGTGGGCACTATTCTAACGTGGCGAAGACGAGGATGGGCGGGGTCTGGGCCCTTTATTAACATCTCCAACATCCCCCAAACCCTATAAACTGTAATGAACACATCTCCTAAAGATCCCTGTGGTTCGGCCCCACCATTTTTCATCGAGATGTGCATCTGTCAGTCAAGCAATTCATTGCCTCCCACCCACTCACTGAATTGCTGCCCTGACAGGTATGGCTGTCCTATCACCCTGCACTCCTTTGAACCAATCACGGGTGCACACTCAGACCAATCACAGCCCTGCAGCTCCTAAAGAGCCAGCACTCTCTTCACACTGTTTGCGTTAGTCTAAGAGGACTCCCTCCTGTGTACTGAGCTCCCTGTTCTGTTGCACAGATCCTGTGAAAGACCTGCTCCAGTGGTCCTATAAATCTGCTCTTGTGATTTATTTCTTGGGTAGTGTGAGCTTGGAAAGTCCTGTACATCTAGTCAGGATTCTTATATGGACAGATCAGTCACTTTAAAAGAAAGAGAAATATACACTAGGGGCTGTTAGCCTTGACCAGCCCCAGAGATAAGCAGCCAATGCAGATTGGTGATGGAGGGCAGACACTGGCAGTCTCTGACCAAATCTGGCACAGACTGGCATCAAAGGGAGGCAACTGGTGTGGCAGAGAACAGGGCCAGTCCTTCCTACCAACAGCATCCAGCATCATAGAGCATCATCCAGCGGCATCAGAGCCCCTAGCAGAACTGCACATCGCCAATTCATGACTTCTATCTGAAGTGAGCAACAGAACTCAGCTAATCAGCAACACTTCCCGCCACACCAAGGAAGTCACGGAGGAAGGTAGAGGCAAGATACAGCCCACGCTTGTGCAAAAGCCCCAGAGCTTGTTCACACGGCATTTTGGCAGGGCAAAGTGAAATGCAAGGGTTAGGGAGAATAACTGGAGAACATAAAGCAAAATAAAACAGGAAGATGATGGTCAACTGAGCAAGACATGTTGGAAGAGGCAAAGGGCAGGAAATCAAATCAGCCAGATCTTGTCATATGTACTTGAGCAGGCCTTCTGCAAATTAACTACAACCTATATGCCTACTCTCCATGCACCCACTCTTTACTGTACCAGCTGTCACAAGCCAACCAACTCTGGGACAGTAGCAGTGCTGAGCTGTAGAATACTTGGGGAAAGATTCTTAGAAATCTTTATCCAAAAAATAAGATGAAACGCCTATCAATGTTTTATGGAATATTTTTGCACTTCACAAGCCTTCATTAATCTTTTATTTTTGATAAATACATCTACTTTATCCCATTTAAGGGACCTGGACTTTTTAAACATTAGACTTAATAAATATTAAATATCCATTTTATTAAGTTATTTATTTTAGCTAGGCATGATGGTGCATGCCTGTAATTCCAGCAGTCAGGAGGCTGAGGCAGGAGGATCATTGGGAGTTCGAGGCCAGCTTGGGCTACAAAGTGAGCTCAAGTCCAGCCTGAACTGCAGAGCGAGACCCTGTCTCAAAACACAGAAAAAAAATCAAACTCAAGTTATTTATTTTACTTATAATTTTTTCATTCCAATTTTCACAAGAATTGATTACTTTAATTTTTAAACCTCCAAGATGCTACGTATCAAAAATTATGGCATTTCCCTGCTCTATCTCTGGAACCAACAATAGCTCCAATTTATTTATTGTAATATAACTTAGATTTTGGTTCTTACATTTTGAAGATCCAGCTCTCCAAAACCTCATCAGTGTCCTAAGTCAGCCTTACAGGTCACTGAATGTCATGACGCCTATAATCTCAGTCAGAGGGTACTATGTCGGTTCTGCTAAGTTTTGATGGACTCTCTCACTGGGGCACAAACAATGTTCATAAGGACTTTGTGGTAACACTCAGGGAAGTTTATGTCACCATGCTAAATGACACAAGAGGATATAAAACTGTGTGTACAGCACAGTTTTAACAATATAAAAATTCACATAAAAGTCCTAAAGGACATGTTTTAAAATGTTAACTAGTTCCTTATGTTTTAGTTGGGCTCTGAGTGGGTTTTTGTAATCCTTTTAAAAATAATTTATTTTTAAATCTGAAATCATTTCAAATTTACAGAAATATTGTCATAATAATACCAAAAACTGTCCTATTTCTCTCATCCAGCTTTCCCAGCTACTCGTGTTCTCTGTGTTTCCTTTGCTGTGAGCTTGCGTTCTCTCACCCTCCCTTCACACGCAGAGTACAGCATCATTCTCTGAACCGTTTGAGAGGAAGCTGCGGAAATCACGCCCATGACACCTAAATACTCCAGAACACGTTTCCTACAAACAGGGCACCTGACCCAGCCTCCCAAAGCTGGAAATCAACACGGACACAACATCACCATCCAACCTGCCGATCTCACACAAATTTCACCAACCACCCCCACAATGGGGCCTTTTTTCCCTTGCTGGCCCAGGATCCAACCTAAAAACACATTTACTTGTCAGGTCTCGCCAGTCTCTGCCAAGCTGGGACAGCTCCTCTCTCTACCTTTCAGAGCTTTCCTTGATAGTTCTTTATTTTTAAACTTGTGTGATTTTAAAGACTTGTATAGTCTTTTATTTTATAGGCTAAAACCTATAAAATGCAGCCAAGTGCTTTTCATTGTGGCAGGACCCAGACCCAGACTTCTTTCTTGGCAGGAACAATCCTCCCCCTCCACAAAAAAAAAAAAAAGAGCTTCCTCTTCTCTCCGATTCCTTTCTCATTTGTTTAATTAGACGAACAGGTACCCATGGACACCTATTTTATTCAGTGGGCTTATCCTTTATGACATTCTATGGTTGCTCAAATTATCCAGATTTGGTCAAGAGGAGCCTCTTTTAAATGTTTCCTGTGTTCTTTTTTAAATCCTTATCATTCTCTGAGCACTTCCTTTCTGGCACAAGATGTTCCAGGCTCATCTTCTCATTTCCCTGCTCTATCTCTGGAAGCAACTACAATTGCAAGAAGCTCTATCCAGCCACGGTGCCAGGGCATCCCTGTACTCCCAGCATTCAGGAGGCCGAGACTGGAGGATCACCTTGAGTCCAAGGCCAACCTGGGCTACATAGTGAGACCCTATCTCAAAGAAGAAGAAGAAGAAGAAGAAGAAGAAGAAGAAGAAGAAGAAGAAGAAGAAGAAGAAGAAGAAGAAAAAGAAGAAGAAGGGGGAGGAGGAGGAGG
>NW_004955481.1:6726001-6742055 GCF_000276665.1 Chinchilla lanigera
GAAGGAGAAGGAGAAGGAGAAGGAGAAGGAGAAGGAGAAGGAGAAGGAGAAGGAGAAGGAGAAGGAGAAGGAGAAGGAGAAGGAGAAGGAGAAGGAGAAGAGGAAGAAGAAGTAGTTCTGGTTCATTTTAGTGGAAAACAGTGCTTAGAAACCAAGATCTAGAAGCTGGATGTGCTCATGATTAGTGGGACATTATTGCTTCTAAGCCCTCTATATCAGCTACTTTCTTGTGACTGGGAAAAAACATCCAACACCCACCACTTCAAGGAGGAGAGCTTTATTTTAGCTCAGAGTTTCAGTCCATAGCTGGCTAGTTCCAAAGAAGAAACAGCATGGTGGAAGGGTATGGTAGAAGAATGCTGTTCAGCCCATGGCAGGCAGGAAGCAGAGAGAAGAGAGGAGCCGGGGACAAGAATGCCCTTTTCCAAGTCACACCTCAATGACCACCTCCAACCAGGTCCCACCTCCTAACAGCACACTTTGCTACTGAATTCAATGGGTAAATCCACTGATAAGTATAGCACTCACGTGGTTTAATCACATTCCAAACACATAAGACTTTTGTGGGGAACATTTAAAATTAATCCATAACATCCTGCCTTTGCCCCTCCCCAAAAGACTCATGTGTATCTCATTATGAAAAACCCATTTATCCCTCTCTAAGAGTCAACAAAGTTTTAATAATTCCAGCATTGCTGAAAAGTCCAAGTCCAAAGTCTACTCTGAGACTCAAGGCAAACTTCACCTGTTGTCCTCTCAGGGGCACTCTGCCTGGCCACTCTGGCCTTCCATTGAAATCTAGATGGAAGCCTCCATGACCCCACAACTCTTGTATTCTACATTCCTGAAAAACCAGCAGCACATGGATGATGTCAAGGTTGGCTTCCAGCTCAAGAAGTAGCTAGGCCCCCTTGGATAACAATGGCAGTGGCTTCTGAGTGCTTGGATGGCTGAGCACTGTGAAATGAATCTCAGGGAACCAATTCCCTTAGGTAGCCCTTCTCAGGCAGAGGCCCAGGGGCTCTCTTCTCAAATGAAAATGTTACAGTTTAAACCCTTGAGCCTGAGAAAAGTAGGGTCTTCTTGATTCCTAAAATGCCTTTACAAGTCATTTTTCCTGTTGTCCTGATGCAAAGTATGTGGCTTCTTTTTAATGCTAATTTTTTCAGCAGTCACACTCTCCAGCACTGCAAATTTGAAAGTGCTTACTTTTGATGAAATAGCAAATTTTTTGTAACTCCTTTTTGCTCCTGATCTTCATGGTAGATCTTGGTAAAACCAGCCAGCAGTACCCCTGCCACAACCTGAGCATTGGGGTGCTTTGAAACTTCTTCCACCAGATTAAGTCATCTATTGCCATTAATCTTAGTCTCCTACAAAGTCTCAGGAGATAGGCAAAAAGATGACAAATTTTCTGCCAGAGTGTAACTAACACACATGGTCTCTAGTCCAACTGCCAATGGAGTCCTTGTTCCCAACTGAAACGTCCTGGGACGGACCTTTACTGTCTGTGTTCCTCTTGGCATTCTGCTCTTCTGAGCTCCAACTAGAGTCTCCTATCCAGCTCGGCTTACAGCATTCTAGGGCTTTTCTAGCTGGCATCACCAAACCTTTCTAATCTCCTCCCACAAACCAGTTCCAAAAGTTTCTGAATCACATGGTCAGGTATTGCCAAAGCAATGACCCCACTTCTCTGGTACCAAAATCTGCCTTAGCCACTTTCCTGTGATTAGGACAAAATACCCAACACCCACAACTTAAGGAAAGAAAGGTTTATTTTGGCTCCTGGCTGCTACTCATGGTCAGCTGGCTCAAAGGCAAAGGCAGCACAGTGCAAAGGAAGAGCAGAAGAAAGCTGTTCAACCCGTGGCAGCCAGAAAGCGGAGACAGAAGGAAAGAGCCAGGGACAAGAATACACTTTTCTGAGTCATATCCCCAATGACCACCTCCAACCAGCTCCTGTCTCTAACAGCACACTCAGCTACTGACCTCCTCAGTGAATGAATCCAGAGATGAGTACAGCATCCCATAGTTCAACCACCTTCTACACACTTGAGAATGTTGGAGAACATTTTCAATCTAGACCATAACACTCTAGAAGCTAAGAGATGCAGGTATACATGTCTGTACACACATCTACAGCTATATATTTGCATATACTCGCATATGTATCACATTCCTGCTTTTCATGTGTGTGTATGTATAAATCTAGCTATTTACATAGATGAAGTCATTTCATTCCAGGCCCTCGGGGTTCTTTCTAGCCTTCCCCCTTGCCATGCTTGCAAATCACTTCTCTAACCAGAAACCTGGCTCCCATTAGCATCAGTTTATATGCTCTGTGTAACTGATCTCCCAGCCACACCAGCTGCTTTCTCTGCCCACCCCTGCATGTGCCCCATCTCCTCAGCCACTGGGCGCATCACTGCCTCTGTGAAGCACCCTCCCAGCCCCTACTTCCTCAAACACCGAGCATGTTCAGCACCTCTGCAAACACATTTATATCATCTTCATATATTATCATCTTCCATACTACCTTCTTTCTAATATTTTCTTGTCAAAGTAATTTAAGATATAACCCTTGCAATTCTACAGAGGCTGGAGACCAGCGTCTCATGTGGCTCCCACACAAATCCCCAGCAGGCTTGGAATGTTGTTGAGTTAGGCAGCTGGAACTAAGGCCTTTCTGCCTCCCCATCCTCCTCCCTGTGCCTGTCCCTACCCTACCCAGGGCTGCGGCCTTTCTAAGGGGCCCATCTTCCTCTCTGGAGGCCAGCTGCCCCTTCCAGAGACCCTGAGATGGCTCATCCCTTACAGAGCCTTCCACAGGAGTGCTGTCCCTCTAAAGGGGTGCTCTTCACACATACCCCACTTCTTCTTCTTCTCCTCACAGGTCTAGCATTGAGGAACCAAACTAGGTCAAAGCCAGGAAAGGTATTATGCGAGCCAGCACAAGTGACACAGAAGTCTGCTTTAATAAAAGGGGTTTTTCCTGGAAATCTTGAATGTCCATGTGTCACTTATGGACAGACAGAAAAGCATAGGGGTAAGGGAAAACAGGAAGGCAAGATATGGTCATTCCCAGAGTATAAAATTAAGGCTAGGGGACACCTCAGCAGGGATCAGTAATTTGGGCCAGCCTGCCCAGAAGCCCTGGAGGGATCCTGTGCACTTTAGTCTCCCCTCCCCCAGGCCACCGTTGTTATGGGAAAAATAACTCCCAACCTGTTCAATTTAAGATGCACTGAGTTCCTGGTCTCTCAACATCAAGGAATAAAGTTGCAAACCAAAGGAGGAGGTTAGGGGAGTTTTATTAGAAATAAAGAGAAGAATAGCTCCTGGATTTCCAAAAGGAACCCCAAGTAGCTGACTACCCAGGCTCTCCATCGGGGTAATTTGTACACCAAAATCACAATGTGGGTACAACATGCATCAAACTACAATCAGCCTATAACATTACAAGCATAGCCACTTAGTTAACACTGATCTAACTGGGAAATGAGTTAAATAGCAAGGATACATGGAAAGAACCAAGGCATTTTTGGAAGGGATAGGGGCCAGATGTTCTGGTTACTCACCTACACGTCTGGTAAGTAACCTACTATCTGCTCTCACCAGACCAGGTGGTGCTAATTACAGTATAATCTCAGGCTGCTGTTTGTCCCCTAGGGAGCCTTGTAGGCCTGGCTATTGCATCTCCATCCTGAGGATGGCTCTTCAGGTTCGTCTCCAGCCATAATCTTGGTGTGTCTCATCTTTTGTGCTGACTTCTTCAAGGGCCTGATCCCTCTCTGGCTGCATATTCATTTCTAACTGAACTTTCTGTAATGCCATGGGCAGTAGAGGTCATTCTCTGGACAATGCCAGGCAGGAGCTGGCCTTCTGTCCCTGGACACACACACTGGGCTCTTGTTCATGATCCCCAGCCAGGCCTTTTTCAGCAGTTAGAGCCCATGGGCAGGGCAAGACCCTCTTTTTCTAGGAAGCTCTGAAGCGGGGAGTCAGCTCCAGCTCCTCAGCTGTCTCCCCACCGTGCTCATCTAGGAAAGGAAGCTGGAGCAAGAGGAGAATGTCACTTCCTGACTGGGACCCCTTCATCCAGGCCCCAGAGAACAGCCAGCGGAACCCAAGGTGGCAGCGCGTTTGTGATGCCAATAACAGGCAAGGCCAGCAAGGAGCTCAGATGGCTCCCAGCTGTGGAGAAGTTACTGCTCCTGTCACCCTCCCAGGACAGCTGTGTGTGTGCACCAGGCTGCAAAAAGTTAAATGGTTCTCTGGCCACTGCTCTGCCACCAGCTTACAGACCCCCTCTACTCTCCATGAAGGGACTTGGATGGCTAATGTTATGTCTAATCCGACCACAGGATGCCCAGATACTTGGTCAGGTATTATTTTCGGTGTTTCTGTGCGGGTGTTTCTGGATGAAATAAACACTAAACCAGTAGACAGTAAAACGGAGTGCCCGCTTGAGTGTGGGTGGGCCTCATCCAATCCATTAGAGGCCTAAGCAAAGCGGAAAAAGCTGGTCCCTCTCCAGGAAAGAAAGCAGCCTCCCACTTGACTGCTTCCAACTGGGACATCAGCTTTTTTTCTGCCATCAGACGCAATGTATGAGCTTTTCTTGGTCTCAAGCTTGCAGCTTTCAGATGAAACTAAGCCATCAGCTATCCTGAGGCTCAGATCCTTTGAGCTTGGATTGACCCAACGATCCTCCTGGGTCCCCACCTAGCCACCTCACCCTGCAGCCCTTGGGACCCGACATTCTCCACAACTGTGTAAACCAATTCCTTACAGTAAATCTCTTTATGATGGGGGACTGCGTGTATCTACAAGGAGTGATCAAAACGTGCGGTGATGCTTAAATTTTAAACTAAGAGACACACTACCACTAATCCCCCTCATCGTCCTCCCTCTCACTTCAAACACAGTTACCCCATCATCCCTGCAACTCTCTGAAGCAGTTCTGGAAGTCCTCTTTCGTGGGTATCTTCACAAGGTATGATCAAAAACACCATGAACGCAACTAGCAAATGCCATCCAATGGAAAAACAGCAGTGTGTTTGCAACCACCCTGTCCACTGGATCTGGCCCCGTGTGACTTCTGGCTCTTTCCCAGAGTCAGAATGACCATGAAAGGTAGACATTTTGAGCCAATTCAAGACATGGAAACAGCCACAACAATTTAAGACATGAAAGAAGACTTCTAGAACTGCTTCAGAAAGTGGCAAGGATGATGGGATTAGTGTGTTCAAAGCAAAAAGGAGTATTTTGAGAGGGGTTAATGATAATAACTTTTACACTAATAACTTTTTCATTAAACATTCTCTGTATTTGTCAATCACACCTTGCACATACACCCTATTGGCTGTTTCTCTGGAATACCCTAGAACAGTGACCCAAGGAGAGGTCATGACTTGAGTCCTGGTCCTTCAGCTCTGCCAAGAGAAGAACACAGGGACCCAGATTCCAAGCAGAAAATCTCCCTCATTTTCCAGATCACGAGGACTGGGAAGCTTGCCAGTGAGACAGTCCTCCATAGCTGCTTCGGTGGAGCTGAGACCCACCCCAGTGAAATGGGCAAACCCTGAGGGTGCCAGCGGGCGGCAGCAAGCAGGAGGGAGCGTGTGTCATGCAAAGCCACAAAGAACTGGGCTCAAACCCCAGCCCTTCTGCAAATGACCTGTTTGGTCCTGGCAGCTCATTTAACCTCTTCTGGGCCTCAGTGAGCCCCTCTGTAAAATGGGGGTGATTTTGCCACAAAGCATGGAGGATTAAATATAACACCAGTTGCAAAACACCCAGCACAGGGCCCCGTACACAAACAAGTCCCCTCGGGAACTTTTGTTCTCTCCCTAATTTTCCTACCTCCAAAGAACACAGATGCCAGAGAATATGTGCCTCCCTCAGACACCTACAGCCACCATAGGTCGGCGGGCACACCCCATCCCAGCCTCTTCTGTCCTTCTCTTCCAGGGCCTCTCTTACCAGGGCCTGTCTTGCCCATTCTCGGTGATCTGTCTCAGGGCCCCAACTGGCCCATCTCAAAAGGGAACAAACCCATCTTCCTCCACCAGCCCTCAGCTATACCAGCTCCTTGGGTTTTATGAAAATCAGAATGTCAGCTGGGGATTTAGCTCAGTGGCACAGCGCCTGCCTGGCAAGTGCAAGGTCGTGAGTTCGATTCCTGGTACCAGAAAAAAAAAAAAAAAAAAAACAAGAAAATCAAAATGTCTGAAGGCCAAGACTAACCAAAGATTCTTAGAACAGCCAGGCATGGTGGCACATGCCTATAATACCAGCACTCAGGAGGCTGAGGCAGAAGGATCGCTACAAGTTCGAGACCAGCCTGGGCTATAAAGTAAGCTCAAGGCCAGCCTGAGCTGAATAGTAAGACCCTGTCTCAAAAAAAAAAAGGGTTCTTAGAACACAACAGCACTTGGCCAATTATAGCAACTCAAGGCTCAGACAAGGATGTTACCAGTACAGGATCAGATAGATGGTGGCCAAGCCAAAGCTACATTCCAGGTCTGGAAGTCCAGGAACCAGTCTTAGTCTAGAAGAAACTCCAAACTTGGGCTGCCCTGAACTAGCTTTTAAGAGACTCGGCAGCCCTAGAACCCACAGAAGCACATGGGAACTTGGTAGAAATGCAAATTCCCAGACTCCACCCCAGACCGCAGAGTCAGAATGGGTCTCTTGGGCCAGCTCACCAGGGGACTGTGCACCGCTGCCCTGAGCCACACGATCTGAACCCTGATGCCCACTGAAACCACCTAGAGAGGTTTGCCGCATGCCAGTTCAGGGCTCCTCCTCAGTCCTCATCTAGTCAGTCTGTGCTGGCCCAAATGTGCATTGTATATAAGCCCCCACCATGCAGCTCCATAAAAGGCTCATCCGTCCACAATTTTATAATTCCGAAAACAAGTTGCATCTTAGAATCAATAATAAATCATAGTTGATAGCATCTTTATTCCTTTTCTGGGAGGTACATAAAAGAATGATACTTTTATCCAGTCATGATAGTGCACACACACAATCCCAGCACTCAGGAGGCTGAGGCAGTAGGATCATGAGTTACAGCTCAGCTTGGGATATGCAGTGAGGCCCTGTCTCAAAACAAAAAGATAAACCGGGTGTGGTAGCACACACCTGTAATTCCAACACTAGGGAGGCTGAGGCAGGAAGATTGTTGTGCGTTCGAGACCAGCCTGGGCTACAAAGTGAACTCAAGGCCAGCCTGAACTGCATAGCGAGGCCCTGTCTCAAAAAGACAAAAGAAAAGAAGAAAAAAAGAAAAAGAATCAAAACAAAAAGATGCTTCTTGTGGCATCTTGGGTTCTGTGGAATACTGTGAATAGGAGAGAGAGAACTGTTTGGTCTGTCTGTCTGCAGCCAGTCTCAAGACAGGTGAACTTAAGCAAGCCTCAGTCCTGCATTCGTGCAGATCGTGGGGCGTTCTGATGGGCAGTGCACCCTTGGAGGGCAAGATCCCTGCCGAAAGCCTGCTGCCCTGACTGCCTCTGACTTATTAGCTCCAACCCCTGCCCACCAAGGGCCTGCACGGCTGGGCAAGGTGTGTCTCAGATGTGCACTGTTCACAGAGGAAGTAAAACAGTGCTTATTCCATGAACCCTGTGCCTACACTCAGGAGCTGCCTTCTGCCCTCAGAGGCCACACAGTGACTCAAGGCCTGTGACCGCCCTGGATGCTGGGGGCAGCCCATCTCTGCGTGGGAGTGGAGACGTTAGCCACTACCTAGGAAATGCTTTGCTCCTCTTGTCAGGAAGTACTGGCTCCCTTCAGATCGGCAAACCCAGGCCTCTTCCTGGGCACCCCAGAGGGCTCCCCTGGCTTCCCCTCAACTCTCAGGCCCAGCTTCTCTTATTCTGCCTGCACACCTGAGCTGGCGCTTTGCGGGTGACTGGGGCTCTCATCTGATGCTAAGCGTCATTCCTTGGGAGCAGCACATTATGCCAGCAGCAATCAGGGAGGGGTGGGCAGGTAAGATATCTGGATGGCCTGTAATTTTATTTGCTGAATCTGGCATCCTTAATCAGGGAGCAGCCCAAAGGCCACGAACCTCTGGATCCCCATGGACACAGGACCCAGCCCCCTCCCCAGGGCTAGCACGGAGGCTCCAGCTTGGTGTTGCCTGAGGTGGCAATATCTATGCCCTGAGTACTTTTCTGGTCACAAGCCCTTTGTCCTGAGCCACAAAAGCTGCCTCTTTTTTTCTTTTTTTTGAGACAAGGTCTCAGTATGCACTTTCGGCTGGCCTTGAGCTCACTTTGTAGCCCAGGCTGATCTTGAACTCGCAATGATCCTCCTGCCTCAGCCTCCCTAGTGCCAGGATTACAGACATGCACCACTACTCCCGGCATAAAGCTGCCTCTTTTAAATCAGCTATTCCTCTTCTTGATATCTTCCTGAAAGAATTAAAAGCATCATAGCACAGCTATATATGCACACCCATGTTTATAGCTGCACAGTTTGTAATAGCTAAATCCTGGAAACAGCCCAAATGACCATCAACTGATGAACGGATAAAGAAGATGTGGGGTTTTTTTACACAATGGAGTACTACTCTGCCATAAAGAAGGATAAGCTTGAAACATTTCTAGATAAATAGATGCACCTTTGGACCATACTCTTAAGTGAAATAAATATTGTATGGTCTCTCTGGTATGGGAAATCAAAAGTGTAAATAAAATTAAAATGTATAATAGATTCTGGAAAATGCGAAAAAATGTTCAAATGAGAAGGGGAACAAGAGAAGGAGTGGGGATGAAAGAAGGGACAAAAATAAAGAATGGAAGGAAAAAACGGAAACAAAACTTTTGTGGGTAGAGAGGGGAAGAGGGGATAAACGGAGGTGCGGGAAGCGGGAAAGAAAGAAGCAATTTGTAAGGTAGAAATTTCCTATGATGAATGTTATCATTATGTAGATCTACAATGCACCAGTGAAATAAAAAGAAAAGTAAAATAAAGCAGGGGACTCAGCTCTGAGCCTGGCGGGGCTGGCTTCCGGGTCATATGCAGGAAGCACAATAATGGCCCCCCAAGACAGCCAAGGCCCACTCCCTGGAACCTGTGAATGCTGACCTTCTATGCAAAAGGGACTCTGCAGATGCGACTAGGAAGCTGAGGACTGAGGAGGTAGCTCAATGGTAGAGCATTTGCCTAGCATTCGAGGCCCTGGGTTCAATCCTTAGGACTGAAAAAAAAAAAGGAAGTTTGACATTACCTGGGTTCCCAGGTGGGAATCACAAGACAGAGTGAGAAAATTTGACTAAAGAGGAAGCAGGAAATATGATAACAGAAGCAAGAGGTGGTGGTGATGAGGAGACACCACAAGCCAAGGCATGCAGGCAGCCACCAGAAGGCAGAAGAGGTGAGTATTCTTCCCTTGATCCTGTAGGGGTGGCAGAGGGGTAGGAGTGCCACCCTTCCCACACCTTGTAGACCAAAGAAGCCAATTTCAGACCTCTGAACTCCAAAACTATGGGGAAACAAGTCCATGCTGTTTGAAGCCACCTGGTTTGGGGTCACTCTTAGCAGTTGCACGGGCCTGTGCTCTGTGCCCTATGCTCTTGTCCCTGCTTGACACAATGCTCTTCTGATGCTTCATAAAATTCTAATTTCTGAACTTTTCATTTTGTACTGTAGGCTCCACAGGAACTGGTCCTTAGTCCGGTATGTAGGGGGAGCCTCCCATCTCTAATTCAGATAAACCAAACATCTCACCTAAGATATCAGCTTTACTCAAAAATGGATCGGCACTGGGCGTGGTGGTGCAGGCCCAGAATCCCAGCACTCTGGAGCTGAGGGAGATTGCTGTGAGCTAAGAGGCCAGCCTCTGCTACATAGTGAGTTCAAGGCCAGCCTAAACTGCACAGCAAGACCCTGTCTCAGACAAAAAAAAGGATCAGAAAGGCCTTGTTTTTATGATAAAGCAATCATGCCCATTATAGGAAAGAGTATAAAATGCAGATTAAGTTTAAAAGGTAAACCAGGTATGGCAGCGCACACTTATAGACCTAGCTACTTGGGAGGCTAAGCCAGGATGATCACAAGTATGAGGCCAGCCTGGGCAACTCAGCTAGATCCTGTCTCAAAATGAAAAATAAAAAGGACTGAGATGTATCTTAGCACTCTCTGAGTTCAATTAAAAAAAAAAGAAAAAGAAAAGAGGGCCAGGCGTAGTGGTGCATGCCTGTAATCCCAGCACTAAGGAGGCTGAGGCAGGAGGATTGTTGTGAGTTCAAGATTGGCCTGGGCTACAAAGTGAGCTTAAGGCCAGCCTGAACAACATAGTGGGACCCTGTCTCAAAAAGACCAAAAAAAAAAAGTAAAACAAGAGACTTCCAAAAATTTGTTTAACATCAGTAAGGATACTTGGCCAAATGCCTGGCTCACAAGGGGATGCACTAACAGCATTTGTCTTTAGGGATGGCTGCACTGGAGCAACCAGAGCACGCTCTTTTCTTGTAGTGCGCTCTACACGGCCACTACCTCCAGGAGGTCAGTGAGGATTGATCACAGAGCACTGGGGCTTCCTCTCCAGCCCACTCTCTCTGGCTCCAAATCTCCTAAGATTCTCCTGCCTGGATCCCTGCTTCTGACCCTAACGTGCATCACCTGGTGGCATATACGTGCCACAGACATATCTGAGAGAGACTCTCTGGTCAGGAGTTCCAGCCCAGGCCCCTGGATCAAAGTCCTAACTGGTTCCGCTGGTGTCTCAATGGGATGGTGTGGGCTTTGGAGTCAGGTAGTTAAAGGTTCACATCTTGGCCCACCAAGAACCAGGGGCCTTTGCTTTCAATCATGTAGCTACTTAACCACCTGCTCCAGGTCGCATACACATGGATGCTCCAACTTGATGGGCTCTGCAGTGCAGCAGCAAGTTGGGTTGTATGTTTCCAGCTCAGAATCATCACCATGGTCTCCTCTGCAGAGGGAAAGCCAAGAAGCACATTTCCCAGAGTCACCTGTTTCTGGGATAGAGACCCAACGAGAGGTATTCAAACAAGATTTGGAAGGCCAAGGAAAAGGCGCTTTCCTTTCAGCAACTGCAGACTTCCAGGCAGATGGTGGCTGTGACATTTGCAGCAGCTTCCAACAAAGTACTTGTGGGCAAGTAAACCAGGCAGCTGGGGCTTTTCGGAACTTCTTTAAGCCTTATGACAGTTTCTGAGCAGGCTGTTAGGAATTACTTGCCATATGGCTGGCTGGAGCGTGCCTGTACTCTCAGAACTGTGAGAGGCTGAAGCAGGAGGATTGCAGGTTTGAGCACAGCCTGGGCAACTTAACAATTCAGTGAAGCCCTCTTAAAAAATTTTTAAATTATTTTCAATAAAGGATGCTGAGGATGTAGCTCAGTATAAATCTCCTTGAGTTCAACCCCCAGTATCACAGACTGAGACAATGGATTCCAGAGGGTCTCAAAATTCACAGTGCTGCAGGTGAGCCCTTGAGAACCATCTGCCTCACTGTGGCAAGATGACGTGACAGCCAGTGATACCCCCAGTCTTCAGTCCCCCAGCCTCACAACCGCATAAGCCTCTAATTCCACAGATTAAAGCCCCCTGCGTGTAGCATAGATTGTGTCCTCCTGACCACAGAACAAAGTCCATCCCCTCACAAGGGCTTGTGTTTCTAGTGGTGTGGGGCAAACCATAAACAGAGGAATAAAGTCTATTTGGCTTAGGGTGGTCAGAGGAGCCCTACCTGAGGAGGGAACTTTTAGGCTGAGGCTGAAATCACCCCAAGCAGATAGCCACCGGAAAATCCAGGGGACGGCAAGTGGAAGGGCCCTGAGGAGTGAGTGAGGGTGGCACGTCCAAGACATAGCAGGAGACCTTCACCGCTAACCACGCCAGAGAAGCTCCGCCACAGCTCCAGCCCACCACTGCCTTTTCTGTCCTATTTCTTCCAGAGCAGATGACTGTCTGCCATTAATCAGGCGCAGTTGTTTATCAGGCTATTGTCCACCTATTGTCCAGGTAAGCAGAGGGCTTGTCTTGTTCAGCTCTCTATTCTCCGTGCCTGACACAACCCCTGGCTGCTAGATGGTTAGTAAGTGTTTGGCAAATGGACCAGTGGGGGCACAAAGCCTGGTAAATGCCATAGCAGAGCTATGCTTGAGGTAACTCCAAGGAAGGAGCAGCGGCTGGGAACTGACCTTCAAGGTCTTCCTGCCTGGTGGTGTCTATGTGCCACTCGAAGCAAAGAGAGCAGTAACAGGAGAGTGGAGAAGGACCCTCTGCCTTTACTCTTCTGCCTCTGTGTATCCCAGGACCGAGGTGCGCGGGGCTCCACCAGCCGCAGACATTCCCTGAGGCATTAGGCGGGAGGAGTTCCCAGTCTGACCGCTGCCTGCGCTTACAGTGTGTTCTCCTCTATGAAGAGAAAGCAGCTAAGCTTCGAAATCAGAAATGCCTGCGGGTGTGTGGGGAGAAGGAATTTCATGGGAAGGGATGTTTCCTTGCATTGACATGGATCTGCCAGGAGGACCTTGACACACAGAGAGAGGTACATTCTTTAAAGCCAAAAATGTTTGTCCTCTTCTGTTGCCACAGTGACACCCACTAGCCAGGAGGGGACCAGAAGACGCGGCAACTGAAACCGGCCACGGTCGGGTGGCTGGGGTCTCGGCCTCCCTCACAGCCCTTCCCTCGTCTCTTCCCACCTTGGCTTCCCAAGGTTCCTGGGGCACGGAGGGAGAGGGTGGTAACCAAAGTAAGCTTTGAAAACAAGTCTGATCACATCAGTCCCCTGTTCTAAACTAGTCAGGGTCCCCTGTGCTTTCCACTCAAAATAGAATCCGAAAGTCTCTTAGTGGCCTGCTCTGCCCTGCTCACTGTCCCCGTCCTCTGTCAGGAGCTGGGACTGGGCAACATTTCTCTTTCCTGGGATATCTGCTCGTGCTGCTCTCAGCAGTCTGGCCGGCCTGGGGTCCTCCGGCCGTAAAGAGCGCTCACTTCCTGGGAGGCCATCCTCACCCCCCATACGGAGGAGGTCTCCTGGGTATGTCCTCCTAGGACTCCACTATTTTCCTTTCTCACACTCACTGCAGTGTGTGGTTAGACCTTTATTTGTTCACCATCTCCTGTCCCACTTCCCCGGGAACTCTTTAAAAGCGAAGTCTTTATTGTTAGCACCTCAACCCATCACCTAGCATAATGTCTAGCATGAAGCAGATGCTCAATAAATATTTGTTACTGAACTCACTGTCACCTCATCTCCACTCTAAGGGAAGGAGGGAGATGAGGCAGCTCCACCTCCTGACTGAAGGGTGGAGGGTGTGGTCAGCTGAGGCAGGGGTACCCAAGGACCTTCAGGGAGCCACAGCCCAGGCAGCCCAGCCATGCTGAGGAGATAAGATTCCTGGCAGGGGGTCCCAGTCACAGGTGAGGCTCCTCCATCCCACCCTGGGACCCAACTTTCTGTGTTACCCGCTCCGTGGCTGGTCTCTAGGGTTGATGGAACAGCTAACTATAGTGGGAACCAAAGCCAAACTCACTCCTAGGTTAAAATCTCTGGTGCTCAGAGAGTTGGTCATTCCCCAAAGGAACTTTTTCATCTTAATAATAATGTATGGGCACATCTGCTACCTAGAATGCGTGCTGAGCTTTTTACAAGAATCTTTTTATTTAATCTGTACAACAGTCCTATGAGGTTGAGACGATCATTATTACCATTTATCATATAAGGATATTAAGGCTTGGAGAGGTTGAGAAAATTGTCTGAAGTTACCCAGCTTCTGAATCTAAAGAGCTTGAGCATTTAACCATTAAATCACACTCCACTTTAAATATAATCCTTCCCCTCTGACCTACCTCCTGCCCCCCAACAAGCAGAGAAGGTCCTGGGGTCCTCTCAGCAAGAACAAGCATTAGTTATGGGTAAAGGGATCACAATTGAAGAGTCTGCATATGTGACCTCATGGGAGGAACCTTATCATTCCTTAGGAAAGTTTGAGGATAAATCAAAGATGATTAAAAGAATACTGAGCAAACTGGAAAACAGTTTTGTTTTGGTTTTTTATTATTTTAAAGAGTAAAAGAAGGATAAAATAGTAATGGGGAGCTTACTAAATTAGAGACAAAGTGGTAGGAAATTATCAATGGTTCTTGTTTTACATATTGTTATCTACAAGATAGTTTCTCAGGAAAACAAATAGACAAATAATAGTGAGTTACAGACAAAAGTGGTAGGTTAGGGGCTGGGGATTTAGCTCAGCGGCAAAGCGCCTGCCTGGCAAGCGCAAGGTCGTGAGTTCGGTTCCCGGTACCGGAAAAAAAACAAAAACAAAAAAAAAAAAAAACAAAAAAAAAAAAGGGGTAGGTTATTATCAATGGCTGTTGTACTATACTTTGGTATCTTCAAAGTGGCTTCTAAAGAAAATAAATAGAGCTATACATGAGTGACCAATTGAACATTCATTGATATTCTCAATGGTTGTGGTAGGAAACACATAGTAATAAATATACAGCCATTTACAAAACAGCAGAGGGACAATACAAACATTACAGAGTTATGGACAGATTAGTAGGAAAATATCAATGGCTGCTGTAATACATGGTGGTTCTTCAACGTGGTTTCTCAGGAAGACAGAGATACGCAAGAAGGATCTAACAAGTAGTTACAGCCTAAGGGTTGTGAAAAATAGCATATTACCTCCTCACCAGTGACTCCTCTCACTGAGGTATGATGGCTGGAAGGAAGGCCAGGATTGAAAAGAAGGACCGAGAGACTTGCACCTGTGTCTAGCAACAGGCTGTTTTCTTTTTCCTCCATAGTCATGATTACCCGGGGCTCCTCCATGGAGATGACGGTCTGGCCAGAGGGAGAAGGCACAGTGGAAAACAGCTTTTTAAATGCAGAAAATATTAGGTAATTAACATCAGTTGTCACCATAGACTCATCTTTAAATCTCAGGGGCTCAGTACTGACAGCTTATATGGTGTTCACCTCTCATTCACGGGCTGGTGCTGCTGGGCACCTCTCCTCCAAGCGGGGACGCAGGAGCCCAGGCTACTGTGATCTCAGAGCTCCATCTCTGAGGGATTCTTTCCATGCACCTGGAGGGGAAAGACAAAATGTGCAGGCTTTTGGCTGCCCTGCCCGGAAAGGCCTAATCACTGCCCATACATTTCCATCACCCTGCTTTGAAGATACCAAAGTATAGTACAACAGCTATTGATCATCTCCTACCTCTTTTGTCTGTAACTCACTATTATTTGTCTATTTGTTTTCCTGAGAAACTATCTTGCAGATAACAATGTGTACAACAATAACCATTGATAATTTCCTACCACTTTGTCTGTAATTTGGTAAGCCTCCCCCCCATTATTATGTTATCCTTCTTTTACTCTTTAAAATAAAAAAAAATAAAAAACAAAAGACCACACATTTGCATCACGCTGAATTTAGTCACATGGTCCCAGTAGAACCACAAGAGGGGCTGGGAAATGTAGTTACTCGTGTTCCTAGGAATAGAAAACATCAGGGTAAATACACAGCATTCTCCTTACCATACTGTGTAAGAAATAAAATGTAATCATTGTGCCTCTTGTGATCCAGCTATGAGCAGTGTTAATGCAATAATTAATAATTAAATAATAATAAGATCTGGATATTTATTCAACCCCAAAATTCATAATTTAATAGGACGATAGAAAGGGTAGAAGTTAAATTAGTAGTACAGAGAAGAAGTGGCTAGGATTAAGGTAAAAGAGCTAACTCTTTTTCCATGGTATAGAAAAGTTTTCAACCAAGAAATAGCAGTGTAGACAGGTTATTTAGAAACATGGTAGAAAATATCAAAAGGAGGAGTAAAAGAACACTAGCCAGGCAGGACCATGCACACCCATAATCCTAGCACTCGGGAGGCTGAGGCAGGAGGATCACAAATTCAAGCCCAGCCCAGACAACTTAGTGACTTAGCAAGAACCTGTTTCAAAATAAACAAAATAAAATAAAAATCTTCACCACTAAGAGAAACAGATCCCAGGTCTGATTCCCGGGGCTCCAAGAAGAACTCGACAAC
>NW_004955481.1:6742925-6799201 GCF_000276665.1 Chinchilla lanigera
ATAAAAATAAATAAATAAATAAAATAAAATAAAATAAAAATCTTAAAAAGAATGGGGGGCATAGCTTGGTGCAAAGGACCTGGATTTAATCCCCAGTGCAAAATGAAAAAAGAAAAAAAGAAAGAAAAAAAAAGAAGAATTCTAGGCATCTAGGACATTGGAACCAGGAGTGGAGTATGATAGTGCACTATTTTAATTTTTGAACTAGGTACCCACACTTCTTTGATAAAAAGTTAAATTAAGTCAACTTTCAAAAGGGAAGAAGAAAAGAAAGTAATTTTATTGCTTGTCTATCAAACAAAGGGCAAGGACATACACCAGCTATGACACATGGTGCCGGTACAAAGCCAAGACCCAAAGGCACAGGTCTAGCAAAATGTACCTGGTCCCCCAGCTCCTTCACACCTCAGAGAGCCACGCTCAGGCCAGCATAGCTGTACACCCTGAGGGGGTGTCCCAGAGGAGGGACCCTGTGTTAGTTGGGTCCTATACACACCTGTTCACGTGTACTGCAGCCTAGAAAGATATGCATTATGTCTTGTCGTGGTCCACTGAATTATCATTCCCTAGGTATCTGGAGGGCAGAAGAACTGCACTTTGGCACGCACTTGTAGTATGTACCCAGATCCTGGTTCTAGGTCCCTGGGGAAATTTCAGAGGACTTTAGAAGAGCCAAGGACTGTGAATTGGGTGGGGAGACACAGGGCTTGTCCATCAGAGCTACAGACTTCCGCCAGGATCAAGTGTCACCATTTGAGTCTGTGACCTACGGCCGAGGTAGGTCAGGCTCTAACATGTAATGGGTTATTATCTCAAAGCAAGAAGAAAATAGCGAAGAGGTCACAGAGATAAAGCATCCAATCTGTTCCCGAGCCTCTAAGTAGGACCTCATCAAACCAACTCCAAAGAATACAAACCAATGAGCTGGGCGTGGTGGCGCACTCCTGTAATCCCAGCACTCAGGAGGCTGAGGCAGGAGGATCATTGTGAGTTCGAGACCAGCCTGGGCTATAAAGTGAGCTCAAGGTCAGCCTGAACTGCATAGTGAGACCCTGTTGCAAAAAGACAAAACAAATAAAAAAGCAAACCAATAGATCATTGAAAATTAGACACAATTTTTAAACTGCACGCAGTGCTCCCTCAGGAGACCCACCAGATCCTTTCAAATCCAACCTTCTATTCATTTCTTACAAAGATGACATAAGACCTCTGTGACCAAGCACATTATTCATCAACAAATACCCTCCTCCCATCTTGCTCCAGAAGTGATGATGGGCCGGGAGAAACACAGTCCCTGCTGTCCTGTGGGGGGCTTATTTCTCCACATCTCTCCATGTTTGGACACAAAGGCTGCTCTCAAAGTGGCCCAAGGCTTCTAAGACAAGGCAGCATTCCATCCAGGGCTGTCTACACAAATGTAAAGATCACCCCTATACTCAGGTAAGGGTGTTGGAAGGGCAACAGTGATCACGATCACAGTAACAACGGCCAGTCCTTGCTGAGCGTGCCAGGCACACAACCTTTGACTTGCTTCAACACTTTTGATCCTCCCGAAGCAAGAATCATCATCACCCCCATTTGACTGAGGATGAAAGAGAAGCACCAGGAGGCAGCGTGATTTCCCCAGGTGCACACAAGGAGCAATCCGAGGAGCCGGTATGGGCTCCTGAGCAGTGTGATGCCGCAATTCACGGCTGGGAGTCTCGCAGAGTTTAAGTTTGGATGTTGGGTCTGCCACTAAACACACACACACACACACACACACACACACACACACGATCTTGAGAATTTCTTTTCCTATCTTTGCTGCTGTGTTTCTCCTCAAATGCGGACAGTAATAGCTACTTCCCTAGTGATCATGGAGAATGAAATGGGACAGTCTCTGTAAATGTCTCAGCACAGGCCTGACACTAAAAGGTTTCATTGCCTGCAGGCTCCCTTCCCTTCCCCTAGGAGGATGCGGGAAGAGATGGGAGAGGCTGAGGAGGAGGGGTGATTATAAACCCCCAGACCCGCTAAGGGAAGTCGGCTGCCTGCAGAGAATTTGGAAATTCCTGGGGTCTATTGAGCAGTGACAAGGACCTTCGTAGAACATGGTCCCAGACTTCTCAGGCAATCCTCGTACGGAGACGAGGCTAGCATCTGTGTGTGCGCTTCAAGGGTGTCTGAAGCAGGACTGCTGTGAACGTTCAGGCAGGCAGCTTGCACGCGGGGGCAGCCCGGCACCGCGGCTGTGCGCGGGGAGTGTGGCCTGGAAGGTTTGCCTGGCGTCTTAAAGGAATCCTGGAGTCTCAGAAATGAAAGAGGAGCCTGAGCGAGTCACACTCAGCACAGCCCTCCCAGCCCAGAACAAGTATTTGATATTTGGTGAGTGAACGAATCATGGTTGGAGACAGGGAGACTGGACAGGAGAGACTGCTAAGAGGCTAGGAGAGACATGGCGAGGGTTCCCAGCTAAGGGACGGCCCTGGAGAAAAGGAAGCCCAGGCAGAGCTAGGTTCAAATCACCTCACCAGCTGCTGTGTGACTTTGGACTGCTTGCCTGGCTGGTGGCTGGGTGATTAACGGGTTGGTCTTCAGTTCTCGCATATGTGCTTGAGTCCCATCCAGACCGGAAGGCGCGGACGTGCCCAACCCCCACCCCGGCGCAGCCCCGCCCAGCAGCAGGGCGGCCCCCTTTCCTCTGCCCTCCGCAACAGTTTTGATCTCCTTTTGGGGACCGCACCGCACCTCCCATGCTGACTTTGTTTTTCAGCCATAAAACAGAGACTGGTGCCCTGGGGCGATCCCACCACGAAGGCCAGAGAGGGTGCCGAGGGCTCTTGTCCCCTGCTGCCCTGTCTGACTGGTGGCATTGGGATGGCTTCCAGCTGCTCACTGTGTCCATGCTTGTCCTCCTGGCTTCGCCCTCGCCTGTGCACGGCTCCACCTCTGGCTCCTGTCCTCACCTGCTGAGTCAGAGCGAGGCTGGAAGGCCCTTCGAGAGAACCTGAGGGCCACCGCCCGGCACCGGAAAGAACAGAGGAGACACAGCTGTCTGCCCCGGGTGAGCAACGTCGCCCTGCCTGGGAAGACACCTGATAAAAATGGCTCCACGCAAAATTCATCTTCCTCCACCTGCATCCCCTTTCCTACAGTCATGACTCCGCTTCGGACCCCACACTATCGTCCATCCCAGTGGGCGCGGCCCGTCACCCTGCCGGGGCCACAGCCCTGAGCAAAAGTTCGGCACTCCTGACACCCAAGAATGACTTCACGGTTTTTAATCTATTTAAAATTTATAATGAACTGTAGAATTATAGAGGCAAGGATTCAAACTAAAGTTTGAATCCTAATGAGAAAGAACCAAGCTGATTCTCTGAACCTTGAAGCAAAAATCCAAAGACAATTTTTTTCCCTGAACCTTGAATCAAAGCCAAGTTTTCCCAAGAAATGGCTACTGAACTCTTCCCATCTTGTTCACGGGCTGTGGGGTCAGGAAAACTAGGCCTTGTTTCCCTGTCTGCAAATAAGGGTAAAAGTCACTTCCCAGGGTGGCTGCAAAGGTTAAGGTGAGTGATGTCTTTATGGGCCCCAGTAGGTGCCAGGCAGACTCAGCCCATCAGCAGCTCCCCAGACGCCCTTTTCTGTGGGACATGAGACTGGCATGAGGAGAAAGTGGCTGTGGGTTTAAAGACACCTCGCTTCCTCGGCGTGTGACCTCCCTCTCTCCGGCCTCGGCCCTTTCTTGGAAGGTGGGACCCTAACCTTATCAGAGGTGCCTGTGAGCCCTGAGTGACTTTTGTATATTCCGAACTTCCCATGTCGCCTGCGGTCCGCGGGGCTGTTTCAGATGTGCTCATCAATAAGTGGGGCGGCTGTCTGGGTAGTGTGCGAGGGTTTGCTTCTCCTGTGGCTGGAGGGGATCTCTGATGACAATACCGTTCCTGCAGGGACGCCGTCCCCACCCTGCCCCGCTCATCCAGCCCTGACTGAGGGGGGCCCGCAGGGAGCACCTCACCACGCCCTTCCTCGAGTCCCACTCTGCTGCAGGAAGACCAACTTTGTTTGGCTGGTGCCCCCCGCATCTTAGACTTGGGAGGGACTCCAACCCTCCAGTTCTCACTCACAATGAGACTGAGCCGGGAGACATGTCAGAGGAAGAGTGGCCACACGGAGCTCAGAAGCACTCTTTGTGGCAAGGTTAAGGATGGCTCAATCCCTCCTGGGGAGGATTCTCTGCCTAGGGAGCCCTCCACCAGCTCCCCACTGGCTTGAACCTCACCTTCGTGCCAGATGGAACCAAAGCTGCAAGGGGTTCCCTCCAGTGGAAACACCCACTGGAAGAACAGCCACAGTGGGTGACCGGCTGCACACTTGTGACACGTACACACCCTCCAAGCTGAACTCGACCTGGACTCCAGGTGACTTCGGGGCTTTTCAATAGAAGAAGGAATCTTTAAAGGTTTCAAAGCAAATTTTACTGGTACAAGGAATTAATTTATAAGCAATTAGAATACTAGAGGTTGGATGATATTAAGAATTCTATCCATTTATTCTAGGTTGTGATGATAGTATTGTGGTGATCACTTATTTTTAAAAGTCCTTATCATTTGAAATAGCTACGTGCCAGGTGTGGTGGTGCGCATCTGTAATCCCAGCACTTGGGAGGCTGAGGCAGGAGGATCGTTGTGAGTTCAAGGCCAGCCTGGGCTACAAAGTGAGCTCAAGGCCAGCCTGAACTGCATAGCGAGAACTTGTCTCAAAAAAAAAAAAAAAAAAGAATGTGAAATAGCTACAGATAAAGTGATGCGATGTCTAATACTTGCTTCCAATAATATGCAAGGGGGGGAAAGGGTGAGAGTGTAGATGAGACAAGACTGGCCACAGGTAATAATCACTGACGCTGGGTGATGGGAGTTCATGGGACCAGTCTGTTTAATTTTACATAGACTTAAATTTTTCCATAAGAAAAACTGACTCTCTACATGCCAAAGGCTAAAACTAAACCCATGTCTGTCACCATGCACTAACCTAAAGTCAAAATGGATCACAGATCTAAACATTAAAACAGAAACATTAAATCTACTGGAAGAGAAAGTGGGTAGAAATCTTGAAGACATAGGAGTAGGCATAAAGTGCACGAGCAAAACCCAGACTGCATGGGAAACACTTAAAGAATCAACAGTTGGGATCTCATCCTATTAAAAATCTTTTGTACATGAAAAGAAATCATCAGCACAGTGAAATGGCAACCCACAGAGTGGGAAAAAATTGTAACCAATTGTCTCTCAGAGAAAGGACTTACATCTAGAACATATAAAGAACTGAAAAACATCAGACCCCCCAAATTCAAAGACCCAAGCCAAAAATGGGCATCTGAGATGAATACGCACTTCTCAGATGAAGCATACAAATGGCAAATAAATACATGAAAAAATGTTCAACATCATTGATCATTCAAGAGATGCAAATTAAAACAACACTGAGATTCCATCTCACCCCATAAGAATGGCTATCATCAAAAAATCAACCGACAGCAAATACTGGAGGGGCTGTGGGGAAAAAGGAACATTTTTCCACTGTTGGTAGGAGTGTAGACTGGTGCAACCACTTTGAAAATCAGCATGGATATACCTCAAAAACCTAGGTTTAGAGGTCTCATTTGACCCAGCTATTCCCCTTCTGGGTACTTTCCCAGAAGAATTAAAAACATCACACCACAGCATTATATGTGCACCCATGTTTATAGCAGCACAATTTGTCACAGCTAAGTCTGGGAAATAACCCAAATGCTCATCAACTGAAGAATGGATTAAAAAAGACATGGTCTTTTTATACAATGGAGTACTACTCAGCTATAAAGAAGGACATAATTGAGACATTTATAGGGAAATGGATGCAACTCAAGTCCATACTCATAAGTGAAATAAATCAGTCTCGCATGTGTAAACATCGTGTTATCTCCCTAGGATAAGAAGCTGAAACAGTAAATAAGACCCAAAATGTACAATAGATATTGTGAAATGGGAAGAAAGTGCTCAAAAGGAAAGAGAAACTGGAATGGAGGAAAGGAGAAAAGAAGGAAGAGGAAAGGAAAAATAGATAAATAAATATATACATATATATACACACAAGATAGTTAAGTAGTTATACTACTAATTGCTCTTAGTTCATTGAAAAGAAAGGTTTATACCTATATTGTTTGATCAATTTTTCATGTCTGTATCTTATAATATAAGCAAGTACTTTGAAGATAACAATATGCAATGTACTAACCATTGTTACTCTCCCACAATCTTGTTTTGAAATTTTATACCATTGTCTTTATTTATTCTTCTTTTCTTTAAAATAAAAAAATGAAAAAGAATTCCTATAAGAAAAAAGTTTTTGCAAGTCAACTTTTTTTTCATACAGGATCTCACTATATAGCCCAGGCTGGCCTGGTACCAGCAGCAATCCTCCTGCCTCAGCCTCCCAAGTGCTGGGACTAGAAGTGTGCACCACCACATCTGGGTCAGCCAACATTTAAAGCTATCTAGTCAGGTGCCGTGGTGCACTCCTATAATCCCAACTACTCAGGAGGCTGAAGCAGGAGGATCACAAATTCAAGCCAACTTAATTTGAGTCCTGACCAAT
The DNA here is from genome assembly GCF_000276665.1 of Chinchilla lanigera. Lineage (NCBI taxonomy): Eukaryota > Metazoa > Chordata > Mammalia > Rodentia > Chinchillidae > Chinchilla > Chinchilla lanigera. The sequence goes on from NW_004955481.1 coordinate 6,749,544, forward strand.
TTAGCAAGACATTGTCTCAAAATAAACATTTTTAAAAGAGGGGTGACTCAGTCATAGAGCACCCCTGGGTTCAATCCTCAGTAAAAACAAACAAACAAAATACCCAATACCACTCAACTTCTTGAGCCAGAATTAATACTCAACCTTTGAAAAAAGTAGGTTGAGTCTGGCTGTTTCTTCTGTCAGAACTTTCTGACAGCCAGACATGGTGGTGCACCTATGATCCCAGCACTTGGGAGGCTGACCACTGCCATTGGCTGCCCTTTTTTTTTTTTTTTTTTTTAGCCAAGGTCTCACTATGTAGTTCAGGCTGCCTTGAGCTCACTTTGCAGCCCAGGCTGGCCTGGAACTACAGCGATTCTCCTGCCTCAGCCTCCCGAATGCTGGGATTACAGGTACATGCCCCTATGCCCAGTACCCTGATTGTCTTACACTCAGCACTGTTTTCTCAGGCAGCCTCCACTTCCCTTCCCCTAACACTTGGTTTCCAGCTGTGGCTGCACTTTGAAACCAGCCAGAGACCTTCAAACACGACTGGCTCCTGGTCTCATCCCCAGAAGTTCTTATTTCATGGTTGGCGCATAGCCTGGGATCCCAAGGGTGTTCTAACCGTCCTCCCCTGGGTCCATCGGGCATAGCTGCTAACCACTGGGCACAGGTGCCTTCACCCTGAGGAGGTCATGCTCTGGGTGCTACCCCCTTGACAATATAAAGGAGGTTGTGTAGCCCTCAGATCAGCCCAGTTTCCCCAAGGGCTAAAGGTTTATGCCACAGCTCCTGTTCACCCTTCAAAACCCAGGACAAATGTCACCTCCTTGGAAAAGCCTGCACCAAGTGCCCCACCCCAGGTGAATTCCTCGATCCTCAGCCTGTTCTGTCCATCTCTCTCCAAAGTGGCAGCCCTCACACTTCAACGCTAACACCCAGCACATAGAAGGCGCTCGGCAGAGGCTCCTAGAACGCTGTGGGAATGAGCCAACTCCTAAGTCAGATGCTCTGGCTGAGGTCCTAAGTCAGAGAGGCTGGACATCAGCACGCAGTAAGCGGCAGTCCCAGGAAAGGACAAAGGAGCCTAAGATTCCCCCTACACGAGGAAAGGACACTGCACTCGGAGAGAACCATGAAATCAGAGGTAACTGCTGCTCCCCTGGAAATGATGGAAACAAAGCCAAAGACAGGCACGGCCATTAAGCCTAGGTTTCTCCTTGGCACTTTCACCACAAGGCTGATGGATCTGCTAGCAAAATACTGAATAAGTCATGAAAGGCTGGCTCATCAAGGGCCTCCAGTGAGGAGGCTCTACAGCCGTGCCTCCTGGACCTGGCAGGTGTGCTACATCGTGACCCGGGCTGGGGCTACGGAGGAGGCTGCACTGTGCCTGCTGTGTGGGTTTCTGAATCCCGAGAAGGCATCCGCCCTGCGACTCCCCTGCCGGCACCACTGCATCCCAACACCCTCACCCCTGGCCACCTGGTCCAAACAGATGGGAAAGCTTTTGAGAAGGGACAGTGCCAGCCTCTCGGTGGTCCACACCATTAGGTTCTAAGCTAACTGGCGCGGGGGATGGGGTGTCAGGAGACAAAGCTCCCCAGGTGCCTGAGGCCCTGCCAGGCACTGCAAACCGCTCAGGCTAAACACAGTGCTAGTCTCGGGAAGGGCTTAATCCACGGAGCTGGAAGCGGTTCCTGACCCAAAGCACATCACAGCGTGACCAGGGAGCTTCCTGGGCCCTGCTCCGCACTGCTGTCGTGCTCATCAGTGACTCTAAGAGAAGCCGGGGCTGTGGCAGCCAGAAGATTTCAGGAACCTCTGGGTGGGCTCCAGAATGACAGGTTTTTCCTAAGCACCTCGATTATGCTTGCCTTCCTGCTAGGGCAGTCCCCAAACTTGCTTAATCCTAGGGTTTTCTAGAACATCTCTTAAACAAAGACAGATTCCAGATGGGATCCCATCACAGACCCACTGCATTTCCACCCTCTAGGAAAGGGACACAAGAACCGGGCTAATGCGCACCCCAGGTTATTCTAGGACAACACATAGATGAGAAAATGCAGCGAAGGTAGTGTGAACCCTGAGAGGTCACTTCAAACTATAAACGAGTCACTCTGGTTGCCCATCCTCAGAGAGTAAAAAACTACGTTCATTCAGTCAGGTGCTTAGTCGTTCAACAAACCCTTTCTGCACATCTGCTCCCCAGCAAGAATTGCTGATATCTGAGATACAGATTAGTGAGCCGCAAGTCCCTGGCTTTCTCCATCACACGGGCTGGTCCACCTCACCAAGCAGACCCTCTCCAGTGCCTAACCAAGAAGAACCCTGGGCAACAACTCTCCTCTTCCTTCAGGACCTGGCTCCATGCTGACTCCACTGGACAGCAGAACTGGTCTCCACCCCTTGTCACACCACCGTCCTGGACACACATCTGCTGGCCCATCTGCAATCCTCCCAGCAATGCCTTGTTCTATGCTCTGCTACAAGACCGGGCTATGACTGGTTTCTCCTGTAATCGCAGTAGCTTGTATCTGATAGGCACTCAGTGTAGGTTTAGAGTTTATAGGAGCAGGAAGACCTATAAACAGATACACCAAGCAAGATACCACACTCATAAAGAACAGGATAATTCAGAATGGGCCAGCAGCTGGGATGGTGGTGCATGCCTGTAATCCCAGCACTCCAAGAGGCTGAAGCAGGAGGATCACAAGTTCAAGTCTAGCCTGGGCAATTTAGCAAGTTAGCAAGAACTCTGTCTGAAAAGATTAAAAAAGTATAAAAGAACTGAGGCTGTAATTCAGTGCAAAGACTCTGGGTTCAATCCCCAGTATCGAGAGAGAGAGAAAGAGAGAGAGCTGGGCGTGGTGGCACACAAACAAGATGTCCCCAGAAGAGACACATCCTTCCTGGTTATCAACCAGATTCCTTCAAGCAGCAGCGTTTGCACTTAGACTCAAAGACAGGCCTTGCGTACAGTCGTGCCCCACGTAACAGGAACGCCCTTGCGTCACTGAGCAGAGGCCGCAGAGCGTGCCGACTGCCATATTCTAAGACAGTCCTAGGTGACACCAGCTTGTGGGACCACCACTGCCTACACGGCCCACCATGGCCCGAGACGGTGTGTGGCCCCTGCCCGCGCCTGAAGGAGCAGGTGTGGGCTGGAAAAACGCCCCAGGAGAGGGAACACGCGAATGGAGCGGCGCAGCAGGAACGCAGAGGCAGGCTTGAGGGTCCTGGGTGAGACAGACCCCGGCCCTGCGCTCAAGACGGTGTGAACGTCACTGGCAGGCATCTGAAGACACCCGTCCTCTTTCACTTTCACGGCTCCCCAGTGGCCACCAGAAGGCTGGTCGCCCTTCGTCTGTTATCTCCGCAGTCTGTAGATTTATATTTCTTAATTAATCCACACATTCCCAGCGTTCGCAACCCTTCCCCTGGGCCTCCGGAATTTGCCACGGGAAAGTTGAGTTATCTGCGCTGAGCAGCAGTGTGACAGAGCTGCGATGCAAGGTCGGGGGCGGCTATATGACGGCCTAGTGGGTGGCGGTTGGACCCTGCGTGTTTGTCTACGGGATGCCTTCACAGCAGGTCACGGGCTTCTGCCAGGACGGGAGCCGCTGCTTCTCTAGCACTTCTTGTCCAGTCCCCAAGCTGAGGTCAACAGTGGGCATCCTGAATAGACACCAGGTGAGCACCAGGTGATGTGGGTCCGGATGCCCAGGGTCCTGGGCAGAGCCTGGTAGAGGGAAATGGAGGGACAAGAGCACAGTGGGCAGCCCTGGAGCAGGGGAGCTCCCAGCGAGGGGCCAGACGTGTTCTTGGAATCCTGGAGCTACGGGAGAAAGAGGCAAGAGCAATAAGCAGGCCTGGAGCAGGGCTCACAGTCTGAGAGTAGCTAATGACCACGGCAGTGAGAAAGGACAAGGTGTAAACAGGAAGGGCAGGGGACGGTGCCATCCTTACTGCAGATAAGATGAACATGGGGCTTTCACCAAGGGCCTCCTTCCTTCCTGGGACTCCAGGGCAGGGATCACGTTCCCTCCTTCTCCATGCCCTGAGCATGTGGTCCCTGCTCTTGAACCTCAGGAGAGCTGGCTGGGTTTGCAGAAAGTGACCTGTCGGCTGCGTGCTGGGCACGTGCCTGCTTTATATCATCGTCCAATAGAAATATAATGTGAGCAACCAAAAACATTTTAAATTTTCTAGTAGCCACCTGTTGTAGTCAGGGTTTGCAAGGGAAAAGATATAATACAGGACACATAATTTATAGGAGTATTTTATAATATTCACCCAAAGAGTCAAATGCAAAAGAGTGGAGAAAATCTGTCCACACACTAGAGACCCAAAGAATCCAGCTGAGGGCCTGGATCCCCCAGCAATGTCCTGCACACGTCCAGCTGAAGACCTAGAGCTCATGACAATGTCTCATGCAAGTCTGTATCAAGAATCTGCACAGGGAAGGCCCCAAGGTCAGTGGTGGAAGCTAGAAAGTCTGTGCCAGCAGGATGAAGGGTCTGTGGCAGCAGGCTGAGGGATCCACACTGGAGCCAGAAAGCGATGCTCAAGGTAAGGACCAGAGCTCCCCCGAAGAGAACCACAGCCAGCCTCAGTGACAATGAGGTCCCAAGCTCCTGAGGATAAGAACAGCTGAGTTCATATCAGGAAAACCAGCACAACAAGTTTCTCCAGGAGAATGAACAGCACCATCTTCCCCTCCGGTTCTCCTTTTATGCTGTTGGCAACAGTCCTCAGGTGGGCCCCCCACACCCAGCACCACACTGACTCAGTTCGGCTGGGCATTACAAGCTGACCATTAGTTAATCCACCATACCACATTTTTAAAAAGTAAAAAAAAAAAAAAAAAAGCAAGTGAAGTTCATTTTAAAGATGTATCTTAGTTAACTCACTATATCCAAAATAGTATTTCAATACGCTATCAGTATAAAAAATATCAGTAAGATGTTTGCTTCTTCCCCCACCTGAGTCTTCATGTATTTTATGTCCCCAGCACATCGCAGTTGGGACGAGCCACACCTCAGGTGGCCAGTAGGCACATGTGGCCGCCGGTCCCGTGTTGGATAGTGCAGCTGTGAGGAACGTGGTTGGCTGGTCTGTCTTGCCCCATCTGTGGCCAGGGTGGAGGCGACTGTATGGCCAGCTCTAGAGGCATCTGTCCCCTTCAGCCCTCACTGCTCCCTCGTGTCCCTTCTGAAGCTACACACAAGGCCAGGATGGTTTGCTACGGCTCCCATCACAAAGTACCACAGACTGGGGGACTTCCACAACAGAGATTTAGCTCCTCACAGTCCTGGATATCAGAAGGCTAAGACTGAGGTGCCCCGCAGGGCTGGTTTCCTCCGAGGCCTCTCACTGGCTTGTGTATGACTGTCTTCTCCCTGTGTCTTTGGAGAGTCATCCCTCTGCCCAGGTCTGTGTCCTAATCCCTCTGCTTATGAGGACAAACACCATGTTGGTTTAGGCCCACGCTAGTGACCACATTTGAACTAAATTACCTTTTTAAAGACCCTGTCTCTAAATACCGTCATGGGCTGAGGTACTGAATTTGGGACTTTAATATCTGAATGGGGTGGGGAGGGGGTACCCTTCAGCCCGCAACAGAAGGGAGGCCCAGGAAACAGAGCTTTAAACTGAAAAAAAGTTCTTCCCCAGATCCCCAAAACCTTGACAGGCTAGAAATGAGACGGAATTTGTATTTTCCAAGCTCTAAGCTGAATTCACCTCTGGAAGCAGAATTTTATTTTAGAAAAAACCCACTTGTATCTCTCTGTTGTGAAGACGTAAAGCAAATGCTGTAGCTATGGATACTCTGGAGGCAGCTGAGGCTCCTAGGAACCAAATGAGTCCAGGAGATGCCAGCAGGGTTGATCCATGTAAACGTAAAATGCTGCTTGTACCAGGCTGGGCTTGGACGGTGCCAGAAATCCACCAGGAAGATGTGCAGTCTTATGTAGGCAGTGCTCAAGGGGATAAGAAACAGTGCAGGCCTGGGCTTCCCCTCAAGCTGAGGAGAGGCTATAGAAAGAGCCTGGGCCAGACTTGGGTATAGCAACACCTAGAACACGCGGTGAGGGTCTGTGGGACCCACTCAGACTGCTTCAAAGCTCAGTCCGGGGCATCTAAGGACACTTGAGGACAAGATCCCATTTGTCTAGCGCAGGCACACAGTGGGATACAGTTGTGTAACCATGACTTAGCACAGGTAAACACACATGCGCTGGTTACACACTATACAAGAATGTAAACATGAGATAACAACCTGTATAAGAATTATACAATAAAGGGGCTGGGGATTTAGCTCAGCAGCACAGCGCCTGCCTGGCAAGCACAAGGTCATGAGTTCAATTCCTGGCACCGGAAGAAAAACAAAAACAAAACAAGGATTATACAATAAAGACTCAGGCGGCTCTCACTCTGGTTCTGCGCTCTGCTCCACGCTGCCTGCTGTGGTTGCGGGTGTCTTGCACGTTTGTGCTCTCTAATCTTGGGTCCTCATCTGCAAAAATCTCCCTTGGCCCCCCTCAGTGGGCCAACAGTGTCCCACCAAGTTGATGCCCAAGACTCAGGCTGCAGTGGCTGAGGTTGACCACTGAGTTTGGGGAGACAATATGTTGTGACCTCAATGCTGAAACACACCAAGAAGGGGGCAGGACTGTTCCTCTACGAGGAGCAGAGCTCCCCATCCTCAGCCTGAGAAGGGAGTCACTCTGGAAAGTAGACTGAGGCTCCAGATAACACCTGGAAGGGAAATAAGTCCACCTGCCCTGTGAATCTGCAGACAGGAGACAGCAACAGGGCAGACATCAGCTGGGCTCTGTGACCTACCCACTGGCCTGCATCGTACCAGGGAAAGTGACAACCAGGACAAAAGAGGTAGACACATAAGCTTCCCCTAGAGATCGAGGGAAGACATGCAGCATGAGGCTTACAAGACTACAGTACGGTTATTAAATCATAAAATGCTCCTTTAGTAGCCTCCAGCTGCGGCCTAAGTATGCTTGCTCCTATGGGGCTATGAATTCTGAAAGCCAAACTGCTTACTTATCTTTGACTGTCTAGGTGAACCTGCCTAGAAAAGGGCCCAATAATCACATGGTATGTGAAAAGAGAAGACAGGCCAGCCCTGCAGAGGGCAAACTGGGGCACAGAGGTATTCAGCCACCACAGGTCAGGAAGGACCCCTGGACAATCAAGATTTTTTTTCTTTCTTTGATGCCTTTCAAAAGAAAGAGGGAGCTCCTTCCCCACCTGGTCCCCACCCCAAATGATCCTCAAATTCTGATTTGCCTACCAGGGAAACCGTATTGAAAAGCCAACAGAAAGATCTAACAGAAGATACATGGAAGTGGTGAGCAGTAAGCCTTGTACCACGCAAATAAAATGAAGGCGGCAATACTCAGGGCCAAACCCTGGACAGGCCGACCACCAGACCCCTTTTCCCCAGCAGTGACCTGAAATTATTTCTGAGAATGATTACCCTCCCAGGACCCCACAAGAGGGAGGAACTAGTTGCACTGTCTTCACAGTCCGGGCTGATGTCGCAGAAGGAGCTGGCGCCTAACCAGTCCATTAGGAAGGAACTTCCGGCATCCAAAAGGAGGAAGCTCGGTCAGTGCAGTCCTCCTGATGAAAAGGATGAGGGCCCAGTCAGCTAAGCAAAAGAAAGAGATTTATTCAAGGACAGACTTGAGATGAACTATCCAAAGGGTAACCCCCATGGCCTAATAAGAAAACTATCACCAAAGCCAAACTCTAAGTGCCAGAAACACAGATGATTTCATGTGTACATCAGGAACCTGACCTTACTACCACTGGCCACCACCAGCACCAAAAGCCGGACAATCTTGTTGCAAATGACCTGTTGCATCCTGTGGCTCCCATCGGAATGGAGGTTGCATAGATGCATCTGATTGGCCAAGGCTGGTCCCAAGCCAGTGTCCCTGCCCCAGGGCAGGCTGGGAATATAAGTTCTGGCATCTTCATTTCTAAGACATAAGAGGAATTCCTCTGGATGCAGAAAGATAATTCAAAAAAGCAGTGCAAGATTGTAGGGATCCGCTGGGTTCTTGCTGTACCCTGGGAAGGAACAGCGGCAAGAATGAGTAAAAAATACACAAGGGACAAAAGCTGGAGTCAGGTGGAGGTCCTCTCTCTCAGCGGAGAAGGGGAAGTACCCAAGAACAGTACAGTGTTTATTTATACTCTCAAGAGGTTGGTTAATTTTTACCTCGCTGTCCAGCAATCAGTTAACAAGCTACAACGGCTTGTTTACGTGCTTCAAGGAGCTCCTGAGTTGTTGGGCTGGCTTCGTCCTGCACATGTATTACTTTCCAGCTTCAGCGGCTCCCCACACAAGATGAACAGAGGTCATGGTGTTCGTGGTAGCAAAGTAATGTAAATAGATTTAGTACCACTGAACGATAAACTTCATAGTTAAGGTGGTGTATTTTATGTTACGTTTATTTTAACGCAAAATTTTATACTCAAACGTGGCAGCACATGCCTGTAATCCCAGATACTCAAGAGTTGGAGGCAGGAGGAATCCAAGTTGGAGGCCAGCCTGTGCAACTTAGTGGGACCCTGTCTCAAAATGAAAAGGACTAGGCGTGTAACTCAGTGGTAGAGCCCTCCTGGGTTCAACGCCAAATCTGTTTTTCAAAAATTAAACAGGGCGGCATTAGGGGAGAGCTTCAACGTGACTGGCCCTGGAATCTCCCCAGGGGATTGGTGGAGCAGCCTTCTGGGGATGTCTGGGTGGGTCACAGCGGTGTGGCTTTGAGGTCTTTGCCCCTTCCTTCCTGACCTGTTCCCCTGTGCTCGGCTTCCCGGCTGCCAAGGAACTGAGCACCTCTCCTCCTCCCCTCCCTCGGAGGCTGCCCGTCATGGACTGATTCCCCCCGAACTGTGAGCCAAGTGAACTCCCCTTTCCGCTGTAGTTGTCAGCTGTTGTGCTCCAGCAACAGGAAAGCTAATACAAAAGGTTCACTAAGAAAAAAAAGACACTGGGCAGCTGTGAATGACCAAAGGCCTCTACTTATTTCAATAAACGTTTGGTGAATAAGTAAATAAAGGTGCTAGGCAGGAATGTTGAACTCCTGGCAGGCAGTAGCAGTAAGCAATCACTGAACTTTTCTCAGCTTACTGAGCACTCTGTACTTTGAACTTCCTGCTATCACGGCTCACACCACACAGGGTGACCGCTGTTGACATAACTATAGCTAATTTGGGTAAGTGCCTACAGGCTCCGGGTGCTTACACTAGTTCCCTCCATTACTCTTCATTACCTGCAGGTAGGTGTTAGGTGACCCTGCTGCTCAGGAAGGGAAGCTCATTGCACTGAACAAAGTAGGGGGGCATCAAGGAAATCAACAGAAATATAAAGTGAAGCTGGTGAATTCAAGATCCAGAAAAAAACCTAGGGAGAGGCCAGGCGTAGTGGCGCACGCCTATAATCCCAGCACTCAGGAGGCTGAGGCAGGAAGATCACCATGAGTTCAAAGCCAGCCTTGGCTACATAGTGAGTTCAAGACCAGCCGGAATTACATTGTGAGACGCTGTCTCAAAAACACAAAACAAAACAGAAAAACCTATGGAGAAGAAGAAAACATGAAAGAAATCACAACATGTTTCTGTTTTTGTAACCATGAAAGTGAGGTGCCTGGAATAGATAACAGTGTAAGCAAATAGTCGGACCAGTAAAGGCTCATGCAGCATCCTACTGTATACCCAGTAGCCCTCTGACCAGCCTCCTACCTTGTAGTATGATATTATAATGAGAAAAACCATAAGCAAATCACGCAGTCACTCCAGATGGGGCCACAGAGAGTCCAAGTGGCTCCACCCTAGGGAAAGCTCTGGGGAGGATTTTCAGGGCAGTTTGTGGCACAATATAAGTTGAAGTCAAGAGAGATATCATCTGAAGTGTGTGTAACAAAGGATTAACTTGAACCTGCTCTCTCAGGGGAATGTGTGCTTTGGCCAATACCTGTCACTTCTCCCACTGAAGCTGATCAAAGTCTGGATGCCTGGTCAACCGTGCACTTGTTTATCCGGACTCACATTCTCCTCCCTGGAGGAAATCCCAGCCTGGCTGTGAGCAGAAATTCACTCTCCCAGTTTGGGGCCAGGCAGCTCAACAGTGGCTAAGGACACTGCTCTCCCGACCCCTACTACCAACCTCAAGGAGGCTTGGGGAGAAAAGAGAATTCTTGAGGTCACCAGAGAGGGAGTAAAAGAGGAGAGGTTATGTGCCGTGCCCAGCACTACCCAGCTAGCAAGAGGGGGAGCTGGGATTTGAACTCATCTAATTCCAAGGCCACCCCATCAATCACCAAGTGGGAATTCAAGCGCGTGATCCTAACTAGTTACTTTCCAGGGATGTTAAGAGAATTGGAGATGATGAATGTCCAATCTTATCACAGCGTCAGGCACCAGTTTTGATCAAAAGCGCTATTCTCATTTTCAGAGAGAAAGTCTCAGCCTCAGAGGAGCTAAGGAACACGGCCAGGGTTACATGGCCATTTGCTATCAAACACAGATTGGTAGATATTTTTTCCTTCAAAATTCGTATTTTTGGCTCATGTGAGGGCTTAGTGGGTAGGGAGTATAGGGAGAATTAAATCTGCTGGATCTAGAAAGAAATCCTATTTTATTGTTACTGAGGAATCAGAAATTCCTAGGCAGGCACTGCAGGGAGGAACAAGATGCAGATGACTCAAACCTCCCCTCAAGAGCTGTGGTGTGGCCAGCGAAACGGGGCTGACGCAAAGCCTGTGACAAACACTCCTTTCCTTCGTCTTCCTATCAGGGAAATGGGTTTGGTAAGCCGGAGGCTCTCACCCTTGGCTACATCACATTGTCACCAGTTGACACACGATCAGGGGCGCACTCTGAGCATCACCGACTGGGCTGCGGGTGGAGAACCCCTGGGCTGGGCAGGGAAAAGTTCTCGGGTCAGCGCCGCACAGGAGGAGGAAGGAACGTGATTGGGGCCAGGGAAGTGAACGGAACTTTGAGGACAATGCGTAGGACTGTGGAACACACGATCTAAGACACATGCCCCGGGGAACTCACAACAGGAGCAGCAGGGAGTCCCTGCCTCCCAGCATCAGCTGCAGATGTTACCAGCAAGACCTGAGACGCCAGGCTGCTGTCAGGCTGAAGCGGCTTCCCTCAGCCTGGGCGACCTCCTTCGTGACCAGAACCGGGGCAGCATGCGGAGGCAGCGGCTCCAGGGAACCCACGCCTGAGTGGAGCCACAGAGTGCCTTTCCTGACCCCGCAAAGCAAGATGCACGGCTACCTGGAAACAGGTTATTGCCTTTTCGAACACGAACTCAGATAAATAAAAAAAAAAATGCATTATTATTTTATTAGCAACCCTTAAAAGCTCCTGCAGCAGTGTGAGTTACAGCAGACGCAACTGCTTCCATATATTTATTTTATGTGTTTAGCACTTAATTCACACTAGCTTGCATTGTGAGACACTCAGCTGTAACACATTTTTACGGTCCCGTGATCTTCCACATGAATCAGGTTTTATTGATTACTCACACCCAGTATTTTTAAAGAGCGTCATCTTGTTCACAGCGGTTCCTCTTCTTTTGCAGTGTGTTCTCTGCCCAGCTTTATTACCGTAGGGTTTGGTTTCCGTGTTGAAGTCTCTCCCATCTCCAGTCTTTCATTAGGGTTTTTTCCCGGGTTTCTCACAGTTCTTTCACACTATTCTGCTATTTTTGTAGTTCTTAAAACATTTTTGCACTTGGTAAAGAAACACTCAAAGATGTAACATCTGATTAAGTAAAATATTAAGGAAACACAGTTCTTACAAGTACACTCATGCTCTCTATTAAATTCAAAATTGGTGACATTACTGAACATTACTGCATGTGGAGATTCTAAGTTTAACTTTTCTAAGATTAAATAAAAATTCAGACAGATGTGCACATCTCATCAGTTTCACTCCCCGTGTCAGTCTGGCTTCTCCAGGAAGCAGACGCTGAGCTGGAGTTAAGAGTGAAATATTTAAGGGCCGGGGATATAGCTCAGCGGCACAGCGCCTGCCTGGCAAGCGTGAGGTCATGAGTTCAATTCCCAGTACCGGAGAAAAAAAAGATATTGAAAAACAGAGTGAAATCGTTGTTAGGAGAACACTAACGATAAAAGACAAAGGAGGATAAACCAGAATAGACAAATGAAGTCTCCTGAGCACAGTGCAGATCCCATCGTCTGAAAGAAAGTGGGAAGGAGGAAAAATAAGGCATGGAATGTCTCAGATCACAAGGCCGATCGTTCTGAATATGAAATTCCAAAGAACTGAACACAGGGACTGAAACAGATACCTGCAAAGCAGAGCAAAGTCTCCTGTTGGACGGAGGAGTTCCCCAGTGACCGGAAGCGTCAGGTCCCAGTGCCCCCACCATGCCCGGCCTTTGGTTTGGAAGCTGCCTTGGAAGAGACAGATCTTGGCTCAAAGTCTACAGCAGAAGTTCCCCACAGCACTGCCATGGGAGAATGTCGCCTAGCCACAGTCCTGGGTGCTAATGCAAGGTCTCTCCTGGAGGGACATCCAAGCAACACTCTTCACAGCCACATCGCCTCCCACCTCCTGCCAAGGTGTATCTTTAGAAAGGAAAAGGCACAGGTTTATTGTTTTGTTTTTGTTTTGTCTTTTTGAGACAGGGTCTCGCTATGCTGTTCAGGCTGGCCTTGAGCTCACTTTGTAGCCCAGGCTGGTTTCAAACTCCCAATGATCCTCCTGCCTCAGCCTCCTGAGTGCTGGGATTACAGGCACGCACCACCACACTGGACAAGGCAGTTTCTTAAGGTCACTAACTCTTAATCTGTTCTTGGCCTAAAGTGACCCAACATCACGCCCAGATGAAGTGTAGAGCAAATGCAATTAAATATTGTAGACAGACAGATAATTGACTCCAGTCAGTAGTAAAAATATGGATAATTTTTTTTTGCTTTTCTTTATATTTTGAATTTTAGGCAGTGATATCTTTTATTGGAAAGATATATAAAATTAGTCTCAATAATCATGCTTGATCCAAAATAGTATTCTCCAATTTGGTGACCCAGCAAATTGCTTCCAAGTGGGAGTCAGAGTAATGGGCCAAGTTTAGGCTTTGAATTCAGGCAGGCCTGAGTTTGAATCTTGGCCCTGTGACCACTGCCCTGGCCACTGGGCAGCTCCCTTCCCCCTCCTAGTTTCTCACCCTTTACTTCTTAGCACTGCTTTATGTATAGCTAAGCCCCTGAGTTCCATGCCAGCACATGGGACAGAACAGATCTACTTTGCCCATTACCACCATAGCTACCAGAAATTTCTAAAAATCAAATCCACAGTCCAAGGACAAAGAGTGGCCACAGCCAAGGAAGTCCAAAAGAATGACATGACAGCTACACGAGGCTGAGGCAGGAAGATGGAGAATTTGAGGTCAGCCTGAGTGACTTTGGGAGGCCTTGTCTCAAACTTAAAAAAAAAAATTTCTTTAAGAGCTAGAGATGTATCTCAATGGTAGCATGCCCTGGCTTCAGTCCACAGTACTACAAAAATAAAACAAGAATGGCCTGGGCCTGTCCCAAAAGTCAGTTCTAAGAAGCTCCTTGGCAGAAATTCCACTTCTAACTATATTTCAAAAGAATTTAAAATTGAATTCTGACTTGGAATTTGAAATCTGAAGAACTGAAAACAGGGATTTTTTTTTTTTTTTGAGACAGGGTCTCGCTATGCAGCTCAGGCTGGCCTTGAGCTCACTTTGTAGCCCAGGCTGGTCACAAACTCGCAACAATCCTCCTGCCTCAGCCTCCCAAGTGCTGGAATACAGGCATGGGCCACCACACTCAGCCTGAAAGCAGGGATTTAAAACAGGTATTTGTACACCAGTTTCCTAGTACATTTATTTACAATGGTCAGAAGATAGAAACAACCAACCTGGCCATCTATAGATGAATGGACAAAAACAAAATGTGATATATACACACAATAGTATATTACTCAGCCTTAAAAAAGAAATAGATTCTAACACGCACTACAGCATGAATGAACCTTGAAGACACTATGCTAAGTGAAATAAGCCAGACACAAAGGACAAATAGTACATGATTCCACTTACTTGAGCTACTAACTGGTCAAACGCAGAGAGATAGAATGTTGGTTACCGAGCACCGGGGGAGGAGGGGAAGGCCAGTTACGGTTTAACAGGTACAGTTCTAGTTTGGGATGGTGAGACTTCTAGATTGTGGTGATGGTTGTACAACGATGTGCATGTATTTCCTGGCATTGAACTAAACTTTTTATTTTGTTTGTTTGGTTTTTTTTGTTTTTGTCTTTTTCAAGTACCAGGAATTGAACTCGTCACCTCACGCCTGCCAGGAAGGCACTGTGTGCTGAGCTAAATCCCCAGCCCCGGCACTGAACTAACATTTTAAAACATCCAAAGTGGTAAATTTCATGTATAACAAAATTTTTTAAATAAAAAAAATTTTAAAACCTCAAGAAGCAAGATATATCATGCACAGGTACAAATTCTCTATGATGAATGTTATCATGTATATCTAAAATGTACCAGTAAAATAAAAAACACAAAAAAAGTTAAACACAAAAAAATAATAAAATTGGGGCTGGGAATTTAGCTCAGCAGCACAGCACCTGCCTGGCAGGCGCAAGGTTGTGAGTTCAATTCCTGGTACCAGAAAAAAAAACAAAAACAAAATAATAATAATAATAATAATAAAATTAAAAAGTAAAACCCTCCTTGGCAATGCAGTATTATTGGAAATATGTGCAGGAGGCAAAGCTGAGCTACCAGCAGGTATTTCTCACACAGAGAAGCAACATACAGCTTGTTCAATTCATTGCATTTTTCATAAATTTTAATTATAAAATAAAACCACACTATAGAAAATTGTGAAAACAAAATACCTCTTACTCCCATGTTTGTTTGTTTTTTTACAAGATTATTTTTGGGCCAGGCATGGTGGCACATGCCTGTAATCCCAACACTCAGGAGGCTGAGGCAGGAGGATCACTGTGAGTTCAAGGCCAGCGTGGGTTACAAAGTGAGTTCAAGGTCAGCCTAATCTGCATAGAGAGACCCTGCCTCAAAAAGACAAAACAAAAAAGATTATTTCTAAGAGGGCTAGGGGTATGGCTCAGTAGCTATCACGTCTGATCAGCAGCAGTGCAGATTTTTTAAACAGTATTAATTGTAGTGTATGGAGACTATGCATTCTGATGACAAGTCCCAAAATGGCTTCTGGAAACCTTGCTGGTGATGTACAGGATCAAAATGGGCCCTGTGATTCCTGAGGACCCTGGGACACGCTTCCCCAGGGTGGAGAGAACCCACACATCTGGTAGATGCGAAGGTAGGATTGTGGGGTTGTAGCAGCTGGAAAGGAACATGAGGCTAAGTTTCCTTTATGTCCACACCAGGTCACTGGCCTGTCGTCACGTGCGTACACACAGTCCTCTCCAAGCTGAGCTCTGTCACCTACCCATGATTCCGTGTCCTATTGGAGCGGGGCAAGGAGGAAGGACTGGCTAGAGAGGCAGCCCCAGGCACTGGGCCTGAGAACTGACTGGCTGACAGCCAGGCTCCCTGCAGGGAGCAGGCCCAGGAACCCTGGGAAAATTAAGGCAGAGTGAGGACTTCCAATTAGGTTGACTCCTCCCAGGACAACGGAGCACAAGTCTGGGGCTGGACACACTTAGGTTTGTGTCTTGGTGCAGCCATAAGCAAGTGACTTCATTTCTCTGAGCCTCAGTTACCCCAACTACAAAATGGGAATTATATTCCCTACCACCTGATGGTGGTACGAGGCCTGAGAGAGAACCATGTAAGCACTCACTAAGTGGTGGCTGTACCCGACACAGCCCTTGTAAGGCCCTGGCAGCAACTTCCTTGATCCAGCCAATAAACAAACAGTGAACACATTCCCCCTGTGAACCTGTGTGTGAGCTCATGGGAAGAACTCATAGAAGTTATTTTAACATTATTAAAAAACACTTGACTTAATAAAAGGTTTATGTTAAGTATTTTCTAAACCAGATTGTCAGTTACTGCCTGACAAACTAATCTGGTTAAAAGCACAGAGTCTATACATTGTTTCTGGTTTTCTCATGAAACAAAATCTTGTTTAACACAAGTGTTGTGCTTGGGGTTTGCAAGGGAAACAGTTTAATACAGGACACACAATTTATGGGAGTGTTTTATAATAGTCACCCGAAGAGTCAAATGCAAGAGTGCAGGAGATCTGTCAACACACTATTGACTCGAAGAATCCAGCTGAGGGCCCGGATCCCCCGGCAATGTCCTCTACAAGTTCACCTGGAGACCTCAAGCCCACAACAATGTCTCATGCAAGTCTCTTTCAAGAACCTGCACTGGGAAGGCCCACAGGTCAGCGGTGGAAGCTAGAAGGTCTTGGCCAGCAGGGTGAAGTGTCTGTGCCAGCAGACTAAGCGATCTGCACTGGAGCCAGAGGCAATGCTCAAAGTAAGGACCAGAGCTCCCCTGAAGAGAACCACAGCCATCCTCAGCAACAGCGAGGACCTGAGCTCCTCCGACACTCAGAACAGCTGAGTTCATATCAAGAAAGTCAGCATGACAAGCTCTTCCAGGAGAATCAACAGCACCATCCACACCCAGCACCACACTGATTCAGTTCAGCTGGGCGTTACAAGTTGACCATTAGTTAATCCACCACAACAAGACACGCACATTATTCTCATTAGGAATTCATGCGTAGTCTCCAGCCCTAGCAAAGAAGGTTAGATTGGAGGAACGCTAGCTGTGATGACAGACTCCAGAATACCAGTGTTTGAGTACAACGGAAATTTATGTCCCTACCCACAATTTCAATATTCCTAGCGGATGGACAGCTTTCCTCCCTGTGGGCACTCGGGAACACAGGCTCGTTTCCTTGGTGAACACAGATACAGATGCAAACACTTTTTTAAAAGCTGACCAAGTTGACCAAGTAGAAATTATCTCAGGAAGACAAGGTTGTTTTAATGTTAGACAACTAATTAATTAATTCTCAACTTTTAACAGAGTAAAGGAGAAAAATCATGATATCTAGATAAGTAAAATTTTAAAAATAAAACTATTCATGATAAATATAACTACTAATATAAATCATTAGAAATCTAGAATAGGATCTTCTTCATCTCCAAAAGTGTATCAGTAGCAAAAATCCCATTTCATGGTGAAGTACTGAATGTTTTTCCTTTGAGAACAAAGAAAATAGTACCTTCGTATCGCATTTTCATTCATCACTGTATTAGATGAGAGAAATAAAAGTATAAGGATTGGAAAAGTGAAATGAAGCATTCATTATTCATATATATTATTGGCTTCATAAAAAACACAAAAACCTATAGAGAAATTATTAGTTTTAATAAGAGTTTATTACTGAATTAAAAATCAATATACAAAGTCACTGAAGTTCTACAACCAGCAAAAAATTTAAAAATAATTTTTAAAAAATCATGCCAAAAACATAAACTGAAATAAACCTAACAAAATATCTAATAACTTCACAAAGAAAATTATAAATTCCCTCCAAAAACATTTTTTTTTACTTTATGGTTTTTTGTCCAGTACCGGGAACTGAACTCATGACCTTGCACTTGCCAGGCAGGCGCTTTGCCGCTGAGCTAAATCCCCAGCCCCTTTTTTTTACTTTAAAGAGAGTAGTAAAAAAAAAAATAAAAAAGAACAATAGCAACATATCAACATCACCGACATAAACAAAACAAAGCAAGAACATTAAAAGTGATACAGGGTTTCAAAACAAAATGATAGGAATTAACAGTGGTTGTTATATTATCTATTGTTATCTTCAAGTACATTGCTCAAATTACCAGATGTCAGAAAGATTGTTCAAACCATTAAAGAGAATTTTAAAAATTAAATAAAACATTAGAGATAATACAGTTTCAGATTTTGGGGTTTTTTTTTTCTGGTACCAGGAATCAAACTCACGACCTTGTGCTTGACAGGCAGGTGCTGTGCTGCTGAGCTAAATCCCCAGCCCCTACAGTTTCACTAGACAAGATGGTAGGAATTCCCCAAAGGTTGTTCCATTGTGTACTGTTGTCTTCCAATCAGTTGCTCAGATTACCAGATATAAGCATGCAAATGGTCAAAATATAAAAAAAAAATAAAAAACTGTAAGCATTATCTGTTCCTTTCAACATACCATCAGACATCAGCAGTACAGTTATCCCAGCTATCCTATATCTTGCCTTCCTTCTTTCTTTTTTCTTCTTTCCCTCATCCCAGTTTTCCTTCCTTTGAGCAATTTCTTTCCCTTTCATATCATCTATTGTACCTTTTAAGTTTTACTTACTCTTTCAGGTTCCTACACCAAGGAGACAATATGATATTTACACATGTGGGTCCGATTTATTTCACTTATGAGTATGGTCTCTAGTTGCATCCATTTACCTACAAAAGCCTCGAGTTTCTTTTTTATAGCTGAATAATACTTCATTGTATAAAAATACCACATCTTTTTTATCCATTCCTCAGTGGATGGACATTTGGGTTGTTTCCAAGATTTAGCTGTAACAAATTGTGTTGCTAAAAACATGGGTGCACATGTGTCGCGGTGGTATGATGTTTTCATTTCCTCTGGGAAAATACCCAGAAGGGGAATAGCTGGGTTAAGTTGGACTTCCAATCCTAGTTTTATGAGGAATCTCCAAACTGATTTCCACAGTGGTTTCACCAATCTACACTCCCACCAGCAGTGGAGCAGGGTTCCTTTCTCCCCACAGTCCCTCCAGCATTTGTTACTGGTTGATTTCTTGATGATAGCCATTTTTTCTGGGGTGAGATGGAATCTCAGTGTTGTTTTAATCTCTTGAATGACTAATGATGTTGAACATTTTTTCATGTATTTATTTGCCATTAGTATTTCTTCACCTGAGAAGTGTATATTTATCTCAGCTACCCATTTTTGGATTGGGTCTGAATTTGGGGGGTCTGATTTGTTTTAATTCTTTATATGTTCTAGATACAAGTCCTTTGTCTGAGGGGCAGTTGGCTAAAATTTTTTCCCAGTTCGTGGGTTTTCTTCTTACTCTACTGGTGATTTCTTTTGATGTGCAAAAACTTTTCAATAAGATGAGATCCCAGTTGTTGATTCTTTGAAGTATTTCCCGAACAGTTTGGTTTTTGCTCATGAACTCTCTGCCTACCCCTATATCTTCAAGATTTTTACCTACTTTCTCTTCCAGTAGATTTAGTGTTTCTGTTTTAATATTTAGATCTTTGGGGCCAGGGATATAGCTCAGCAGCACAAGCACCTGCCTGGCAAGCACAAGGTCCTGAGTTTGATTCCTGGTACCAAAAAAAATATTTAGATCTCTGATCCATTTTGACTTTAGTTTAGTGCATAGTGATACACTTGGGTCCAGTTTTAGTCTTCAGCATGTGGAAAGCCAGTTTTTCCAGCACCATTTATTAAAGAGGCTATTTTTCTTCCAGTGAACATATTCCTCCAGAAACATTTTAAAAACAAGTTTCACAGGGACCTTCTAATTTTTATATACTTTTCTTCTAAAATATCAAAAGTTAACTTTCTGAAAATATATAAAAACAATTTTTAATTTTTATTTTCATTGGTCAAACATTACTGACCTATCTACACAGCATTCAGAAATAATTATGATTAAATTTGATCATATTTGCTGTTTCACCAATTTCCATAATATGAATTATATAGTTTTATACATTTTTTAAACTCATGTCATCATGATGGTGTATTTGTCAAAGTAGTAGGATGGGATGGTCTTTTTTTTTTTTCTTTTTGGTCTTTTTGAGACAGGGTCTCCCTATGCAGTTCAGGCTGGCTTTGAGCTCACTTTGTAGTGCAGGCTGGTCTCGAACTCTCAAGATAGTATGTTTATTTTATTTATTTTGTTTTTGGGTGTTTTTTTTGGGGGGGGTTTGTTTTTGTTTTTTGTTTTTTGTTTTTTTGGTGCAAGGAATTGAATTCAGGACCTTGCGCTTGCCAGGAAGATGCTGTGCCATGTTATTTTATTTAATACTTGATTAACTTGATTCTTAAGTTTTACATATTTGGGCAGATGGCACCATGTTCCTTAGAAGCTCAGGGCTGGCAGATACCAGGTGGTAGGGGTCCCAGCTGTGGGCAAGGAGCCCATTTCTGGTCCTGCAGGCTCCCCAAGAGTAGACAGCATGGGGGATTTAGGATGTCCCATATGGAAACTTCAACCCAACGACATGAAGCTGGCTCCAGGGAAGAAGGTGTTGGGCTCTAAGGACAAACCTAGGCAAGGAGCCAAGAGGAAAGCTTAACCATTCGAGACAACTCCCTATGCTGAGTGAGGGCTGGAGGTGAGAATGCTTGGCGGGAAGTTCTAGAGAGGAGGGTAGAGATTGAGGGAAAAAGAAAAGCCATTGTTCCCTTCCTTCTGCATGAATGACCTCTTAAATTCAATCAAAAAATATTTCCAGAGAGCTGGGCTTGGTGGCACACGCCTGTAATCCCAGCACTCGGGAGGCTGAGGCAGGAGGTTCACAATGAGTTCGAGGCCAGCCTAGACTACACAGTGAGTTCAACACCAGAGTTCAGCCAGTCTGGATTACACAGGGAGACCCTGTCTCAAAAAAGCAAAACAAACATTTCCAGAGAACTAATCATGATCATCATCATCAATATACCTAAGATTTATTATTTATATCATATCCTGGGCCCTGCTGGAATGACTCTTACATAAAACCACACACGATACACACTATATGTGAGACCCATATGGATTAGGTAGCACTATTTTTCCAATTTTACAGAGCAGAAAATTGAGGCTTGATATTAAGTGACTTGTCTAGGGCCAAATAATCTGCACCTGACAGAGCAGGACTGGCATCTGGAAAAGCCTTAGTGTACCGAGGTGCACATGCTGGACTGTGCGCCGGTGCCTTTGTTAGAGAAGTGAGTCAGTCCTAGTCCTCACCCGCAAGGGTGCCAGGGGCTAGCAGCAAGGTCAAATGTGCACACAGGTATGTTCTGATAATGCAACGCGGATAAAACTTGATACTGGAAAAGGACATCTGGGTGAAGCTGGGCATGACAGGGCATATTTGAAGGACAGTGAGGGACCAAGCAAGACTCTAGAAAGGTTCAAACAGCGAGAAGGGCAGGAGTAATCATGTTCAACTAATGCTGGACTGCAGACGACTTCCAGTGCCTGTCTAAGGCGCTTGAACATTATCCTCCAGTTAAGGTTAAGGCAGGAGCAGTGCCATGAAAACACAGCCTTAGGTCTCATCTGTCTCCTGTGTCTGGTGAATGGGGCGGGCACAACTACTGCCAGGGGGACCAGTGGGCCAGTGAGGAAGCCCCTGGCATGCAAAGATCTGGCCTCAAGGTAGGCCAGGGGCAGTCAGGAAGGGAAGAAGCAGACTCACACGGATGGCCAATCAGTCTCCGAGTTCTATCAGTTCTTTCATTGCAATCCTCCCTGCAAGCGTCCCTTCCCCACCACTCCCACTGCCCACAAGACTCAAGGTCAGCTTGTGCCTACATAAACACAACAGTGAGCTTCCCTTCCCAGGTCCAGCTGCGCACTTCCTTTTTTTAAAAAAAAAAAAATTCTCTTCAGCATCACTGTCACCATCCTTGCTGAAGATGTCATCAACAGCTTGTCTGGAATTCTGGGTTTTTTGGGGGGTTTTTTTGGTACCAGGAATTGAACTCAGGACCTTGCACTTGCCAGGCAGGCACTTATGCCACTGAGCTATATCCCTGGCCTTAAGCTGTGTACTTCCTGACTCGCTTCTCACGCTCCTAGCAACCACCTCTCACCCTGCCTCATCCCAGCATCTCAAACACCTGAAATGTTTCCATCTGACGACTGATATTTTCTTCTAGTACCAACGCTCTACTCCTTCTCCCTAGAACTCTGTGCTCACCTCTCGGACATCAGATCTCAGACCCCTCGAGGGACACGAGAGCTTTTCCGTTGTAAATGCGAACAATCCCGTTCAGACCCATGCTCAGGGGTCGGGCACGAGGACTGTCCCCTTCTGCCTCTCCTACCTCGTCTCTCCACACCCTTCCTTTGTTCCACACTCCCAGCCTTCTACTGCACGTAGCTTTTTCCACCGGAAGGGACTAGGGATGACGGACAGCTGTAAACCAAAAGCATCCCAGTGCATCAAGGTTCACGGAAATGCAACATGAAGGTGCCAAGTACCCCAGAATTCATATGGCAAGTCCCATGAAGGACTGAGCTGGGCAAATTTGGGTCAAGCGCCCACTCATGGGTCAGTTACCCTAGCCAAGGGGCAAGGGGATTCTATAGACCGGGGCAGAGCCATGATGCGTAATTGGGAAGGGGAGAGAAGCCCCTAATACCAGAAGAGGAAAGTGATGTCATGCAGGTAAAAACAAAGGTTTTCTCTCTCTGGCAACACCTGCTCCAACGCAACCCAGCACCCGGGACCCTTCCCCAGGGTCTCCCTTCCCGATACCGCCACCCCCCAGCGAGTGAATCAGATGGTACCTTCCTAGGCAGAGTCGAGCACCTGTGCCGCCTCACCCTTCCACAGCCATAGGTAACCTTTTCGAATCTTTAATCCAGTAGAGAAACACTGCAGCACTTCTTGGAACAATAGCAATGTTTTTCTTCTATAATGATTCGTGCAAACGACTGTGAGGTTTTACAAAGAAAGACTTTGACGCTGTCAGTGAAGAATTCTAAGGCCTTCTAGAAGAAAGCGGGACCTGAACTCGACAAGAAGGATTTGGCTTGTAATAAAAAGGGGAAACACCTCTTGGCATTAAAGGTTAGGTTAACGCTGGATTACAGCCCGAAATAAAGCTACAGAAGTTGCATCCTGGGAGATTTTTTAAATATGGTAAGCCACTGCTGGCAATGGAAAGAGAACTGAACACATCTGTACATCGTTGGTGGGGATATAAACTAGTATAAGCCTTCCCAAGAGCAATTTGGCATCATGTCTTAAATATATATACATACCTCCATTATCCTTTGATCCACAAATTTCATTTCCAAGAATCTTTCAAAGCAAACAATCCCCAAAACTGAAGGTTTATGCAAAAGATGTTCATTATGGTATTATTGATAATGGTGAAAATTTAAAGATAGCATAAAAGAATTATTAAATAAATGTCAATAAATCCTCTCCACGGGGTATTTTTCAGCAAATTAAAATTATGTTAGTTCCTTTCACAGAAAACAAAATTTAAGAGGCTCTGAAAGATCATCCAGCCTTACTTCTAAGAAGAAATTAAGTTCATTGTTGAAATTGTGTTGGCAAAGGTTTGAGAAAATTATTACTTTTATATATTGTTTGGTTGCATTTAAATCAGTACAGCTTAGGGCTGGGGTTATGGCTCAGTGGTAGAGAGCTCGCCTAGCATGAACAAGGCCCTGGGTTCAATGTGAGCACTCCTCTTGGAAAAAAAAAAAAAAAAAAAAAAAAATCAGTACAACTGACAGTGTCTATTAAAATATAAAGTGTACATTTTAAGATCCATCTACTGACCTAGCAAAATTTCACTGTTGGAAACATACCCTACAGGTATTATTCACACATGCCCATAAAGGGGGGAGACTGCTGCTTGCAACACTATCTACAAAACAAAAGCAACAAATCCATTCGCTTCAGTACAAATCTGGATAATGCATTAGGGTACATCCACGCAATATGAGCTATTAGCTGTTAAAAGAGAAGGATCATGCTCAAACCATATGGGTTGTTGTAGGAGTTCCAAGACATATTAAGTGAAAAAGACAAAAAGAAAAAAGAAAAAGATGTAAAGCAAGATAGCAATATATACAGTATTCTACTGTCTGTGCAGAAAACCTTGTTTATGTTTCTATGTGCACAGAGTACCTCTGGATTATACAAGGGAATAATGACAGTGGCCCAAAGAAGCATAAATTAGGTGAGGGGACGGAAGGAGACTGCATTGGATCCCCTCAACTATGCGGATTTTCTAAAATCATGAGTGTTTCTTTCTCCAAAAAATAAAGCCTGGGCCAGGGATATAGCTCAGCAGCGCAAGTGCCTACCTGGCAAGTGCAAGGTCCTGAGTTCAATTCCCAGCACCAAAAAAAATAAATAAAGTCAATATAAATAATAAAATACATAGGCTATGAAAAGGTTACCTACATATTCTTATAATTATATAAACACCTGTATTTTAATATTAAGAAAAAACTTTTCCTGCTGGGCATGGAGGCGCACACCTTAATCCCAACACTTAGGAGGCTGAGGCAGGAGGATTGCTGTAAGTTTGAGGCCATCCTGGGCTACAAAGTGAGCTCAAGGCCAGCCTGAACTGAGACCCTGTCTCAAAAATACAAAAAAGAAAAAAAGAAAGAAAAAAATGTTAAGATTACTATATAGTATAGTATAGTGGCAGTTGTATGAAAGGAGAAAGAATATTTATGGAAAACAAATTGGGAAAAAATGAAAAGAACAAAAATGGGATGACTGTGAATGATAGTTGCCAATATGTCTTGTCTGTTTGTTTGTTCAATTGTTTTGAGACAGGGTCTCACTATGTAGCCCGGGCTGGCCTCTAACTCACAGCGATCCTCCTGCCTCAGCCTCCCAAGTGCTGGGATAACAGGCATGTGCCACCATGCTCCGTTCCAATATGTCTTTAACAACCACACTCTACTTTTTTTGTTTTGTTTTGGTTTTTGATATTGGGGATTGAACCCAGGGCCTTTGCACTAAGCAGTATCACCAGCTTTTTCTTTTTTTCTTTTTTTTTTTTTTTTTTTTTTTTTTTGAGACAGGGTCTCATTAAATTGCTAAATTGCCAAGGCTGGGGTTGGACTTTTGATCCTCCTGCCTCAGCCTCCCAGAGTTCTGAGATTATAGGTGTGTATGATCATATTGGGCTTCTACTCTTATAACAAAAAATAAATTTTAAAATTATGTTAAGAAACTGGGGGTGTAGCAAGTATGTTTAGTATGATGAGGACCCAGTTCAATCCCCTGCATCACTAAATACATAGATAAATAAACTGTAATATCTGTCCCAGTGCAGAAGGTAAGATCAGGGAAACAAGAAGTAAACGCATTGCTTAAGGTCTTTTTCAACTTAATCACCCCACACTAATGAAGTTTGTTGTGGTTTCTTAACTCCTTTTTACTTTTTCTGGCTTGGCAATGCTGCTAATAAAAATGAGACATAGTTCATACATCAGCCCAAAGAAATCCACCCATGATAGCCAGTGCCAATGAATACACAGAGGGATGAGCATTATCAGACAGGACTGCACTGTGAGTTGATACCACCTTTTTGGAAAACAATTTGCCCATATGAATCTGAAACTATAAAAAGTATATGCACCCTTTGACTCAGTGATTTGACTTCTGGAATCCTCAGGGGGAAAAATGTGAACTACTGAAGACTTTTATGCAGAAAGTCTTAATTAAGAACGGTATGCAGCCATAAAAACATGTAACAGCATGAGAAAATGTTTACGATACAGCATTAAGTAAGAGAGGAAGAATATAAAACTATGTATCCTATCATTATGATCACTTAATAAAATGCATGTGAAAACCCTGGAAGGAAGTTCACCAACAGACTGAAGATGCTTGTACTCAGGTGGTGGGATCACGAGACAATTTTCTTTCCCTTTTCTCTCTTCTGAAGTGTTTATAATATTTTTTTAAAATAGTATGTTTATGACTACTTGAAAATATGAAGTTTGGGCTGTTCCATGGGAAATGATTCCCCCCATGTCAGTTTCTATTTCCTTTTAGAGAAAATAATGCCCCCGCATCTCATATAATCCTAGTCACTAATATTTGTCAGGCAACCACTTTTGGCCCCTTACGTATTTTAGTTCAATGAGCTAAAAGAAATAGAAGTACTGGGGCTGGGGATTCAGCTTAGCAGCACTGCGCCTGCCTGGCAAGTGAGAGGTCGTAAGTTCGATTCCCGGTACCAGAAAGAAAATCAAAATTTAAAAAAAAAAAAAAGAAAAGAAATAAAAGTACTTCTTGCCATTTTGCAAATAGAGAAAATGAAGCCTCAGGCTAATGACACAACTCAGAGGTGACAGCATCAGGATGGAAACCCGGTTTTTCCCATGACGTCACCATAACTACCCAGAAGAACTTTTGATGTCCCCCGTGTTCCAGAAAGAATGTTGACACGACACACAGTGTCTCTCTTCACATCCCAGTCAGTGTAGACAGAGTCCAAATGAGGAAAGGGCAGTGAAGGGAGGCCAAGTCAGGAGCACCAGACGCTAAAGTTGGTAAGGGGTAGAACCAGGATCCCTAGCTGGGTCAGTCTGTGCTGGCAGCCGTTATGCTACTGTGGGTGCCGGGAAAAGGAAACTCTGAGTCCGGGCCACAGGGCACCACCTTTGGTGCAGCCACCATCAAAACAAGAAGCATCTGGCTGGAAAGTACAGATGACAGCGGGGGCTCTGCGCTGTCCTGAACTGGGCAGGGCCTGGCTCCGCGCACCAGCACCTGAGGCCCCAGGCAGGATGAGCTGGCGCTGCGCACGCCGACGTCCATGTGGCCTGGCCTAGGGCCAGCACAGATGTCAAGTCCTCCTGCCAGCACTGACGGTACCAGTGCTAACCTGCCAAAAGGCCTCAAGAAAAGCCGTTAAAGCTCTCCTAAGGATTCCTGGTTCTCAGGATAGCAGAAGGCGGGCAGGAACGGGGGTGGGAGGCCACGCACACATCTCCACTGTGGAGGAAAACCCCAGCGCCACCTTGCTTGGCATGCGAAAGCGATGCCTAACCTCTTTGACCCCCAGAGAGCCACAGGGCCCCACTGGGACCCGGAGTCCAGAGCCAAGGCGGGAGCTCTGTGTCTGCACCCAGAGCCTGAGCCAACAATACAAGCAGGGGCTCAAACCTTTAGAAAAGCAGGAAGTCCAGGTCAGCCTGGTATAACCAAACGAGAGCTGCCCAGAGGCTACGTGAGGCCTGCGCATGGCCAAGGGCCTCCAAGGTGTGGACACCGCCGAGGCGGCACCCAGACCAGCAGGACAGAGCTCTGAGGAGACGGAGTGCAGATGAACCATGAGAGGCACACACACACTCGGTGATCTGGTAATTCTCTTGGCCTCAGACTGTTCAGAACAATAAGACTGCAAACAGCCCAAACACGAGAGTGGATTAAAAATATAAGCCATATTCATACAACAGAATAGTATAGAGCAGTGAAAATGAAATGAATAAGCTACAATTGCATGAATGGATCTCATAAATACAACACTGAATGGAAAAAGCAAATCACAGTGTAATATATACAGTGCGATTTCATTTTGTGGAAGTCCAAACAACTCTCCAGACTGAACAACATATTGGCATGTGGGACGTATGCCTAAGTGTGAAAGTATAAAGAAAAGAAAGAGAGTGACACAGCACTCGGGATGGTGACTACCCACCAGGGCCGAGTGAAAGCCGGGGTCTGGGAGAGCACGGAGGGGCTTCCAGCATGGAAAACACCGTCTGCTGACCCAGGGGCCCGGTACATGCTTTGTTTTGTTTTGTTCTTTGTTTCTGCTTTGCGGGGCTTAGGGGGATTGTTTTGTTTTGGTGTGGAGCATCTTGGGGAGGGTACTGTAGATAGAACCCACACAACACTGAGTTACAGTCCCACCCCTTTTTATTTTCTTCTGAGACAGCCTCAAATTGAGCAGTCCTCCTACCTCATCCTCCCAGGTAGCTAGGGCTACAGGCATGTGTCGCTGTGCTCAGCAACAAATATTTATTTTGGTAAGCCTAAAAGTGACTCTCTGAAAAGTTAAGACATTTGAACAAAAGATAACACACTTGACAAAAGATAACTTGAATGCTCCCATATGTGAAATAATACATTCCGGGTCATGTGCACTTGGAATGTTAAGTCCTGTTAAACTTCAGTCAAATTAACCAGACCTAGTGCTGGCAATGTAGCTATAATTTTCTGACAAAATTGGCAAGCTGGAATTAAAACATGCCAAGGTTTTGATGTACTTGTCATTAAGATACTAATGAAAACACTTCTAAACACTGACATGAGTATCCACATCCTCAGACTTTCTCTGAATTTTGTTTGGTAGGTGTTTGGTTTGGTTTGGTTTTCGGTGATTGACATATTTACAGTCTCCAAACATGTGGTTATCTCCATGCACTGCTATAATCAGTGAATTGTACACTCAGTTTCCCCAGCCAGCAATATTCTCAGTAAATAAGAATAGATTTAATTTGCTGACTGTAAACACTGAGCCTCAAGCCACTGTGGTTAGTGACTGCTTTTTGTATTAGTTTTAGATACTAGCACTGCATGTGCTGTATTGATTCTGATTTTACTAAACTAAAAAGTTGCACACAGACGCTAAACAAAAAAACAAAAAAAGCAAAGCTGTGTGAAGGAAAAGGGGCCTGAGGGGTGAGCTCAAATCCCACTGTGCCTTTACTGTCTGCCGACCTAGGCAGGTAACTGAAACTCTCTGAGCTCCAAATGTGCTCACCCGTAAAATGAGCCGAGGCTTCACTACGAATCCCCAGCACCTAGCATCTTATCTGGCCTATAGCGGTGATGGTGAAGCTTTCAGAGACCGAGTACGCAAATTGCAACCCAAAACCCACTTATGTATCATGAAGTGCCAACCCTGCAATTAAACCTGAATACTAAGGTTTTACTTTAGCAAAAACAGCAGTTATCCAACGCTCAGCTGCTGGAGCAACTTGGTTTGCGTGCCGACAGGCATGCATGCCATTGCTTCGCCACCACTGGTACATCAATAAATATACACTTTATATGAAAAACAAAATCCAATAGTGGAATATCCTACAAAATACATGATAGGCACTACTCAGAACTGTTAAGATCAACAAAAACAAGAAAATTCACGCAAGGACAAATATCAAATAATTTCACTTATATAAGGTATAGCTGGGTGTGGTGGTACATGCCTGTGATCCCAGTGCTCAGGAGGCTGAGGCAGGAGGATTTCCATGAGTTCAAGGCCAGCCTGAACTACATAGTGAGACCCTGTCTCCAAACAAATAAATACATACAAACATACAGTACCCTGATAGTCAAATGCATACAGTCAGAAGGCAGAGTGGTGGGGCTGGGGATTTAGCTTAATGGTAGAACACTTGGCTAACAAGTGGGAGGCCCTGGGTTCAGGCCTCAGTACCAAAGAACTGAAAAGCTAAAAAAAAAAAAAAAAAAATCAAAAGAATTTTTAAAAAAAGAAAAAAGAGGTAAAAGGCGCTGCCAGGGACAGGGTCGGGGAGAGGAAGAGCTAGTTGAATAGAGACAGCTTCCATCCGGGTGACGAGAACGTGCTGGAGATGCATGGTGGTGAGGGCTGCACGGCACTGACCTGTACCTGTACAGATAGTTAAAGCGGTAGATTTTATGTCAGGTATATTTTATCACAATTTCAGAAAAATCCAACAAAACCACCAAGAAGAGTCTGAGAAACTGCCACAGGCACCCAGAGCAGGCTAAAGGGACATCCTGACTAAATGGAATAAAGCGCTCCACATGAGATCCAGGGGCAGAAAAACAGATAGTTTAAGAAATTCTAAATAAAGCACCTGCCTGGCAAGTACAAGGTCATGAGTTCGATTCCCGGTGCCAAAAAAAAAAAAAAAAATTCTAAATAAACTGTACTTTCAACAGTTGTAACATATCAACAAGAGCGCATTATCCAGTTCCTCATAACAATGCATCACACCTATGTAAGATGTTAATAATGGGGCAAACTGGGTGTCGAGTATGTGGAAACTGTTATGTAAAATATATATAACATAAAG
Source organism: Chinchilla lanigera (assembly GCF_000276665.1). NCBI lineage: Eukaryota > Metazoa > Chordata > Mammalia > Rodentia > Chinchillidae > Chinchilla > Chinchilla lanigera. The sequence goes on from NW_004955481.1 coordinate 6,779,367, forward strand.
TCTACCATGTAACTGTATCTAAGTGTACAGCTGAGTGACATTAAGTATACTGACACAGTTATACAACTATCTTCCCATTTTTGTGAAAATCTGAATGAACCCTATTAAAATTATGTATACCACAAACACCTTTCAAATGAAGGACAGAGCGGACTGAAGGGAGGAAGGAGGGCAGGCGCCGTGGGCCCAAACTCTTGAGCCAGGCCCTCAGCCTCTGCCTTCAGGACTCCTTTTGGGAGGCTCAAGGAAGCAGGCACCCTGCCCAGTGGCAGGTCATCTCACACAGACTTACCATGTCCAAACTCCTGTCCCTACCTACAGACCCATCCACAGTGATCCTTGTACGTGTGAAACATCAGTCTCTCCCCTGCCGCACCCTCCCCAGATCTCCGAGGAATTCATTCCTCCTGTTTGTTTGCTTGCTTGTTTGTTTGAAAGTACTGGGTATTGAACACAGGGCCTTTGCACTGGGCTACATCCCCACCCCTTTCTTATTTTTTATTTTGAGATGGGGTCTCGCTAAGTCACCAAATTGCCCAGGCTGGGCTTGAACTTGTGACTCACCTGCCTCACCACCCAGAGCACTGAGATTACACACTCAGCTCTTATTTTTTATTCCTTACCTTCTACATCAGATATCTCTCCTGAACCAGAGTAAGGGCCCAGCAGGTCACTGAGCGAATACAGAAAAGCTGCCTAAACTGGAAGTTTTTGCCTCACACAGTCATAAACTCCCATCAAGATAGACAGAGCACCCTAACCTGAGCCTGGACTCACAGCATCTGTGAGGCCACCCAACCTCCACCCCTCCGTTTCACCAAGTAAGAAGCTGAGACCCAGAGTGCACAGGGGGCTCGTCCAAGACCACAGCTGGCTGGAGGCAAACTGCGATTGGAGCCCAGGGTCCTCAACCTGGTCATCTGCTCTGTCTCCCTCAAGTGGACCGTCCCTGGCTCCCTCCCGCCTCTGGCTATCGAGCAACCTGCACTCCCTGAACTATCTCCTGTTGAAATCATTAAAGATGCCGGGTGAAATGTTCCAGTCCTCTACAGGCACTAACTGAGGCAACAAAGGGGTTAAGAATAGTCATACACCAGAAGAAGGGGAAAAGGAACTCGCTCAGCTAGGGCCTGGAAGCCGGCTTCCTCCCTAAGGCAATGTGTCAATGCCAAGTGATCTTTTTTTTTTTTTGGAAACAGGGTTTTACTATGCTGTCCTTGAACTCACTTTGTAGCCCAGGCTGGCCTCGAACTCACAGCAATCCTCCTGCCTCAGCTTCCCAAGTGCTCAGATTACAGGTGTGCACCACCATGTCCAGTCAATGCCAAGTGATCTTGACCTTCAGAGTCTAAAGCCTCAAAGTGCACAGAAGTGGAGACAAACCCCTGCCACCCACAGGAAGAGTCCATCAGGAGAATCCTCATATAAAGTTGGGCCACGTCTTCAGTGGTAGGAAACAATGCATCCCCCTCCCAAAAAAAGAAAAAAGAACAAGGAAAAGGGACCATGTCAATTTTGAAAGCAGAGAAAAGAAAAACTTTCTAACCCTTACATAGACCACACGCCAGCCCTTATGTTTAAATTCATCAATACTAGGCAAAAAAAACCTCACACCAGCTAGGCCTGGCTTTAGGGAACAAGAGAGTGAACTATAATAATATCTGAGTGAAGAGAATTCCAGACAGGCAGCAGAATAGCCACCTCGGGGACCTCACGGTCATACCTGACTTATTCCAGGAATAGGAGATGGCCTCAGGGCATGGCGTGCCGAGAACCAAGGAGAGTAGGAGATAAGCGAAGTCACATAAGTATGAGGACACAGAGTTGTACAAGGCCCCGTGTGCCCCGGTAAAAACTGGAGGCTCTTCCTCTCAAATGTGGAGTCAAGGGAAGAGTCTGACCAGGGGAATAAAATGCCCTAGTGTCTGTGCTAAAAATGTGTGAACTAGAAACAGGAAGACTAGATAGGAAACTAGTCCGGTAAGCCAGGTGAAAAATGACGGTAGTTTTAGCTAGGAGGGCAGCAGAACAGACGATATCTAGATTTTGAATGTGCTGGAGGATACAGCCAATGTAGTTCCTAACAGTAAATATAAAGTATAAAAAAAAGAAGATCATGATGACTCCAAAGTTTCTGGCCCGAGCAAGTAGAAGGAAAGGGTTGCCACTGATTGAGATAAGGAACAGGCGTGGAGGAGAATCCAAGTTTTGAACTTGCTGAGTTTGAGACATCTATTAAATATTCAAAGGGAAAGATCAAGTCAGCAGTCAGGCATACGGAATTCAGGAGAGAGGAGTTCAGGAGGCAAGCGCAGGCTGCAGATACAAATTTGGGAGCTAGCAGCACAGGAATGGTGTCAGAGCCATGAGGCCAGGTGAGATCGGCAGAACAGTGTAGAGACAGAGAATCAAGCCTGAGCTCCAAGGCACCCCCAACAGGCAGAGGTCAGAGAAGAGACATGCGGGGTGGTAGATGAGAGGGAGCTGCCAGTGGGATGGAAAGAAGACCAGGAGAGGGGAGGACCCTGAGAGCCCCACTGAGGAAGGTTTCCGCAGTGGGGAGTGCAAATCTGTCAAAGGCTGCAGGCTGGTCAGTGAGCCAGGACTGAGTGCTTGCCAGGGGAGTCCTGGTGGAATAGATGAGGGGAGGGCCTGCCTTGAGTTAAACGCAGGGAAAATTAACACCCATTTGAAAAGCTAAGAACCAAAAAAGACTGAAATATTAAGTGCTGGCAAAGAGAAGTAGCGAATGAAATTTTGCACACTCCCTGTGGGACTGAAAATTGGTAGAGTTTGGGGAATATCTACTAAAGGTAACCTGGGTACCATCTATGACCCAGCAATTCCATCTCCAGGCTCATGTCTAAAAATAATTCAAACAGGCGTAGCGGTGCACACCTATAATCCCAGCACTCGGGAGGCTGAGGCAGGAGGATAGTTTTTGAGTTCAAGGCCAGCCTGGGCTACAAAGTGAGCTCAAGAACAGCCTGAACTGCATAGCGAGATCCTGTCTCAAAACGACAAAAAATAGTAATAATGATGATTATTCAAACATGTTTACCATGAACACATAAACAAGAACATTCATAGCAGCATGAGTATAGGAACATAACTCCGTATCTAATCTATAGCCCACTAACAACTCATCAGATGCCGAGTGTGGTGGCACATGCCTGCAATCCCAGCACTACTGCCTCAGGAGGCTGAGGCAGGAGGACTGCAAGGACAGCCAGGGCTACAAGGCTACAAGGCCAGCTTACATTACAGAGCAGACCCTGTCACAAAAGAAAAAAAAAACTCATCAGATAAATGGTGACCTAGTCACATGACATATTAGCCAGCAATGAAAATGAGCAGATTGCTATACACAACACAGATGAGTCCCCTATTATAGGATATTGATAAAGTCAGACAAAAAGGAATACAAATCACATGACTAACTGAGAGTCTAAAAACAGATAAAGTTGGTGTTCAAACAAAAACTCATACTTAAAAAAAAAAAACTCATACATTAATGTTGACAGCACCACTCGTCATGACAGCCAAAGGAAGAAGTTTGTAAGTGAATGAAACGATTAACAAAATGTGGTATAGACATACAACTGGATATTATTCAGCCGTAATAAAGAATAAAATACATTCTACAAAACGGATGAACTTTAAAAATAGTAAGCAGAGTGAAAGAAGCCAGATACAAAAGGCCATATACTACACAGTCCCACTTACATAAAGTATCCAGAACAGAGACATCTACAGATACAAAAGCAGACTAGTGGGCTGGGGATATAGCTCAGTGGCACAAGCGCCTGCTTCACAAGCATGAGGTCCCGAGTTTGATTCTCAGTGCCAACAAAAAAAAGCAAAGAGTTATAGCCATTAGTTTGCCAAGCGTGGTGGCACACACCTGTAATTCCAGCACTCTCGGGAGGCTGAGGCAGGAGGATCAATTGTGAGTTCGAGACCAGCCTGGGCTACAAAGTGAGCTCAAGGCCAGCCTGAGCTGCATAGCAAGACCCTGTCTCAAAAACACACACAAAAAAAAAACAATAAAGCAGACCAGTGCTTGTCAGGGCCTGAGGACAGCAGGGAACAGAGAGTGGCTGTGACTGGGTCCTGGCTTTGCTTTCGAAGTAATGAAACCGCCCTGAAAGTGACAGTGGTGATGATCACACAGCATCATGAATGTACTAACTGCCACTGAACTGTATACTTTAAAGTAGTGAAATGGCAAATTTTCTGTAATGTGTATTTTACAGAAAACAAAGCTGGGTGTGGTGGTGCACTCCTGTAATCTCAGCACTCCGGGAGGCCGAGGCAGAAGGATCACAAATTTGAGTATAGCCTGAACAATTTAGTGAGACCCTGTTTCTTTTCTTTTTTTTTCTTTTTGTCTTTTTGAGACAGGGTCTCACTATGCAGTTCAGGCTGGCCTTGACTCACTTTGTAGCCCAGGCTGACCTCGAACTCACAATGACCCTCCTGCCTCAGCTTCCCAAGTGCTGGGATTACAGGCGTGTGCCACCACGCCTGGCTGAGAACCTGTTTCGAAAAAAAAAATTTTTTTTTAAACTGGGAATGTAGCTCAGTGCAAAGGTCCTGGATTCCTTTCCCAGTATCACACACCAAAAATCCTGGGCGGTAAGTTACACAGGTGAGCTCGTTTTGTAAAGATTCATTGAGCCAGAGAAGACAATGAGCACAGATCATTCTTTCAGGTTTTGCTGCAGGGATTTTACTGAGACAGAGGGAAAAGTAGTATTAAAGGAAATGTGCTGTAAGATGGGGAAATAGTAGTATTTTTATTCACCTGAGAAAAATCTAGTAAACAGAGAGGAAAATGAGAAATAGGAACCATGAGAGAGAATCACATAATCAGTCTTTGAGCGAGAGAAGAATGCGGCCTCGTGCATGAGCGCGGAGACCCAGTAATGAGCAGGAAGCGGGGGCAATAGTACCCAGGCCTGTGGGTAGGTAGAGCAGTAATTAGTCTCCGGAAGTTCATTTCTGGTTTATTACCGGGTTTATGACCCTCAATTTACTAACGAGCAACCCCAGACTCAGGGAGGGACGGGATTTGCTCATGACCACACAGCTGGCGCCAGCAGCTGAACTGAGTCTCCCCGGCTCCCCGGGCCCCGGGCCGCGCCGTGCAGCTCACCCCTCACCCTATAACACAGCACTTGCTATTGTTTTCCCTCAAACGACTTCTCCAAGTTTTAGAACTACCTCCCCAAGCTTCGGGAGAGCCTGGGACGAGCAGGCCTGCCCTGCCTGGGGTGTACGCTGGAGCATGTGGAGAAGGCTTTAATTATCCTCCCTCCGCAGCCTCCACCTTCCCAGGCTGGAGAGTTCTAACTGTGGAGCCTGCCCTCATGGTAAAAGCCCTTCATCACTCCAGCGTCTGGCCCGGTTCCAGTTCTATTACGTCTTTCTTGGAATTCAGAGGCCATAACAAAAGAAACCACACTGGCCTCCATTTTGAAGAGCCTTTTCCAAGGACAAGGGCCCATTTATATTCAAGCCGATGGCCAGCAAAGCTGTGGCTTGCCCAAGGTCACGCAGAGTGTCAACAACAAGTCCACCAAGAACTCCAGCTGGCATTCTGTCTCCACCACACCCAACAGCCTCCATGAGGGACCCAGAGGAGCCCCGTGCGTCAGTCAGGGCAGTCAGCAGCTAGTGATGGAGCAGACGGGGGAGCGTCAAAGCCAGAAGAATTTACTGAATTGCGTCGCTCAAAGTCCACAAGCAGGCAGTCTTCTGGATTGCTAGAGGATCAGTGCTGTCATCATGGTCACAGCTTTGTCTTGCCATCCACAGGGGCTATAGTACGATGGATGCTAGCCCGGCCCTTAAACTATCCCTCCCGCTAACCCCTGCAACCTGTTGGATGTGACCTTATTTGGAAAAAAAAAAAATCTTTTCAGATGTAATTAAAGGTCTTCAGAGGAGACCACCCCGGATTCCCGTGGTGGGCCCTAAATCCAATCACAAGTATACTTTTAAAAGAAGACAGGACAGACACAGAGGAGAAAGCCATGTGAACACAAGGCAATGACAAGGATGAGCAGCCACAAGCCCTGGAATGCTGGCAGACATCAGAACCAGATCTTGCTCACCTCTGGAGAGAACACTGGCCTGCCTATACCCAGATTTTAGGCCTTTGGCCTGCAGAACTGAAAGGGAATAAATTTCTGTTGTTCAAAGCTACTAACATCTTAGTAATTTGCTTCAGTAAGCCAAGGAAAATACAATTATGAGGGTTACCATAGGCCTGTACCCTATGCCCTGACCCTATGTCCAGGGGTGGGGCTAGCCTTCTTCAAAGCTCACAGGCTTTATGGGGAAGGTAGGGTCCCCAGAGAAAGGGGAGAGATATGAAGGAAGCAACCAGAGAGTCCACACCAGGCACCCTGTACAAGAAAGACACCACCACCTGAGTATCTGTCCAAAGGGAAATGAGATGTAGGAACACAGAAGGCACCCTGGAGACACAACCTTCAAGTGTTCAAGGAGCAGGGCCATGCAGTCCTGAGACCTCCAAACCCTGGGAACACAGCTGTATGTCTGGGACGTGGAACACTTGCTCTTGAAACAGTGGCTCAGGAATAATAAAGATCACTTTTAATTTTTTTGAGGCAGGGTCTCACTATGTAGCACAGACTGGCCTTGAACTCATGGCACTCCTCCTGAATCAGCCTCCCGAGTGCTGGATTACAGGCGTACGCCACTATGCCTCGCTAGATCATTCATTTTTAAGAGACTTTTTCACCTACCTGGTTGCCCAAGTCAGGACCTCAGGCAGGGGTCAACCCACACATGCTCCTCTCCCTTCCCCTCTCTGCCTCCGTAGCTGTGACCTAGTTTAAGACACCATCTCTCTTGTCTGGCCTCCCTGCCTTCAGCCTCCTCCTACCATGCTCCACCAGTAACCAGAAGAAGCTTCCAAAAAGGAAAATCTGCTCATGTCACAGTCCTATTTAAAAGAAAAAAAAACCTTCAAGCTGTTGGCATAACTTTCCAGATTCCTTGCTTACCTGGCTTCGTCCCTCACCTGTATACCTCATTAGTTCCCTTCTCACACCAGGTCTGTGCATACACAGCTCGCTTGGTGTGGAAAACACCCTCAATCCCACTTACCTGACCAAATCCTCAAGGCCTCAAAGGAGACCATCTCCTTTAAAGTCTTTTATTAATCTCCCACCCTTTTTGTGGGTCCACACACACATCCTAGGTTTGCTCTTCTCAAAGTTCTTCTGTGATCATAAGGATCATTTTGTGTACTATCACCTCCTGCTCCTGAGTGTGAGCTCCCCAAAATCAGGAATGAGGCGCTCCACCTCTTCATCTTGAGAGCACAGTATACAGCAACTGTTCAGAAATAAATATACTAATTAATGAATAAAGATCAAACCTACACTAGATTTCCTTTGCTTTGTCTGAAACAAAATTCATCCTAGCGTGCGCTGAATCTAAATGTTTCCCACTTCAGTAAAGAAAATACACAGACCCCAAATCCTGGAAGACTTGCCATGTTTTCTTTGTGACCTTTGGCCAGCTATTTCACTTACCCAAGCCTCCCACGAAGAGGGAATTTCAGACCCTACTTCTTAAGAACGGTGTGCCATATAATCCATCAAAAGGGTATGTTCTACCTTTGCCATATACTCACTCTCTCACGTCAGCAAGCCTATGTTAAGAGTTATGTGCCAAGGGGCTGGGGATTTAGCTCAGCGGCAAAGCGCCTGTCTGGCAAGTGCAAGGTTGTAAGTTCGGTTCCTGGTACCGGAGAAAAACCAAAAAAAAAAAAAAAAAAGAGCTATGTGCCAGATTTGATAAGTGTTCGCAGCTAACACTGACCCTTAGTCGACTTCACAGTAACCTTTTCTGAGAAAGCTCATCTATAAAACCTGGACTAAACCCTGAGAACTCACAGACGAGTCTGTCAACCAGCATGAAGTCAGCTAACAGGAAAGTAACCCTGAGCTAGGCTTGGCGGCTCCAGAGAGTTCCTGAATCTTCCCGTGGGTCACAACGGAGATCGTAGAGTGAATGGATTTTTACTGCCACCTGCCGGAAGAGTGGAATAAAGCCACAAGCTGCAGCCAGGGGAAATTTAGGAGCCTCCCTACAGCTGCCAAACACAGGGCTCTAACTTGTATCTGCCACATTGGTTCCACATCGCAGGGAAAGTCGTCAGAGGAGATTGCTTTTGAAATCAAAACCACATCACCGGAAAAAAGAAAGAGGAAAAAAAACAGCCTTGCAATGATCAGAAATAGAAGTGTGCTTCCCGAGATACTTTCTCAAAGGACCAGAGCAGCCTGTGAGGTGGAAGGCCCCCGATCTTCTTTAAAAACCTCAGATGTATTTTACATGCCCCCCAGGCTACCATCAAGTACCGTCCTGGAGGGGTTCACACCCTGGTGTCCTGGACCCCTACGGACTGGTCCTCCTGCCCATACATAAGGCGGAATCTAGTCAGTGTGGGAACTAACTCCACAGAAAGCACCAGAAGCAGAGAGGCCATTCTTTCCAAAGGCCTTGGCTTTGCAACCAGACTTGCTAAGTCAACAAAGCGGGAGCCAGCCCTGTCACTCGCCTTCCTGTTACACCCTCCAGCAACTTCTCCCTCCAGCCTGGTAGTTCTCCTTGGCCTGCCAGGCTCACACACATACACACGAGTCCACACAAGTGCACACACACACAGAATCATCCAGATCCATCCTTCTCGTTTATTTGGGTGGGGAATCTGCTCCGGGAAATCTGGAAGAATTGAGATGGGCTACAGCCAGGGTTATTTTTTCTTTTTCTCCGTATTCAAACCATTCTGTAAAAAGCTGGGCCTAAGAATGCAAATTCCGGAAAACCTCGGGCAGTGCAGCACAGAGATATTTACTTAGCCAATGAGCTGGCTTTGTCCCCAGGGAGGCAGGCTCAGATTGCCTTGGATGGGCTGTCTAGCCAATTGCTTCGGACATGACAGGGTCTCTCCTGACCCAGGCACACTGGTGTCTGGGAAACGGGAAAGCTCCACCCTCTGTAGCCTTGTGAGGCCTCATGATGACCAGACTACCACGGGGAACGTGGCCCCAAACGAAGGTGCGGGGCAAAGCGACACAGTCCCCAGAATTTCCCCAAACACAAGAAAGCCAGAGTAGAAACAAATGGGAGCCTCAAAAGTGGACAAAATTACCTTAACAAACTAAACAGCTAAGCCTTGAGTGGAGCTCAGCGGTAGGGTACATGCTTAACAGGAGTAAGGCCCTGGGTTCCATCCCCAGCACCTCCCTCCGCTCCTGCCCCTCCCCATCATGAACAGCACAATTCTGTTTATTCCATCTCAGCACAAAAACTGCAACTTGTTCATCAAGATCAAAAAATAGAAACAAAGCATTATTAGCGCCCTGGTATTAATCAACCGACGATACCGCCAATGCGTCGTCTGCGCCTGGCCGAATCATCTCCAGGTTGTGGGCAGTGCTTTGTTCACATCCAGACCTCTGCAACCTTCCATCGGAGGGTTCAAGCAGCAAACCATCACGCCAGCCATCCTCGCTCCTGACGCTGTGCTCCCTTCTCTGTTGTTTTTATTGGTACACTTTAGATATACACAATGACAACTCATCACAGAGAATCTGGACCTGTACATGGTGTCTCCGCCTCTTCCTTTTTTCCCACTCCCCTCCCTTCCCTGCATTCACTCCCATCTTGACACCCGCAGAGCCTCACTTCCTCAGGCGATAGCTGGGCCTCGTGCAGTGAGACAGCCGGTGGGCGGGCATCACGTTACCCTCCATCTATCTTCAAAGGCACCCCGTCCCGCAGCACTCTGAGTCCATCAGTTCTCGGCATGAGGACCGTTGGGTAGGATAGTCCTGACCTTCCTAGAGGCACCACCATCTCGCAGAGGGCCGAGCTCTCCAGGGATCCTCCGGGAAGCTGGGCTCAGGTCCATCTGCTCTCAGCACCCCTCATCTCTCACACACCTCAAGGGCTGTTTGTCTTGGGGTTTGTTTGTGTTTTCGGTTTTCTTTTTCGGCCCGAGGAAAATACTTTCCTCCAAATTTCTTCAAGATGCACAAAACACCCTTGCCTCCTTAACAAAATGAAACAAACCCCTTTCCATAGAAAGCAAGCCAGGAAAGATCTCCTGGTGTTCTGAGCCCTGCTGCAAGCCGCCACCAAGGCAAGGAGCATTTAGAAAACCAACTGCCGGCCTGCTTGGGGACAGGGGTGAGGGACAGAAAACAAACATACGCATCTCGTCTGTGTCACCGACAGGCTTGATGAACACGTGTTTACTCTCCCGTCCGTCACCCGAGGCTGTGGTCAGTGGTGGTTTCCTTCTTGGTAAATGACACTGTTTGAAAGAAACATCAGAATATAAGTTTCTCATGTCTTCCTGTCCGCCTCTTAGTACCTGTACTTCTCAGCGGCCTCGGCCCACTTTTATTCCTCTCCCTTCGCTTCTCCCACTCCTCTTCCCAGCCTGCCACACACACTCAGAGGAGCTGGCCGGAAGGCACTGTGCCAGTCAAGAGAAACAGACCAAAGGCAGCGGCACAGGGGTCCCGCAAACGCCCCCGACCCAGCCCCTGGTCATCACATCAGGCGAACACTAATTCCCACAGCCAGAGATGCCTTTCAGCCTTCCTCTGCCTTCCACTCTCTTTGTAAGACAGCAACTCCCTCTTCCTTAAGACATTCCTCTTCTCACTGACGTGGCTTGAGTCACACCTACACCCACCTGGTTTTCCTCTCCTGCTGCCACAGCCTGTCCTTGCATCAGATCGTCTCCCACCTCAGCTCTCTTCTTACGCCACGCCCAGCCTCACCAAGCAATCTCCACCTCCCTCCCTAGGGCAGGCTCTACAGAAACTTCACCAACCCGTTCACTTGCACCTCCTGTATCTCCCTGTCTGCTACAGAAAGTGAGATGAAAAATAAAGTGACTGCTTAAGGTTACATTGTCAATCATCTCCTCAAAATATCCCCTTGCTTTGCACACAATTATCCCACCGTTCTTGCTACTTTCTGATGTCTTCATTTGCACTGCTGTGACTACCTTGATATTTTGTCTCAATTCAAAGCACTTACCTTTCAAGACTGTTTTAGGGCCAGGGATATGGCTCAGCGGTACAAGCGCCTGCCTGGCAAGGGCAAGGTCCCGAGTTTGATTCCCAGTACCAAAAAAAAAAAAAAAAAAAGGCCAGGCGTGTTGGTGCATGCCTGTAATCCCAGGCTCAGGAGGCTGACGCAGGAGGGTCATAGCAAGTTCAAGAGCAGCCTGGCTATAAAGTGAGCTCAAGGCCAGCCTGAACTGCATAGTGAGACCCTGTCTCAAAAAAAAACACTGTTTTAACTTTGGGAAAAAGCCAGAAGTCACAGGGTGCCAGATTCAGTGAATAAGGTGGAGCCCTGCCTTTCCACGAGGGGACGTGACAGCACCACGGACTGTACTTCTGATCACACCTCGTAAGGACATGAAACACCTCCAAAACTGCTTTAGAGGCGGCAAGAATGATGGGCTGAGTGTGTTCACAGTGAGGGGGAGTATTCTGACAGGGATTAATAGCAATGTGTCTTTTACCGTAATCTTGGTACTCACTTCGGCAGCACATATACTAAAACTGGAACGATACTGTAATTTTGCAATTTAAACATTCACCGTGTATTTCAGTCACACCTTGTATATGCACCTGCCTGCTGAGTCTAGAATACCAACATCCAGAGGGAGGGCAAGGTCGCTAATTTCCAATATTTGAAAGTGTCAGGAGCACAGCGTAGACTGGGGCCAAAGGGGTAAACTGTAGCTCAATATAAGGAAGACTCTTCTAACGAACAGCACTGGCCGGCACCGGGTGGCTCCTTCTAGTAAGGGAGTCAGCTTCTGCAGCTGAGGTAAGCAGAGAGCACTTGCTAATACGTAAGGCCAAACTAAGCAACACGCACGCTCTCTCCCAATCTGAGGTGGAGACTTCTCAGCTTCACAGTTAGAGATTCAGATTTTTTTTTTTTTTTTTTCATTTTTGTTGAGTACCTAAAATTACAATTCTGGGGCCGGAGATATAGCTCAAAGGCATAAGCGCCTGCCTGGCAAGTGCAAGGTCCTGAGTTTGATTCCCGGTACCAAAAAATAAAATTAAATTAAATTAAATTACATTCCTCATTATAAGACACTGGTTAGAAATCATTGTAGTATTTATTACCTTTCATTCTTTTTCTTCTTATTATTACTCTTTCTTTGGAAGGAGGAAGGGGTCCTGAGGAGGGATACAGGGTCTTGCACATGCTACAACTCAGCTACTCCCAGCCCAGTTGTTTTTTAAATAACCATGAAGCCAAAGGATTGGCACATGCCTGTAAGCCTAGCTCTGGAAAGGCTGAAGCAGGACGATCACTGAGAGTTCAAGGCCAACCTGGGCTACATAGTGAGTTCAAGGTTACCTTGAACTACATAGCAAGACCCTGCCTCAAAAAAAAAAAAAAAAAAAACCTATGATTTTATCAAATAAACACTCTACCTTACAACCTGCTGAGGAGTCATGGTCCTGCTCTCAAAGAGCACTCGGACTAAAGAGGGGACTGCCCATAAACCAGTGATAACAGCAGAGTAAGATGAGTGTTGTGATCTTTATCAGAACAGCAAAGACTAGACACAGAGCACACTCTGCTTTAGAAAACATCTTGTCTCTCTTTTGAATACTTAATTGCAAAGTCTACACTAACATAAATATCCCAAGAAGCAGGGGCTGGGGTATAGCTCATATAAAGTATACATATATATGGAAAACTGCCTACATTTCTATCACCTAATCAAACTGCTGTTCTGTTTGTCCATGACCAGCTAGACCTTCTCATTTAGACGTGATTTTTTTATATGTGAAATATTATCAGAGTAGTTTTAGTCTGTATTTTCACTGACTGTCATTAGTATTTTCTATTTCATTACTTTTTGTTTTCCTCACTCCCACCTCGCCTGCTTCAGATTTCTGACGTTCTCCACATCATCCTCTATGCAGTGGGGACACCAGAACTGACCGGCCCCCTCCCGCCCTTCCTGCTCTCCTGACACCTGTGTTTCAGAAAGCCATTCCCGGGCTGGGGATGCGGCTCAGTGATTGGCAGAGCACTTGTCTAGCACACGTGAGGCTCTAGGTTCAGTCCTCAGCATGCCAGAATAAAACTGATGTATTTTTTTAAGAAAATATTATTTTCTACCTGCTTGCGCCAACAGACTCTCTTGCCCTCCTACCCACTTTGCTGAAATAGAGTGGACCCATGACTTATGAACGCAATTCGTTCCCAAGGGCTGCTTGTAACTCAAGTCGTCTACTGAAAGCTCAGGCTCCTCCACCCGGCCTTGGAAGCCCCTCTCCTGTGTATAGGCGGATCTCAGTGTCCTTAGAGAGACAGGACCCAGAATTTCTCAATTAACCCACACAGGATAGGACGTTTAATGTTCCTTCCAGAACTCTTGAAGGGTTAAATCTGCATCTGACAACATCTGGAAGCACAACTGGCCAGCATTTGGGTCAAAACTCAAGACTTCAGTCTTAAGTTAAACTAAAATTCTGGTCCTAACCCAAGCTGTTCGTATGTCAGGCCAGGCATAACTCAAGGGTCCACTGTAACTGGGAGAACTGCAAGGATTAACTTCCAACCCGTGAGAACCCTAGATCCAAAAATCTCCGTGCATCACAGCAGGGGAATCGTGTGGCTCTCCATTCACACATACAGCTTTTCTCTTCCCTCCCCTGCACAGGTACATGGTGTGTGTATATGTGATCTCCACACCACGACTTGTGCTTTCACTTGGTTTCAGCTGCTTCATAACTTCAGTCTACACAGGAGCTGACATGGTTCTTCAACATAACCTTTCTGTTTCAGCAGCTCTGCCAACCTCCACAAGTTCCCAATATTTCTTGTCTCAGTTCTTCCTCCTATTTTGTTTTGAGGCAGGGACTCACTGTGTAACCCAGGCTGGCCTCAAACGTGCAAATCGGCTGAGAGTACAGGTGTACACTGCCGTGCCAGGTTCGGGCTCAGTCTGCCTTTTCAAGCCAGACATACTCACACACTAATAGCCTTTTGAGCTATGACTCTGGGAGGAGGAAGAAAGAAAGGGCTACAAATGCCCCTGCAGCAAAGATGATGGAAGGAACATTTTCTCTCCCTAGGGCCACCACGGCCATGAGGCCCTTGACAGCCAAGGCTGCTGCCTCCCCTCACACGGCTCTGCCTTGTTCACACACTTTGTGAGGCCTTTGAAAAGTAAGTGGTTAAATGCTCAATTAACTGCTGTGGAGTTTACTAAGATTTTGTATCTGAAAATTTTCTTAATTCAGCTCTGATGAAGAGGGAAGGAAGTTAAACAAACGATTCCTCGGCAGGTCAAACAGGCGAGGGGATTTACACTGGTGGGCCAAGGTGCGGCTCCCGAACCCGCTGCTGTGCTCTCACACACGCAGGGCCAATGAAGAGAACAGCTTGTGTGCACTTAGGTCCCTGTTCTACCACTCACTGTGAGATCTGAGAGAGCTCTTACATTCCTCATCTCTAGAACGAGGGAAATTTTTGTTAAAGAGTGACTTTGTAACTCTCTACTTAAATCTAAATACATTAATCCTTAAAATGTAATTCAGGTACTTTAAATGGAAGAGTAAGGCCTTGCTCAGAAGTACCTAATTAAAAGCAAGAAAAGTAGACAAAGACTACTGATTTTTTTCCTACTTTTATTTATAAAGAACACAACTCCTCCTGACTCAGACACAAATACTCACACAACCCAAGGAGGAGTCCATTATAACAACAACAACAGAACGGGGGGGGGGGGAACAGCAGGACCTTATGTAACAGGGATCCGTGCAGCCCAGACTCGGCAATTACTGAGAACATTGTCTCAAACAGAACATCTCACCTCAAACACAGGAAGAGAGACTTTAACCGTCAGGACCCACCTACCAAAAGGCAGAAAGTTCCACATTCAATCTTCAGCATCATCAAACTGTCCTGTTTCAAAGACCATCTTGGAATAATGAGGAATCAGTGGAGGAGGATGGTGCCAGCTGGGGTCATAGATCATGTCTCCTTGCGGCGCACAGCAGACCCAAGGTTTGATCTCCTGACAAATGCTCCCCTGAATGTCGTCAGCATCTGCAAGCAGTTTCAGAAGACAGATTAGCAGGAGGAGGAAAGGTGAAAACAGATTGAGAAAACAAACAATATGTCTAGGCAGCAGACACTCCCACTATTTTGTTTAATAACACAAACACGTGCAGACAAAAACACACAAACATAATGCTTCTTTCCTAAAGAATTGCAAACAGTCATTCTGAACCGTTTGTGCTTCTCAGACAAGGTTCTTAGCAGTGGAGAGGAAGCAAGTGGAAAACAGAGCACTTCTGTCTGCAGCTGCTCAATTCAGACAAAGATTTTTGGAGAGAGTAACATTTTTTCCATGTCAAAACAAAGTGCTACATTATGGAGTTCACTGCAAACTCTGCAGTTTTCCTCTTGTTTTTTGTTATGGTTAAATATAAAGAAGCTGTCACAGAAACTTTAGACTTGTAGTGACTATGAGGCTGAACCCATCCCTGTGAGCCCCTCTTCCAAACTGTTCGCCTTCAGGGTTAGTCTGCAAAGAGGGTCTGAGAAGGTCTGGCTCAGGACCCCAGAAACTCCACACCTACCATAAGGATTCCCTTGATCTGCTTTCAACTCCATATCCCAGTCCTCATTAAAAAGATCGGCAGTCTGTTCCTTGGGTGGACAGCGTGTTGCTTCTGACAGCTCCCAGGCATTCTTTTCCCCATCAGACTCCTCATCCACAGCAAAGCCTTCCGCTTTAGCATGTGTGTCCTCGCCGTGGGTAGGAATGTCATTAGGGATGCTCTGTGCTCCACTGGCTAGGAAATCGACAACAGGAAAGTCTTAAAACTGAAAAACCAGAGAAGGCCTGCTCGTGTGCTTGGAAAACATGTGGCAGCCTTACTAAGAGGTTAGTAACACAGATGTGCAGAGCTCTTAGTCATCTACACACTTACTGTTTATGTTTCTGAAAGTAGAGTTGATCATTTCTTTCTGGGTTTGTTTTTTTTTTTTAGTACTAGGAATCGAACTCAGGGCCTCACGCTTGCCAGGCAGGCACTGCATTGCTAGGCTATATATCCCTAGCCCAATCATTTCTTTTCAATAAGATGTTTTGTCTTAAGCAAGGTTATTAACTGCCAGATCCCATAGTTTACAGAGGCAGCTAAATCCAGTTTACATTTTCAGGTGGTTTACATGTCACTGAGCCAAAGGCCTCTGACAGACGATATGCTTTTGCACAGTACAAGTCTGTGCTGAATTTTACTCAATTCCTCCCTTCAGCCTCAAAGAGCATTTTAGAGGTGAACGCAGGTATGAGAGGGGGCAGAGGAAACACAGGCAGAAGAGCACGGCCCGTCTAGTCAGCATGCGTCCTCCGTTCCTCTTCCTCACCTTGAGGAAGCTGGAAGGTACATTTTCAAGAGATTTCACAATGGAAAACAGTCTGAGGAAGGACAGCACAGGCTATGGTATTGCCAGGTCGGTGCTGGAAAAGGATCAGCCTAAAAGCAGCTGTTAACACTATAATACAATAATGTATCAGTTCACAACAAGAAGTCTAAAATCAGATTGTCTGGGCTCAGTTCGGGTCTGTCAATTCCTAAATGTAACTGAGCTCCGATGTACCTAACTGATTCCTCAATAACTTAAACCCAGAACTTCCATGTGACCCAGCAATTCCACTCCTAACTATACACACAAAGGAGCTGAAAACAGGTATTTACACAACAAGAATGTTCATACCAGCACTACTCACAATCAGCCAAAGGGGGACTCAACCCCAAATGTCCACCCCTGGATGAATGGTGAACAAAATGCGTCACATTCCTGCATGGACGTATCCCACCATTAAAAGGAACGGATTGCTGATACACACTGCAACATGAATGAACCCTGAAAACATGCGAGTTGAAAGAAGCCAGACACAAAAAGACTACATACTGTAGGATTCTATTTATGGTCAACTCTCATCTGCCTATCCAGAGTATGTAAATTAACAGAGACGGAAGCAGATTAGCAGGAAAGGAAAGAACAGAGAGTGACCACGTAATAGGTGTACAGGATTTCCTTTTGGGATGATGAAAATCATGACCAGTTTTGGAACTAGCGGCAATTGTGCTAATGCCACGGATCTATATGCTCTAAATTAAGTGGTAAATTTATGTATCTTTTACCACAATTTAACATTTTTTTACTTTGTGCCTCAGTCTCCTCATTGATAATACAGCATTGTTGTGAGTTTAAAGAAAAAGAGATAGATGCTTTAGAGCTATGCCTGGCACACACTGAATACTCAGCAAGTACCAGCAGCTGTGACTACGCCCATTAGCTGTTTGATCTGCACCAGCACTGTCCACCGGGCTTCTCTTCAATGACGGCAATGCTCTATACTCTGTTCTGTCCAACAGTGCAAGCCACAGGTGACTACAGAGCACAGAGGGTGTGGCCAGTGTAACTAAGGAACTACATTTCTCATTTTATTTGATTATAATTAAATTTATCTAGCACCAGTGGCTAATGGCTATTGCACTTGAAAGTACAGTTCCAGATCCTCCTCCTTCAATCCTCAGAAAGCCAGAGGACAGTAACGGTGAACCTTTTAGGGTTTTTAATGATACAAAGAGCCTGCTGCATGCCATCTCTTTTGGGGCCTTGACCTCAGGACCTCTTCTCCAAGCTCCGAGAACCCAATGCCAGCAAAGGCATGCCATAGGTTCACCAGTGCCCTAGGAGACAGGTATTATCAGCCCCATTTTATAGGTATAGAAAGAAAGACTAAATGACTTATTTAAAGGCAAGGACACTCTGACCTGGGGCTGAAACTGAAAATAATTTTGCCTGGCTCCAAAGCCTATTTTTTTTCCACTGTTCCAAGCTGTTCCTTTCTATGGAAGGGGTGATTTTGGACACAAGAAAAGCTAAGGATGTCCCTTAAGCAAGCTCCACAAGCCTTTCTAAATAAGGGCACTGTTGAAATACTGGGCAGAGAAGGCAACTCACTGGCAGAAAGGTTCAGCTTCAACACTTGGGAGGCTGAGGCAGGAGGATCACTGTAAGTTCGAGGCCAGCAAAGACCTTGTCTTTAAAAAAAAAAGGGGACCAGCTAGCAAGGAAAGGTAAACAAGACACAGGGACTGTCCTCTGTCTTTCCTCCATCTCTCCCAACAGCCACCTGAGTCTTGCCGTCTACTTGCCTAGTCGATCCATGGCCGTCTCAGTCTTGCTCTCAGGACCAGAACGGTCAGCTGCGGCAAGGCCAACCTGCGGAAAGAGTAATCACCAGGAACTTGGGGATCTTGGATGTACCCAGAAGGAAGCCATTGCCGTGCCGCTGCAGAGCCCCTCCCACACTTCCCAAGACCCGCAGCCCCCACTTCCACTTTGCCGCTCACAGGCAGCAAGGCTGGAGGAAGAGGGTCTTGCTCCTTCCACCCCAGCAACACCTCCTCACTCTGCTAGTGGAAGCGCCCTCCTGCCAGTCATGAGTGCAGCTGCCAGTTCTGTCGGCACTTGCAGAGGCAGCGTCAACAGCATGCCATCTCTTTTGGGGCCTTGACCTCAGGACCTCTTCTCCAAGCTCCGAGAACCCAATGCCAGCAAAGGCAACACCATCTCCTCAAAGGATGACAAAGCCTTTCCCCTAAGCATATTTTTATATATTTTTTTTTCTTTTTTTTTTTTTCTTTTGAGGAAGGGTCTCAGTACACAGTACAGGCTGGGCCTGAACTTAGTTATGTAGCCCAGGCTGGCCTCAAACTCACAGCAATCCTCCTGCCTCAGCCTCCTGAGTGCTGGGATTATAGCTGTGCACTACAACACCTGGCTAAACTTATATATTTTAATCACTCTGACTTTACCCCTTGTTCCCTCAGCCATAGGGTTGGCAGCTGTTTGTTGAAGGGGCTACCTGCTTATACACTTTTACCTTTTCAGTTAGTATCTTTATGCTGGGCATGGTGGCCACATACCCGTAATCCCAGCACTCCAGAGCATGAGGCAGGAGGATCTATAAATTCAAGACAAGCCAGAACTATACAGCAAGAGCTTGTCTCAAAGAACAAAACAGAACAAAAAATTCTATGTAGAGAACAACTGCTATCCAATTCTGTCTCCTCACTGATATATGGGAGGGACAGAACTTATCCTCTGCTAATGCTAAGCACTGAGAAATATTTCTAATCCCCCATCGCCAACCAGGTACTTCTCTGGCCTCATCACTTGACAAGTTCCTGAGACCTGAGGTCATGGTGAACATGCCTATAATCCTAGCTACTCAGGAAGACAAGACAGGAAGATTCCAAGTTTGAGGCTCACTGGGACTCTACCTAAAAATTTAAATAAAATAAAAAGGGCTAGGAATGTAGCCCAGTAGTGGAGTGCTTGCCAGGCACAAAGCTCTAGGTTCAATCCCCAGTACCAATAAATAAATAAATAAATAAGCTGGGCATGGTGGTTCATGCCTACAGTCACAGCACTCAAAAGGCTGAGGAAGGCAGATCACTAGGACTACATACATTCATAAAAAGTTCCTAAAACCCTATCATCTCCAAGATCTCTTTTTAATGATACACAAGATATGTTCACCAGCAGGGTGTGATGGTGCACGTCTGCAATCCCAGCACTTGGGAGGCTGAGGCAGGAGGACCTTTGTGAGTTCGAGACCATCCTGGGCTACAAAGTGAGCTCAAGGCCCGCCTGAACTGCATAGAGGAACTCTGTCTCAGAAAGACCCAAAAAAA
>NW_004955481.1:6799301-6800696 GCF_000276665.1 Chinchilla lanigera
TATATATATATGTTCACCATCTGAAATGATTAGATAGGATTTCAGTCTTATCTCTGCCATTAACTCAGTGTGACCTCCCCTGGAAACAGGAGGTGACTGTCCTCACCTTGCATGGGACTTAAGATGAAGTAACATGTAAGGGAATTCCTAGCACATCGCAGGTGCTTACATTTCTTGAATTTAAATTCATCCTTTATTCAGCGTCTAAACTGTATACTTGGCACTTGCCCCAGTTAGCATTCTCTACTCACACAGGGGTTTAACAATCATTCGATTCCACTGGTAACTGCTGCCTACACCAACGGGCTGGACTTCTCACCTAAACCACTGCCACAGCCTTTTAACTACTTCCCCACCGAAAAGCCTTACAGGGGTGATCACTGATCTGCTCAAAACCTGCAACAGCCGTCCACTGTCCCAGCAGAAGAGTAGCCGTGCCATTCAAGCTCCCCCTCACTGCCCATGGACTTGTTAAACGTATTCCTCGGCATGCTCTGGGATCCAGACTCCAAGCCATTTGCTCCGCACATTCTCATCTCCGTGCCTTTGTAGGTCCTACCCCTTCTCAACCTGGAAAGAAGGTGCACATGCTTTCCTACCCTGACAAAATCAACCTTATCCCATTCTTCAACCCAAACTAATTTTCTTTTCTGTTTTGTTTTCGTTTGGTTTCGTTTTCCGAGGCAGAGTCTCGATATATAGTTCAGGCTAGCCTTGAACTCACTGCGTAGCTTAGGCTGGCCTCAAACTCTCGTCTAGCTCCTGCCTGGCAAGCGCAAGGTCGTGAGTTCGGTTCCCGGTACCAGAGAAAAACCAAAAAAAAAACAAAAAACAAACTCTCGTCTATCCTCCTACCTCAGCCTCCCAAGTGCTGGGATTAGAAGCATGTGTCACCAGGCCCGGGCAAACTAATTTTCTTCATAAACCCATAGCCACATTTTTCATATCCCGGGTTAAGCACCATCTTTGATGCATAAGCAAGCATTCCATCCGCCCATTCATTAATATGCGTATGTAATGTCCCAGGCACAACGTTAAGCATCGGGTAAACAGCCCTAAGCAGGGTTCCTATTGTCAGGGAGCTCACTGTTGACAAGGGTTTAACTGTACACATGGGCAGGTGATGGCTGTAATAAAGATCTCGGACAAAACAGGAGCTCCCAGGGATGCACAGGAAAACAAGTTTCTGAAAAAACCTGCGTCAAACGGGGCCTTTCGGTCTCAGTCAACAGAAAAGGGGGACGGCGCATGTGACACCCGTGGCGCCCACCGCTGGACGGGGCTCTCGGAGTTGAGGCTCCTCCTGGCGCTCTCACGTGCCACGCCTCCGGCCCCCCGCAGCGGGTCCCCGCTCCCGCTGGTCCGCATCACCTCCCCGCACGGGGGACCCGAGCC
>NW_004955481.1:6801107-6824398 GCF_000276665.1 Chinchilla lanigera
CGGCCGGGGGCGGGGCGCGGGTCACGGGAGAGCCTGGGCGGGGTCAGAAGCGCTCGGGGTACAGACTCTGGTAGCCGCTGCGGGCGCTACGCGAGGCCGAAGGACTGTTACCCTGCCCAGCCACGCCGGCTGTTTCAGCGTCAGCGCCTCGACTCCCCAACCTACCCGACAGGGTGGGAGGCCCAGCTGGCAAGACTGTTAATACTGAGGCTCCAACCACTTTTTATTTTCTCCCTTCGCCGATTTCTCTAGAATTCGGGATGGAGTTGGACTATAACATCCTCAAATGACTCCCTGGCTTGAGTTAATGATGGTCTTTAAAGTTAATCCACTGAAACCCAGGGAGACGATCAAAACAACAAACAGCTACAATGCATGGGCACAATAGGTCACAACACCCTGAGCATTCTGTGCCCTATGGGTAGAACCCGGCCAGAGCGCCCACCTTTCAACCCAGTGAGTGCCGTTCCCTGTTGCCCTGGGGCACATAAACTGGCGCCTGGTGACAGGCAGGGCGCGCAGGGGGAAAACGCACGTGTGAGGCTCCTTCACCACCGCGGACCACTCCGCTCCCACTGCCTAACCTCTTAACAAGCCAGCTCAGGGTGTGCCGATCCCGTTACCACTTAAAAGCATCAGAAAACCTGGCCGGGAGTCCCTGCTCACCAGCAAACCTTAGTTCAGTCTCTTGGAACAGTCGAGGGCCTCTTCCTTCATCTCCCTCAGGAAATGTTCTTTGTAAATGACATTTCAAAGTATTTAGGGTGGAGCTGACACATGATACTCATGTTCTGTTTTCTGTTGAGTTTTCCTACAGCGAGGGGAATGTGACTGATGAATGTGTTCTGTACTACTTTCCCCAAATCTGGCTGGCCCTGGACCAGCACTGCACAACAGAATGTTCTGCAATGGAGGAAATAAAGGTTTTTTTAATCTGTGATGTTCAGCATAGTAACCATGTGGCCACTGAGCGCCTGAAATATGGACAGTGTGTGTAAGAAACCGAATTATTTATGTCCAGTGTAAGCTGTCACATGTGGCCACCACATCTCACGCTGCAACTCGCGGTGAGCCAGCTGGATGCTTTTTCCTGACTTCAACAGTGAGGACCAGGAACAGGGAGGCGATGACCCAGGGAGACCCATTTTCACAGCCTTGCTGTGAGCGGCCTATGTCATCCCCGCTGCAGAGTTAAAGTTTCCAGGACTTGAGAGATGGGAATAAGCAGAAAGTTGTCATTTTAAAGCAAATGACAAAAAATCCGGAACTATTGTAAAGCACTATAACATGCACAGAAACTCAGTGTATACTAAAGGCAGCACCATGAGTCAGCAGAGAAAAATGACCGGTCAAGTAGTACTGGAAAAAGTAGCTGTGTAGGGGGGAAACTGAGTTTTCCTCAGCAAGAATAAAGACTTTCAAAGCATTTTTAGAACAAATCTCTCTCTGTCTCGCTCTCAGACACACACACACACACACACACACACACACACACACACCTCTGTCAGGTATGGTGGTTCTTGTCTTATAATCCCAGGGAGGCTGAGGCAAGAGGATCACAAGTTTGAGGCCAGCCTGGGCAACTCAATGAGAATGTCTCAAAATAAAAAAGACCAGGCCGGGTGTGGTGGCGCACGCCTGTAATTCCAGCACCGGGAAGGATCCCTGTGAGTTGACCAGACTGAGCTACAAAATGAGCTCAAGGCCAGCCTGAACTGCACAGCAAGACCCTGCCTCAAAGACAAAAATCAAGAACAAAACAAAATAAGAAAGACTGGGGATGTCGCTCAGGGCTCTATGGGTGCAATCCCCAATGCCACCAAACAACAGCAACAAGAAAAACTCAGCATCAAAAACCACCACAAAACAGAGTAAAGAGGGTGTGTGAATTATCTGCAACAAATGAGAGACAAAATACTAATACTCTTAATACATTCATTAAAAACATAAATTAGTAAGAAATGGTTTTAAAATAACCTAAGAATACGAGAAGCATGAAAAGCACATTATCTTCATTAATATCAAAAGCATTTATAATAAAAAATTAGGAATGACCTAATCATAGAGAACTAAATTAGTAAAGTCATGGCTTATTTTCCAATGGAATACCATGAATTGTGGGAGTAGGAGAAGGGGTTAAATCTAGGACCTGAGCACTGAACTACATCCCCACACTTTTTTCACTTTTTATTTTGAGGCAGGATCTAGCCAAATTGTCCAGTTTGGGCTTGAATTTGTGATCTTCCTGTCTCAGCCTCCTAGAGTGCTGGGATTATAGGCATGTGCTACCATGCCCAACTTCACTTAATGTTTCTAAGGTTACTTAATGACATGAGAAAATATAGTATTAAGTAAAACTTTAAAAAAACACTGCACTGAGCACTTCTCCCAGTGACATCACAATGTTAAAGAATATAATTCAAGCCAGGTATGGTGGCTCACACCTGTAATTCCAGCACTTGGGAGGCTGAGGTAAGAGGAGTCCAAGACCAGCCTAGGCTACATAGTAAATCCAAGGCCAGCATGAACTACATAGCCAGACTCTGTCTCAAAAAAAAAAAAAAAAGAAATTCAAATAATCTGAATTATACCCTTCTCTGCTCCAGGCCATCCTCCCATACCTCGGTGCTGAGGTACTTTTCTGCCATGGTAATCTACTCTACTCTCCATGCAAACACTTCTTTCTCTACTCATCAGTCCTTGAGATAGAAGACATTTTTTGCGGGGGACGGTGGTTTCTGGTACCGGGAATCAAACTCACAACCTTCTGCTTGCCAGGCAGGCACTGTGTTGCTAAGCTAAATCCCCAGCCCCAGATAAGAGACATTTTAAACTGTCTTAACTTTTCCCCCAAAACTTAGCACCTTTTCCTCTGCTACTCCAGCTATCTCTTTTAGGACTTTTTCCTGTTTTTCCAACCCCGACCTTCACAGCAAAAATCTCCTTTTTACCTACACATGATGAGCGAATATTTCTTGCTCAAATACTTCTCAAATGAATGTTCTATGAGTATATATCCAATTCCAATAAAGGAAATCAAATTACTCAGTTCAACTCTAGCTGGATTATACGAGTTTCATTTTCTTCTCACATGATCCTTTGTCCTCCATATTCAAATGCACATAGTGTAGACTTTGATGATAAGGAGAGAACAAAACTGTACCTTCTTCTCCGTTTTAATTAGCTCCTAGATCTACATTAGAGATACGCATGCTTGAACAGGGATAATAAATAAAACTTAGTTTATGACTTCCCTATGTTTTGGAAAATATTTAAGAACTATGGTAGGTCTGGCCTCAAAAAGCAGCCATTTAATAAGAAATTCTCTTTTCTGGAACTAAACATTAACACATTAATACAAAAGTTAAGTATGTCTCAAAAATCAATCAGTGCCGGGCCTGATGGCGCAGGCCTGTAAACCTGTAATCCCAGCACTCAGGAGGCTGAGGCAGGAGGATCACTGGCGTTCAAGGCCAGCCTGAGCTACAAAGTGAGCTCAAGGCCAGCCTCAACTGCATAGCAAGACTGTCTCAAAAAGATAAAAATAAAAAATATCCATCAGCCATCTTGTGTGCCAACTCTGAACAATTTACAGATTGATTCATAATACAATCCGCCCCGAGCACTTGCAGTACAATTGCATAGTTGGTTGAATCTGTCTCTTCACTGATGGCCAGCCTGATGCATAGCATGTTTAGCTACAAACGCCTCTGCTGACTCCCCCTGCAACATTTTCATGGCTCGCCAGTAGATCTGTCCACAGTTCTCAGGTCTACCAAGAGGGTGGTTCAACTCTTCTTTGATGTAATCCATCCAAAGATCTTTAAAAGGAACAACAACAAAAAATACTGTAAACATAATTAGATAACTGAGAAGGCTTTATTAGGCAAACTTATTTAATATTCATTCAGGATTTCTTTTTTTTTCCTTTTTCAAACAGATTTTATAGGTACATTTTAGATACACATAATGACCTCACTCATCATAGAGAATTTGTATCTGTACATGAAATGACTTGTTTCTTTTTTTACATTCAAGATTTCTAAGAAACTCCTTGCTGGTATTTCCCTAGCACTAGCGCCCCAGCTGAAACAATACCTCTCTTACCTTATTCACATCTAGGTATAGGAAAGGGGGCTTTTTCTTTAAGTAGGAAACCTTTGCAATAATCATGGCAGCATATGTCATTTAATGAACTAAAACTACTAATTGTTTTTAAAGAGGGAGATTTTGCTGAGTCTTTTTTCAAAGTGAAACTGACTTCAATTTGTCCATAGTTACCATGCTTAAAAAAATATGCAAGGTTAGCAAAAATGCTATTTTCGATGGAGACACTCCTAGGTAAATGGATGCACCTTGAGATCATAGTGTTAAGTGAAAAAAAATGGGCACACATGTAAATTCCACATTGTTTCTCTGGTGTAATTAATTGAAAGTGTAAATATCCAAAATGTATATTAAGTATTGTGAAATAGGAAGAAAAGTTCAAATGGAGAGGGGAACAAGGGAGGAAGGGAAAAGGAAAAGAAGGAAAGGTTAAAAAAAGCAAGATAGGATGAAAAAACGGAAACAAAGCTTCTATAAATGCGGAGGGGAGGGAGAGTCGAAGTGAGGGTAGGGGAACAGGGAGAAAAAGAATCAAGTTATATCATGTTCATGTAAAAACTCTTTTCCGTGTGTGTGTTTTTGAGACAGGGTCTTGCTATGCAGTTCAGGCTGGCCTTGAGCTCACTTTGTAGCCCAGGCTGGCCTGAAACTCGAAATGATCCTCCTGCCTCAGCCTCCTGAGAGCTGGGATTATAGGCCAGTGCTGGGATGACAGGTGTGTACCACTGTGCCCAGCTTTACAGGTACAAATTCTCTATGATGAAGCCACCATGGGAGCATGGTGGCACACACTTATACTCTCAGCACTCAGGAGACTGAGGCAGGAGGATCATTTTCAAGGCCAGCCTGAACTGCACAGTGAGACCCTACCTCAAAAAAGACAAAAAAAAACAAAAACCCTCCATGATGAACATGATCATTATGTGTATCTAAAATATACCAATAAAATCTGACTAGGAACAAAAAGCACTCCCGCTGCCAAATGCTATTTTCAATCATTTTACCAGGAAGTCTGTTGAAAACAAGTAGGAGTAAATGTATCTTTTTGTAAGTTTAATAACTATGTATGTCAGTGTCACTGAGTTCATAAATAAAGCCCCATATTTTACGTAACAAACTCATGCCCAGAGCAGGGCGTGGTGGCGTGTGCCTGTAATCCCATACTCAGGAGCCTGAGGCAGGAGGATTGTTGGGAGTTCGAGGCCAGCCTGGGATACAAAGTGAGCTCAAGGTCAGGCTGAACTGCATAGTGAGACCCTGTCTCAAAAAGACAAAAAAAAAAAAAAAAAAAAAAAAAACCATGCCCAGAAGTCTCTACAAATGACAGCAATGTGATAACCACATTAGCATCAGCTTTGTTTACAGTAACTTCTACTCTTTTGTTCCTCTGACCTATGTTTTAAAAAATAAAATGTGCTTTTTAACTGTTACATAAAAACATAAAAAACTATACGTATTAGTGGGGTAATGTGATATTTTGATATTATACACATTGTGTGATATTTTAAAAAGGTTATATATATCTATTCAAACATTCAGCCAGGCGTGGTAGTGCACGCCTGTAATCCCAGTACTTGGGAGGCTGAAGCAGGAGGCCAGCCTGAGCTATAAAGTGAGCTCAAGGCCAGCCTGATCCACACCAGACCCTGTCTCAAAAAGACAAAGGAAAGAAAAGAAAAGAAACATTCATCATTTCACTAGACTGAAAACTTTCTAACTCCTTTCTTATAGGTTTTCAAATTCTACAATACGTTACTATTCTTTATATATTCACCCTGCTGTGCAATAACAGCACACCAGAACTTCTTACTCGTATTTAACTGTAACTTAGCATGCACAGATCAACCTTTCCCCATTCCCAATTCTCCATTACTACGACCTACTGTAACTAATGACCTACATTATTATTGACTTTCCCTTACAAATACTTTTTTTTGAGATAGGGCCTCACAATGTAGTTTTGGCTGGTCTTGAACACGTATACACGTATGTAGTCAAGGCTGACCTCAAACACAGCAATCCTCCTGCCTCAGCCTCCCCAGTGCTGGGATTATAGACATGTGCTACCACACCCAGCTTACAAATACTTTTTTTTTGGTCTTTTTGAGACAGGGTCTCGCTATGTAGTTCAGGCTGGCCTTAAGCTCACTTTGTAGCCCAGGCTGGCCTCGAGCTCACAACAATCCTCCTGCCTCAGCCTCCCAGGTGCTGAGATTACAGGCTTACAGGCGTGCACCACCACACCCGGCTCTACAAATATTTTAAGAGAGCCAAACTAAACAAATTTTACTCTAACCCAGAATTTGTTATAGAAAAATCCCTGGATCCTTGGGCTTATGAACTTAAAGTTTTAAGTAAAATTATGTGTCTAAGTATTATGCACAAAGTAGAAGAGGCGGCAGGGAAAAAAAAACAAGGGCATGGTAGAAAGAATATCTAAAAGCACTATTCTATAACCGGAGTTTACTTACCAGAATCTACAGATCCAAACTCTCTCAAAGCCCTCTCATAATATTCTCTTAAGTTCAGCATCTTGCAGGATTCCTATAAAAAATAGACAGTCTTGCCTCAAACACCTAATTTAAAATGCGTAACTTCACTTCAACTATTAAGCAGCTGCTATTGCTTAGGTATTTGAAGGGGAAGGAGGATGGGGCTTAAGATGAAACAGACTGATTCTCGGCTCACCCAGAAAAAAGGTAAATGCACTATTCACCAAGTGTCAACCAAGAAAGCACTTAGTTCTGAGGATGGTGAAAAGCCTAATAAATTTTAAATGAGGAACATGAGTGGCTTCCCAGGAAATGACATTTAAAAGCCTGATGACTTATATAAACAGAGGCTGGCAATGGTGGTGCACATCCGTAACCCCAGTTACTTGAGAGACTGAGGCAGGAGGGTCACAAATTCAAGCCTAGCCTGGACCGTTTATTGAGATCCTGTCTCAAAAACAAAATAAGGGTTGCAAACGTAGCTCAGTGTAGAGCACTTACCCAGCACGCCTGAGGTCCTGGGTATAATCTCCATGACACAGAAAAATAAAAATAAAATAAAATGGATGGAAAAACTCTTACTCCTCACAGCTAAAGATTTCTTCCTTTTGAGTAATAAGCAAAAAGGAGTGCAAAGTATGAGCTCTGGCACAAATGAGTTATGTCTACCTTGAAAGTCTTTATATCAATGTTAAGTATAAGTAACCACTAGCTATATGATCTTCAGCAAGATTTTTATAATCCTGACTTTAAGTATTTCCTCACCTAGAAAATAAGGACAATAATACCTCTTAGCACTACTGCACGTATTCAAGTGCTGAATGTACCCAGCAGAATAGCTATATACCTAGCAGAAGAGCACCACTCACTTACAGATAATCAGTAAGCAGTAATTCTTTACATGTATTTTAAAAATGTATTCCCTTTTATTTCATTTTCGAAGTAGATTTAATACTTTCAGTGTAAATATTCACATAATAATTACTTCCCTAGTACCACAAAAAGAAAAAGATTTTCCTTATTCAAATCTCCCTTTGCTGAGTCTATATTATATTACAGGAAGTCAGTTTAACCTCACATGCTTAAAAATCAACATCACACTCTGCCGAGGGTTCATAATGTACATGACACTACACAAAGACCTTTCTACCCGGGATCTCATTAGGCCTCATAACTCGAATTCCCCCGAAGCAGGTATAAGGACCTTATTTATAGATGAGAATGTGAGGGTAAGAATTAAGTGATATGGTCAAGGTACATAACTTAAGCAATAACCCAATGTCTGGCTATTGAAAATTGGCTAACGCATTTCCTATACTACAAAATTATACTATGAACAATAACAGACACTTGACCAGACAACAATGATCAAAATCATGAAAAAAGGAATTCAACTTCCATAGCAATTTTTCAAAATTCAAATAATAAATGTCAAGTAAAATGCTAACATAGGGGCTGGGGATTTAGCTCAGCGGCAAAGCGCCTGCCTGGCAAGCGCAAGGTCGTGAGTTCGGTTCCTGGTACCAGAGAAAAACCAAAAAAAAAAAAAAAAAATGCCAACATAAAAGAGAAAAACAAATTGGACACTTCAAAAGCTATGAGGAAATAGGCATATTTCCAGATTATAAGTAATTCTTTTAGATGATTATCTGGCAATATATGAAACCATAAAAAATGTATACAAGTAGGGCTTGGTAGCACATGCCTATAATCCCAGCACTCAGGAGGCTGAGGCAACAGGATCACTGTGAGTTTGACGTCAACCTGGGCTACAAAGTGAGTTTAAAGTCAGCCTGAACCACACAGTGAGACCTTGTCTCAAAAAACAAAAAAGAGCCAAGTGTGGTGGCACATGCCTGTAATCTCAGCACTCAGGAGGCTGACGCAGGAGGAGCGTTGTGAGTTCGAGACCGGCCTGAGCTACAAAGTGAGCTGAAGGCCAGCCTGAACTGCATAGTGACACCCTGTCTCAAAAAGACCAAAAAAAAAAAAAAAAAAAGTATCCCCAATATGGACATTTATCTCAGAAACATAACTCAAAACAAAGAAGTTGCACAAAAATGTCTATAGCATTATTTTCAATATCAAAAAAATGAAAATAGCCAAGTATAGTGGCATATGTATATAATCCCAGCACTCAAGAGGCTGAGGCAGGAGAATCCAAGTTCAAGCCTAGCCTAGGTAACTTAGCAGGACCCTATCTCCAAATAAAAATTAAAAACAAGAAACACTGGAAATAACCTATATGTAATGGAACAGATATAAAACTAAAACTTTAACACTACAATCAATAAAAATATGATAAACATGTAAAAATATAGGAATGTGTTTACAAAATAATGTTGGTTAAAAAAAAAAGAGAGAAACCCTGTGACACCTAAGTCAGGAATACAGCAGCACAAAATCACATGTGAGCCAAGCATGGTGGTGCACACCTGTAATCCCAGCACGCTGACAGGCTGAGAGGCAAGAGGATCACAAATTCAAACCCAGACTGGGCAACCTCAGTGACTTAGCAAGGCCCCGTCTCAAAATAAAGAATAAAAATTGACTGGGTGTGTAACTCAGTGCAAAAGCCCGGGTTCAAGCCCCCCCCCCCCCGGGGGGGGGGGTAACCAACGTGTAAGGTATGATCAGCTGTGTTAATGTGATGGAATTAGATATGCAGGAATTTTTTGTGCACTATTATTTAGCTAAAACTTTCTTGGCCTTTTCTCTTACCCCTCAAGTTCCACTTAAAAACACCAAAAACAGCAACTGAAGGCCCACTGCACTGCAGCACCCAAGGCAAGAGAGCAACAGGGCGCCATGGAGGCAAAGCAGTAGCAGCAGCACCTCAAACGGCTGAGCAGGGAGGGCTTCCTGTGAGTGGCATCTGCGGCTTCTGTTCTCCAGACATGTACTTTCTCCCCTTTCTCGCTACCATTCCTAAACCAGCACTATGAAAAAGAGACCCAGGGACTCAAAATCTACAATGGCTTGTAAGGAGTTTTTGAAACTCCTCAAACACTTACCTGCTCCTTTTCAAACTGGATCATTTTCCTAAAAAACTCAACTGAAAATGGACGAATTTCCTGTAAACTAAAAAGAAGGGATGTTATCTTCCACAGTGAGAAAGCCTACTGCATCTCATAAGTATAAAACAACACCCAGGCCAATGCTTCCACAGTAGGCAGCTTAACCAGGACTCGGTAGTGCTTTGGTGCAAGGCCTAGACCCAGCGGCCGGTCACGCCTGTGACTCTATGACTGAGCCTCCACCCTAAGCGTTTCCCTCCTCACTGTTCTTACCATCTTCTTTCTCACACTTAGAGTCCTAAGTAACACCGCCTGCATCTCCAGGCCTTGCTGGAGACCAGTCGCTCCACTTTAAGAATAGAGTCTAAGGAAATAATTTCCAGTAATACTCCCACAGAAATGTTTATCACAGCAGTGTTAACTGTAGACCAGGAAATTACGTCATATTCACAGGGTGGTTCCTTAGATAAACTACTTTTAATAAATGATACTTATGAAGAATTTTTACTGAAAGAGGAAAAGGTCAATCTAATGTTCATCAGTTAAATTGGAAAACAAATTGTGATTATAATATAATCTAATTATATATGAAATACATTTTAAGATGCTAAGGGGCTGGGGATTTAGCTCAGCGGCATAGCGCCTGCCTCGCAAGGCAAGGTCATGAATTCAATTCCCGGTACCAGGGGAAAAAGAAAAAAAAAAGCTATATTATGAAGTGGTTTGATCTTAATAAGAGTACAATGAATTATTTATCTTTCCCCCCAACGGTTAAAGCCTTTTACTGTTCAAAGACAGAAAGAGGGAAAGGAAGAGGGGGAAGGGAAGGGAAGTGAAAAGAGGATAGGGGAAGGGGAGGGGGAGAAAATGTCACTTTTTGAAAAAGTATCTCGGGTTACTACCTTTCAGATACAAGCTGCGATACACATACTCGGGGTATGAGGGACTGAGTATGGCCCAGAAAGACTAGAAACAGCTATAAAAACTTGTCAGTACCTCTTAAACACAGCTCTGGCCTTTCTGTAGCCACCACTTCGATAGGCCCAGTCCAGGTATTTATCTTTCAGAGTTACTGAGTTGGCACCTGTGACAGCTAAAATGGCTTTCTACAATTAAAAAAAAAAAAAAGCCACGTAAGAAAAAGCATACAGTAGGCTCTTTCCACAGCCTACTGTGACACACATCCCATATTCGCCACCACTGCATATGATCATCAATAACTTCTCAGTTAATTATAAGCAATTAACCATCAGACCCACAGCTACCCAGAACAAATTCTCCCAGAATCACCCCAAGCTACTCAAGACAGCTTTAGGATCACCTGCTACTGAAGTAACTTGAAACTTGCCAACCAGAGAGCCTGTACCCATTCCTCAGAGAGGACTTAAAACATGGAGCCTGTACCTTAAAGATCGCTTCCGTGTCTTCTTGACTTTTAGCA
The DNA here is from genome assembly GCF_000276665.1 of Chinchilla lanigera. NCBI lineage: Eukaryota > Metazoa > Chordata > Mammalia > Rodentia > Chinchillidae > Chinchilla > Chinchilla lanigera. The sequence continues at coordinate 6,812,165 of NW_004955481.1, forward strand.
CCTTCACTCCACTCTGCCCAAGAAATCCACAAGGGCAGACAAACCTGCTCGTGATAAGAAATGTTACAAGACGACTGTTAGGCATTAACCTCTGAAAAACTAATCACCACAAAGACAGGTTCCTCCTAAATTAATCAATATGTAAATACAGACTCATCTATCCTAATTAGGAGAGAATTCTCACTGCCCAGCAGGAATGACAGATAGTCCTCTAGCCAAGTAATCCAGAGCAACTGTCCTGATTTTTTTTTTTTTTTTTTTTTTTTGTCTTTTTATGACAGGGTCTCACTATCCAATTCAGGCTGGCCTCGAGCTCACTTCATAGCCCCGGCTGGTCTCAAACTTGCAACGATCCTCCTGCCTCAGCCTCTTGAGTGCTGGGATTACAGGTGTGTGCCACCACGCCTGGCTATGTCCTGATCACACAGTTCCCTTCTGCTGGGGCATACTCTTTCCACACCCTACTGTGACACACATTCCATATTCACCACCACTGGGTATCATCATCAATAACTTCTCAGTTAATTATAAGCAATTAATAATCAGACCCACAGTTACCCAGATCCTGTCTCTACTGTCTAGAACACTCAGTACAAGAACTAACTAATCTAGCCAGACATGGTGGCACACACCTGTAATCCCAGCACTCAGAAGGCTGAGGCAGGAGGATCCTTGTGAGTTTGAGACCAGCCCAGGCTACAGTTCAAGGCCAGCGTGAACTGCACAGCAAGACCCTGTCTCAAAAATACAAAAAAAAAAAAAAAAAGAACTAACTAATCTAGACCAAATAATCTGATAATTAGTTATGTCCCAGAGGCAAATTCAAATGAGCAAAAAAAGTTTTTCCCCATATTACCTTCTCCAATACTTTTTTTCCCCACTAATATAAAAAATTTACAACAAAGCCTGAAGATTTAAAATTTAAGATTTTTTTGGGAGGGTGGTATGCTAGGAATCAAACTCAGGGCATTGTGCTTGCCAGGCAAGCAGTGTGCCAGCACTGAGCAACAACCCCCAGCCCAAACTTTTAAGATTTTAAACTTTGAGTGGTGGCCATGCCTATAATTCCAGCTATGTAGGAAGCTGAGGTAAGAAGATCACAAGTTTAAGGCCAGCCTGGGTAATTTAGTGAGAACCTATCTTCAAGTAAAAAAGAATGGTGATGTCACCAAAGGTAGAACACATGTCTGGCACGTGTTCAACCCCTAGCACCACTTTAAAAAAAAAAAAAAACTTTGACTTAGAAATACATTACTGATTAAAAATTGGATTTATATTCAGCTTTCCGTGCCAAATAAGAAATACTATTTCTCATCTGTAAAGACATCTAAACAGAATAGGAAGTTTTACACAATTTACTCCATTTTCAAATAAGAATCAGAAATAGGTGAGTAAATGGAAGAAAATTCTTCTGCCCTTGGCTTTTGAACCATCACCACTTAATAATAAATGCCACTGTAGTAGTCAAACAAATACATGACAAGTGAGATTTGGCTAAAGTCTTAGAAGAAGTCCCACACAGAATGAAGTACATACACCAACTCACAGACCTGGGGCTTCAGGTGCACAAAGGCTTCTTCAAAGCTCTTGTCTACGTCTGGGCTCTTTGACTCAATCAGCACCTGCAGCTTCTTCTGCCACATCGTCACAGAGTCCTTGAATAACTCAGTCCCAGTTTCTGCCACCTCCAGAGCTTCCGCAAAGAGGTCATGTCGCAGCAACAACTCAATCTAAGAAAAGGATCGCTGCAAAATTAACTTCCGAAATCAAAGTTACTTATTTAAATAAAGACAAACTACTACCTCACTTGAAGTAGTAATTTCCACAGCCTTTCTATTATACCTTTTACCATGATGCTAAGCAGGCACAAAGGAACAACCTGAAATTCCTTCTCCTTTCCCTGCTCCTATCCATATGGACTGTCAAAAACAAAAACTAGGCCTAAATAATTTAGACTAGAATCCAAATTCACCTGAGCATAAAAATCAACATTAAACCACAATCTGCAGCCGGATGTGCTGGCACACACATATACTATAATCCTAGGTACTTGGGAGGCTAAGATATGAGGATCACAAATTTGAGCCCAGCTTTGGCAACTTTGAGACTTAGCAAAGCACCACCTCAAAATTAAAAATAAGAAGGTCTGGGGATGCAACTCAGTATGAAGGTCCTGGGTTTAATACCCAGTATTGAGGAGAAAAAGAAATAGCTTTTGTGGAACAGTAAGGGAAAATATTATGTACATTCATTCAAATAAGGCTGAAAACATTACAAACTGATATAAATTTTCTGTTAAGTAATTTGACATATGTAACTAGAATTATGAAAGTGTTCATCTCTTAGATTTTGGAATTTAACATCTATGGCCCAACAAATAAATGAAGAAAAGCTTTCTTTTTTTTTTTTTTTTTCTTTTTGGAGATAGGCTCTTTCTATGTAATTCAGGCTGGCCTTGAACTCACCATGTAGCCATGTGGGCCTCAAACTCCTGGTGATCCATCCTCCTGCCTCAGCCTCCTAAGTGCTGGGATCACAGGCATGCATCACCACACCCAGCTAAATGAAAAAAATCTTATCTGTTCAAAACACTTGTTCCTGGGCCAGGGATACAGCTCAGCTGCACAGTGCCTGCCTGGCAAGTGCAAGCTCCTGAGTTTGAGTCCGGGTAACAAAAAATAAAAATAGGGGCTGGGGATTTAGTTCAGTGGCACAATGCCTGCCTGGCAAGCGCAAGGTTGTGAGTTCAATTCCCGGTACCAGAGAAAAACCAAACCCAAAAGAAATAAAAAAATAAAAATAAAAATTTTTTAAAAACCACTTATTCCTATATTGTTTTATACTGAAAAAAAAAAAAACCTAAAACCAATATAACTTTACAAACCTGAAAAAATAAATGGCAATATGTAATCAGTTCATTTAGCAAGCATGTCTACTATACACTATGATATGCAAGATGCACATGCCTATAATCCCAGCACTTGGGAGGCTGAAGCAGGAGGATTCCTGCAAGTGTGAGTCTAGTCAGGGTTACACAGTGAGTTCAAAATTAGCCTGAATTCTTGGACATAGTGGCATACTCCTGTAATCCCAGCAGTCCCAGGATGTAATCCCAGGATGAGGCAGGAGGATCACTGTGAGTTCAGGACCAGCTTGGGCTATGTAGTGAGTTCAAAGCTAGCCTGAACTATGTAGTGATATCCTGTCCCAAAAGAACAACAAAAACAGACCAGCCTGAACTACACAGTGAACCCATGTCTTTTTAAAAAAAAAACTCAGGGCTGGTGATTTAGCTCAGCGGCAAAGCACCTGCCTGGCAAGCGCAAGGTCGTGAGTTCGGTTCCCGGTACCGGAGAAAAACCAAAACCAAAAAAAAAAAAAATCTAAAAAAAAAAAAAAAAACTAAATTATGAGAATATCAGGCAGATTCCCTATCACCCACAGTCTAACAGAAGAGACAATGTGAAAGAAAAAGCATCACACACTACGGGAATACAAATCAAAAGCACACCAGGATCTGTGGCAACGAGGAGAAAGGAAAGCATTTAAATGCCCTAGAAAGGAAGCATTTAAACCAAGACTGAAGGGGAAATAGGCACTGTCAAGTGAACACAGACAGCCTAGGAAAAGAGGCTACGCCAACCAACGTGTGCAAGGGACCAAAGATGAGCGACAGCTTGCGCAGAAACGGAAATCCAAGTACAGCACGACCAGACAACGCAATCCAGAGGACTGGAGCACGAATCTGGAAATACAGCTAGGGGCCAAGTCAGGGTTGTTTGAGGTTTTGTGTTTTGTTTTGTTTTGTAGTACTAAGGATTGAACCCACAGCCTTTAAACTGAGCTACATACCTACCTTTTTTTTTTTTCCAAAATGGGGTTCTCAAAAAGTTACTCAGGTTGGGCTCAAACTTGTGACAGTCCTGCCTCAGTGACCCAAGTAACTAGATCACTGGCATGCACCACCATAGTTGCTTGGCCCAGGGTCCAAGTTAAGGGATTCAAGTAGCTCTAACCAAAGAAGAATGGGAAACTACAGAATAATCTGACAGTAGTAATAACCCAATTTTAAAAGATCACCCTGTGGGGCTGGGGATTTAGCTCAGCGGCAAAAGCGCCTGCCTGGCAAGCGCAAGGTCATGAGTTCGGTTCCCGGTACCGGAGAAAAACCAAAAAAAAAAAAAAAAAAAAAAAAGATCACCCTGTGGAAAATAACCTGGAGAATGCGTGAGTGCAGAACCAGCTAGGTGTACAATGGCAGTATGTGGAGGGACTTGTTAAAATCAAGGTCTCCAAGTGATGACTACAGTGAGTGGGCTTAGGAAAGGCAAGGGAAGAGATTTGAGTGTATGAGAACAACAGAAGCAGTCACAACCGTGAGTGGCAGAAGAAAGAAGATACCAGAAGGGTACCAGGACTACCGAGACAGCACTCAGAGGACACTGCCATTTACAGGACCACTGACTGGCCAGCATTCAAAGCCCAAGAAGGGGCAGTGGCAAGCCTAGGATCTTTCTCAGACTGCTGCCATAACGTGGGAGAAGGGTATCTCAGTAAAACAGCAAGATAGGCTACACTATGTAATGCACAATATATAAAAAGGTATAGAAAATGTTCATGTAAAAATAGAATAAAGCCAGGTGTGGTGGCTCACGCCTGTAATCCCAGCCCTCGGGAGGCTGAGGCAGAAGGATTGTTGTGAGTTCAAGGCCAGTCTGGGCTACAAAGTGAGCTCAAGGCCAGCCTGAACTGCATAGCAAGACCCTGTCTCAAAAAGAAAAAAAAAAAAAAAAAAAGAATAAAGACATTAATTCCAATTTTAAAAATTTATTAAATTCATTTTAATATTCATTGAAAGAGTCAAAATTATAGAAAGAGTCAAAATAAGTCACACAAAAGACACTCAATAAATGTAAAAACTTTTGTTTGCGGGCTGGGGCGTCACTCAGTGGCAGAGTGCTTGTCCACCACATAGGAGGCCTCCAAAACAGACTCCTGATTTCTTCCCCCTCAATAAACGTATTTAAATACATTAACACACCCACCAACCCATGTAATGTGCTCAACCACTTTGTAAGGATGCAAAACCAAGGAACACTATTAGTATTTTAAAAACAAGTACACATGCCTGTATTTGTTTATCTGAGTAACCAATTTGAAGACATCAATATGTAATGCAACAGCCACTGCTAATTTCCTATTACCTTGTCTGAAATTCTGTATTGCTTGTACTGCTTTTGTGTTATTTTGTAAATGTACGTGTGCTTGTTAATATGTTGTCATTCTTTTATCTTTAATAAGAAAAAAAAAGAAAACAAGTAAACAAGAAAAGTTAAGTGCTGAATGTGGTAGCACTCGGCTATAATCCCTCCACGCAGGAAGCTGAAGCAGGACAAGTGAAAGTTCAAGGCCAGCCTGAACTACAAAGCAAACCCCACCTTTGAGACTCCTGTCTCAAAACGAAAAGTGGGTGGTTAAGTTAAGGGTGTAGCTCAGCACTAGAGTACCTGTCAAGCATGTACAAAGCCCTGGATTTAGTCCCCAGCACTGTAAATAAATAAAAGGTGGATGAGCAAACAAACAAAATAAACCCGAACTCAAGACCTATAGTACTTTCCACTACGTAGTATCCTTTTCTGTACAGATTTCACTTTTGGAACTGGGCGTGGTGGTACATGCCTGAATTTCCAGTACTTAGGAGGTGAGGCAGGGGGGGTTGCTTCGACTTCAAGCCCAGCCTGAACTATGTAGCAAGACCCTGTCTCCAAAAAAACCAGATTCTTCTTTTAGCCTACATCAAATACTGACAACCAAATGTAAACATCTCTACATACCAAATTTTTGAATGGGGTTATCTGTGCAACTAGCACAGAACAACAGGAATTAGTGCACGTCTCTGCAGCAAATATGCTCTCTTACCCACTGCGTGTAGTGGAATTCCGACAGCAGTCTGAGCTCGTGTGCCTTCCTGAATGTAATCATGGTTCTTTCCAGCCTCTGAAATAAGGAAAGATTCCCCCACTTCGTTACGAAGACCCCTGCAAGGGGCTCTGTTCACGGATACCAACGAAGGCAGTTCTGTGCACCTCAGAGAATTCAGGGAAGGGACTGCGTGGCTCCTGCGGCGTCGCTCATGACTAGGTGGGGTAAGCCGCTAACCCAGGCACAGCCCAGTAGGAAGGAGCCTCTCCTGCCCTGGCGGCCAGTACCAGGACAAGCCAGACTTAGGTCTTCACAGCGACAGGCCAGCCCAAAGGAAAAAGACAGTGACTAGAAATTAAATTCCAGAAGCTGGCTCACAGCCCACAAGAGCTATGGTGTGTTGTTCTTTCAGCAGAAAGAGCCTTTTTAGACAGCGCCTGTAACCATGTAACACAAGTCCTTACCTTCCTTCTGAGGAACTCACTACTTGTCTTCTTAGAAAATCGTTCCAAGCAAAAGTTGATGTAACACTTCCACATGGCCTCTGGAAGAGTCAGATTATATTCGTCAGGTCATCAATTCTCTTAGGTGGACAATCACCATATACCTTCTCTTCAAAGGGAAAACTCCTGAGTTTAAACTCCCTGATGGAAAAAAGTGCTATTCCAATTACACCCAACCTAACATCTCCAGGTTTTGTACTCCCTCTCCCTTTAGTCTTCAGTATTAGCAAACAAAAATTAAATCTCTAACAAAAGTTAACTAAGGAATGGTAACTACAGAATCTTCTGTACAGTGTGGTAGAAATTACACCTGTAATTTCTGCAACTTGGGAGACTGAAGCAGGAAGATCTCAAGTTCAAGGTTAGCCTACGCAGCGGGGAGCGCCAGCCTTCAGGCCGGCCCCCCCGGCCTCGCAGGTGCCCGGGAGGACGGCCCCCAGCGTCAAGTTTAAGGCTAGCCTAGGCAACTTAGCGAGACCATGCCTCAAAATAAAACAAAGAGCGCTGAGGATCTAGTTCAGCAGTAGAGTATTTGCTGAGCATGCACATTCTCTCCTCTGTACTTTAAAAAACAAAAACTCACTGAATTATTTCCTAAGTATCATTTCCTCCAAATAAATGAACATAAACACCACTATTATTGAAGAAGTCCATAAAAGTCCCACCACAGAAAAACCAGCTGTAGAGATTTCTGGTCCTGAGAACAGGAACACCAGTTTCACACTCACGGAACATTCCCACACGGGGGCTCCCGATCACCTGTCGGCAGAGTCTTTACCGCCTCTTCATACACCGCACAGCACCTCTCCTCCCGTCGGCACGCCTCCGCGGCTTTGGCTTGTTTGGTTGAAGGCTGCTCCTCTGGCTGGGATTCAATCTCTAACTCTCGCCGTGCCACGTAATCCCAAGTGAGGGGGTCATCTGTGTGCAGGGCCTGAAGGCTGCAAAACCCAAATTACTGGCATCCGCCCTACAGGGAGAGACTAATGCAGAATATCTAACCCAGAAGCAGTTCCTCATGCCCTAAAAACGTACACAGGACACCTTTACAGTTACGGGAACGTGACAGCCACCTCCTGACAGGCTCTCCAGAATACTGTCAGTCACTGCACAAGCCAGTCAGTGAAACAGTATCACGTATTTACTGACTTTCAGGCACCATTCACACATGCTAACTTATACATTAACTCTCAAATCAGCAGTTACCTGTGAACGCCCCAGGCTCCCTGAGCCCTGGACAGCCTTATCATACTGGCGCTCCAGGGCTGGGGATATAGCTCAGCAGTATATTGGGGATCCAGATTTCCTATAATAATGGAGGCAGAGAAAAGCACAACCTAATCCTTTACCAAACTCCTGGAGATACCCAAGAGACAAACTGATCCACACTCCATCTTACCTCCTGAGAAAGGAAGAGGTGCCCCCTTGAATGCAAGCACACTCAGATAGACAAAAATAAGTGATAGCCTGGCATGGTGGCACATGCCTATAATCCCAGCACCTGGGAGGCTGAGGCAGGAGGATCGTTGCGAGTTCGAGGCCAGCCTGGACTACAAAGTGAGCTCAAGGCCAGCCTGAACTGCATAGCGAGACCTTGTCTCAAAATACAAAAAAAAAAACCCAAAAACAAATCATAGACGGGCCAGGGATATAGCTCAGTAGTACAAGTGCCTGCCTGGCAAGCACAAGGTCCTGAGTCCGATTTTTGGTACCAAAAAAATACTAATAATAATAATTCATAGACACAATTAGATGCTGAAGAAAAAAATTACTTTCAGCACTCAAATCTATCTAAAGCTATGAATAACAACTCTCATTTTATGGGCAAAAGACATGCCAAGAAAGCAGGATACAGATTTTTCTCTAAGATTTAGGATATATGTTATTGAATAAAGACAAACCATTTCCCAGAAGAAGCCCATAAATAAGCCAAAGGACTTCAGGAACATACTGTCTTTTTTTTTGTCTTTTTGAGACAGGGTGTTGCTATGCAGTTCAGGCTGGCTTTGAGCTCACTTTGTAGCCCAGGCTGGTCTTGAACGTGCAAGGATCCTCCTGCCTCAGCCTTCCGAGTGCTGGGATTACAGGCATACGCTACCAGGCCCGGCTAGGAACATACGCTTTTTAATGCAACAGGATATAACTTTCCTAAAACTTTTCTTCCGGGGCTTTAGTATGGTATCTTCTTTCCCTCCTTCTCAATACCCAACCTCAAATCCTTACCACAAAGATCAGAAATGGACAAAGCCACCTTTATGCTGTGTTACTTACTCATCGTAAATTTCTTTTTGTAGATCTTTGGCAAAGTCAAAAAGCTGCGCAACTGAAAGTAGTGACACATGAAATTCTGCACCTAAAAGTTAAAAAGCAGGAGAAAGATGATTTAGTCAGTAAGACTAAACAACCACTTTACTCCATAAGTATCATTTTTTTGATGTATTGGGGTTAGGTTTTTTTTCTTTTGTGCTGAGGACAGAATCCAAGTCCTAACATGCAAAAAGCACACAACCCTGAGCTGGAGTTGACTGTGCACTTTTTTAATTGTTGAGAAATAAAGACAAAATGAGGGGATAAGTCATCCAACAGGCCCACTACACAACACAATTATTAACACAGTATTTTGGAGTATTCATAAATACTCTGCTTTTGGGCCAGGGATATAGCTCAGTGGCACAAGTGCCTGCTTGGCAAGCACCAGGTCCTCAGTCCAATTCCCGGTACCAAAAAAAAAAAAAAAAAAAACACCTCTGATTTCTAAAGTGCTTAAAGGTGTTCAAGACCAGCCTGGGCTACAAAGTGAGTTCAAGGCCAGCCTGAACTGCATAGCGAGACCCTGTCTCAAAAAGACAAAAAATAAATAAATAAATTTTAAAAGTGCTTAAAGGCATGTAGTCATTTATTCCAGCTCCCCAATGAGTTAATACTCAAAAACTTCATTGAAACACCTAGAGAAATAAGACTTTTCTAGAAGATATAGTATGTATTTCCTACAATCAGTGTTCATCTTTTTGTTTTGTTTTGTTATGTTTTGTAGGCCCTGAGCACCAGCCCCAAGATCTTCACATCAAGTTATATTCCCATACCTTTTTAAATTTATTTTAAGATAGAGTGTCTCTAAGACACTAAATTACCCAGCTTGCACTTGTACCTGTGACCTCCTGCCTCACCTTTCAGGAGAATCAGGATTATAGGTATGTGTCATCATGCTTAACCTGTAATCAGTTTTATACACATTCTAGTGCAAAATCTCAAAATTAGCTAACAGTCCTCATTATAAATAGAATGTTTTACTTTCCTACCACAAATGAATATTCAAAAAATACATACCTTTAATCTTGCTTATAGAATTTTTGTAGATGATCCGTGCCAACTCGCCCTTAAGGATTTCTTCAGGATGATCAAAATCCCCCTACAAAGGTTACATTAAATACAACTCAACAGACAATGCCACTGAACAGAAAAAGCACTAGTATGAAAATTAACAGTCCTAACTACCCGTGTCATATGACCTCCAACAAATCACGCCTCCCGCTGGGCCACTTCCCCCATTTGTAAAATGTACAGCTTGGGCAAGACAACTGATCTGCCAAATGCATTCTCTCAGGCTCCTGGTGTGGTGATAAGATCACCCAAGTTAAGGCCTCACTTTCCATTTATACCAGAATGGGTCAAGTTTTATATGTCTTGATTATCTTCTATAATTTTATTTGTTTTCTTTTTTTTTTTTTGGTACCAGGAATCAAACTCAGGACCTTGCGCTTGCCAGGCAGGCAATTGTGCCGCTGAGCTACATCCCGGGCCCTAAAATTTTATTTGGATTTAAAAAAAGATTGTATTTTAAAAAGACAGCTACAAAACATAGATTTCACAGTCTAACTCAGGTTCCTTGAACCCCTAAATATACCACTTTAGGATCATACAGTATTAATATCAGTTGACCATCAGTAATAATTTTGAAGACATTAATTAGTCCAAACATCTGTATTTAAAGCACAAAACTTCATTTTGTATTTACTAAGCCAATCTACAACTCTAGACCCTTCTTTACGTTTCCAGATGTGACAACACTAGAGTAGAAAGAAAAATATACCCCAAAAACTCTGAGTCCTGCAGGCTCAGATTATATGTTGCCTGTGAGTGACATCACATTAGATCTTACCATATCCATGTCAGCTTTTTCAAATTCTTCCTTCTCCTTCCTGAGTTTCTCAGCATGCATCAGCTCCATCCTAAAGTACTACAAAAGGGAAACAATGACCTGAAAATCTTCAGAAACACTTAAAATTAATACTTAAGAAGCCAGTTGTTCTTTTTTTTTTGGTTTTTTTCCAGTACTGGGAATCAAACCCACGACCTTGCACTTGCCAGGCAGGCACTGTGCCACTGAGCTAAATCCCCAGCCCCCAAGAAGCCATTTTTTTAAACCCATAAATAATGGATCTGAGAAAGCCTGAGAGACTTTTATAGTTTACTCTGTTAAGAAACTAGTGGACAGGGGCTGGGGGTTTATCTCAGCGGCAAAAGCGCCTGCCTGGCAAGCGCAAGGTCGTGAGTTCAGTTCCCAGTACCGGAGGAAAAAAAAAAAAAAAAAAAAACAAAGAAACTAGTGGACATCGCAGGACATGTTGGCACACACCTGTAACCCCAGCACTCAGGAGGCTGAGGCAGGAGGATCACTGAAAGTTCAAAACCAGCCGGGGCTACAAAGTGAGCTCAAGGCCAGCCTGAACTGCATAGTGAGACCCTGTCTCAAAAAGAAAAAAAAAAAAAAGAAACTAGTGGACACTGACAAAGTGTGATGAAAATGGTATTATTTTATGTTCTCCTTATAAGCAACCTAGAAATATAAATCAAAAATCTTAAGAATGTTTTTACAGCTGCTGACTTTCAAATTAACTCTCACATCAGCAGTTATCTGTGAATAAACCAGGCTCTATGAGCCCTGGACAGCCTTATTATATTGGGGCTCCTAACTTCTTATAATAATGGAGGCAGAGAAAAAGCACAACCTAACCTGTTACCAAAACCCTGCAGATATCCAAGAGATAAACTGATCTACACTCCATCTTATCTCCTGTGAAAGCAAGGAGTGCCCCTTCAATGCAAGTAGCTCCAGGGAGGCAAAAATAACTTGTGAACAATACAATCAGATACTGAAAAAAAAAGTTACTTTCAGCACTCAAATTCGAAGAGTCATGAATAACAACACTCATTTTATAGATAAAAGATATGCCAAGAAAATCAGGTACACGTACACCGTGGCATATGCCTATAGCCCCACCCATTCGAGAGGCTGAGGTAGGATGCTGGAAATGGAGCTCACTGGTAGAGAGCCATAATATTCAATCCTCAGTACCACCAAAAACACACCAAAAAAACCTTTTCTTCCATAGTTTACCACTTCACAACTAAACAAACGATAGAATCTAGTGCTTAGTTGGCTGAGAGAAGCAACAAACACGCTATCATCTAGAAGTAGGTACGGTTGTCATCTAACAATGAAGATTTCTGCAAATAACTGTATTTGTGATGCCATCAATATATGCTGAAGTATCAACCAAGGCTAAAAAGAGAATTTGGACTCCCATTTTCATCTAGCCAAGAGTAAGTAACAGGCCAGAGATACAGTTCAGCAGCACACGGCCTGCCTGGCAAGCTCAAGGCCCTGAGTTCAATTCCTGAAACCTAAATAAATAAATAACAAAAGCAAATGGTATCAAAAGAGATTTACTCTGGGGCTGGGGATTTAGCTCAGCGGCAAAAGCGCCTGCCTGGCAAGCGCAAGGTCGTGAGTTCGGTTCCCGGTACC